>NC_083629.1:11378610-11696467 GCF_963584025.1 Labrus mixtus
GCATTCGATCACCATCCCCAGGATAGCGACACACAAGACTGTCAAACTAGAATACAATTGGGATTCTCAGTCTGCGTTATGCACTAGTGAATTATGAAAAAAAAAAAGAGGGAACTGAAATAGCGACATTTACATCATTACTTTGCCTCCACATAGCAGGGGACATAACGGGACTGGTCACCTTACTGTGTTGAGTAAAGACAGCGGGGGAAGCAAATCTTAAAGCTATACACTTTGGCAAATCGTCTCATCCTTACGACACTGTTGCATTAATACAGATAATAACAGACTGATTGAGGTAGGCTACCTTACCTGTTTTTATTCCATAAATATGCACTTGAAGAATCGCGTCCTCTGGTCTATTTCAGGAGGATGATTTCTTTTCAGTCATCCAGGCAACATCTTCTTTACCCCAAAAATAAAACATGTAGCCTACACTCTGAGAATTTCTGCACTGTGCTGCAGGTCAAGCCCTGTGTGGTATGCGGATGGCACTGCTTTCAAACCATTACGGCTCCTGGGTTTTTCACTCACTTGTGACTGGAAATGTCAAGGTAAACCTTTTTGAGCAGAGACATCCTGCCAATCCTTTCAAAATAAAACATGGGCGCAGAACTGGCTTCTACAGAAAAACCGTTGAACCTTGAGTCCGGACTCCGTAGCCAAAATGTGTGATTAAAATATAGCCTAGATGAAAAACAGATTTAATACACTAGACTTTATGTTTTTCCCCGCCATTGTTCCAGATAGCAACAAAAGTAGCCTATCTTTGGCTAAAGAAAATTATTCCCTATAGTTACGCTACAGCAATTGGACATGGGCTAGAAGTTAATTAAATTAATTAATTAAAACATCAAATGTACAGTTTACCGTGTTAAATATATGACTAGACTACATATCCTTACCAACACACTTAGTAGAAAGTGAGGTGACTTGCCTTTGTGAAATGCCCAGACCAGGGTGTTGAACTTTAACTGTCATGTCATTTGGAGCTCACTCGTCACCTAGCAACAGCTTACTGATTGCAAATATCTGCTATTGGGAAACTAAAGATTTATTGTCAAATCCTATCAATCATTTTTCATTGAATAAAGTTCTCTATACTAATAGCAGTTTCTATGAACAGCGTTTAGCTTTGAAGGTATCATTGTTGTATTTCCGCCCTTCACTGCTCTGCCGTTGTCTGGCTTGTGATGCTGAATGCAGCCAGCGGTCGGGCCCTCCTCCGCCAGTCCCCATCCCATTAGATGGTCCGACCTCGGGCGGGCAGTCGCTGATAGAGGCAAATTAACTTGAGCTCCCTGATCATCTGGACAGAAAAATCTACCTGACACCGTCACAGAATCTATTATACTCTTTAATTAATTATTAATGAGATGTTATCTGAAAACTGAAGACACTGTGTCCAGCTTTCAGTGGGCATGGTTCTGACATGGGTCTGACTTGGTGTAGGCCTATTGCAACATAGCCTACTCTTAACATTTTTGTGCTGTTGGGCTTTCAGTCATTGCCTACATGGTAGCCTCCTTGATCAGTAGGTTTACCATCTGTAGACTGTAGGCTATAACTAGACTAACTTAAGCCATAACGAAAATCCAAAATCAGCATCCAATTTTCCTTCACTGTTCAGGGCCCAGATGGAATTTTAAAAGACCAACTTCATAAGTCTAATCTTTTCTCTATGAGTTGTTTACAAAGCCGTGGATCAAATGTATGGGCCTATATGTAGCCTGTAGTCTACCTACAAAGCACAGAGATAATAATTCAGAATGTTCATGTAGGCTAAATCAAAACAATGAAAGACCACAAAGCTTATGCATTGATAGCCACCTTCAGTTTGTTTGCATTTCTACTTGAAGACAAGATAAGATGATGCGAAATTGCAATGCACCTGTTATCATTCCCCTTGAGACCTGAAGCTATTTGGCTTTCTAGAGTTTCACTTCTCTAGCCATAGGCTACTGTAATTGTCTTGTTCTGCTACTTTAGGTCCCCTGAACCAAAGTCATCACCATAAGATATTTTGTTAGTCTGCAGGAAAAAGGGGCTTTAATCAGAGGGACCACCGAGAAATAAGCAGCAAGGAAAGCTACATCTCCACCATGTTATAGGTATATTGACAATAATAATAACACATAAGACCTATTGAAAAGCTACTGAGTAGCCTTCACATTATAGCTCATCATATTCCACAACTCTTTAGCTGAGCTTTACTTCAACAGGATCATGAAAACAAATAGCTTCCCGTTTAAGTGAAAGTCAACACCATTGTCAAATTTCATTGAACGTTAAAGGTGCACTTGTACACAACCAGGGATTTTAAAGAACGATATTGGGCACAAATCTGGGGCTTAAAATAGTCTGAATCTGAAACTGCAGCAGAACAAGCTCTGATCTGAAAACTAGGAAGGTATTGTCAGCTAGGTGGGTGAATAGAAAGTTGCTTTGAATAGATATTGATAGTGGGTCGTTGTCAGGCTTTGTTTGGACTGAGCACCTAAGTTTCATTCTCTGAGCATCAACGGGGGGGCAGTGTGTCACACCCTCTGTTGATTGCAAGCTGAAAATCTGGGGCGGGATTTTCACGAAAATCCAAGCTTAAAAGAGTCTGAATCCGAAACTGCCAGCAGAACAAGCTCTGATCTGAAAACGCTTCAGCGTGGCCACAGAGTCCGGGCATCCACGGCTACTGCTTTGCCTATTTCCTCTGGTCATCTGCTAAACGCAACATGTGCTACAAAGAAATCTCTGTCATTCATGGGAACAGGAAAAGACACATCTGTCATAGACAATGAAACCTTAACAACGTGTCTCTGCTTAAGAAAGCCTCTTCTACCCACCCTTCATTTACTTTTGGCCTCTGGAACTGTCAATCTGCTGTGAATAAAACTGAATTCATCCAAGCACTTTCAAAAATGTCAGACATTCAGGCACTTGCCCTTACTGAAACCTGGATCCGTCCAGAAAATACAGTCACACCAGCTGCTCTTTCTGTTCTCACACACACCCCGCTCTGTTGGACGCGGAGGTGGTACAGGTATCCTCATTTCTAATACCTGGAAATTCAATAAATTCATTTTGTTTTGTTTTGATTTTGTTGTGGAACTGGACATGCTACTCTCAGAAATCCCTGATGATGGAACACCACTGATTGTAATTGGAGACATGAATATACACACTGACAAAGCCCAGGCAACAGACTTCTTTGCTCTCATATACTCATTTGACCTCACGCAAGTCCCAACTCCTACTACCCACAAAGCTGGCAACACTCTTGATTTAATTCTGACTCAGAACTGCTCGACAGCAAACCTGACTATCACCCCACTGCATCTATCAGACCACTTCTTTATTCAATTCACAATCTCCTTGCCGGAACTCCCTCAGGCACACCCACAAATGGTGTCATAACCAGTTTTCTGAGCCTGACCAACTCATCCCAAAGGCACCAACCAAAGTGCCTCACTCGACTCATTCTCCTCTCTGACTGATTATGAAGTCTCTAAGCTAGTGCTAGACTCTCGGCCCACCACCTGTCCTCTGGACTCAATACCATCAAGCCTCCTGCAGACCATTACCTCTCCGCTTAATGATGCTCTTAAGCATATCATCAACTCCTCTCTGTCAACAGGTGTGTTCCCCACCGCATTCAAGCAAGCTCGGGTCACCCCTCTGCTCAAAAAAACCACACTAAACCCAGCCCAGGTTGAAAACTACAGACCGGTTTGTCTTCTGCCCTTTCTGTCAAAAATACTTGAGTGCACAGTCTTTAAGCAAGTCTCTGAGTTCCTGTCCAGAAACGATCTGTTTGACCCAAATCAATCAGACTTTAAGCAGGGCCACTCTACTGAAACTGCACTACTGTCAGTAACAGAATCGCTACGAGCTGCCAGAGCTGTGGGTCAGTCATCAGTTCTATTAGTGCTAGACCTGTCTGCTGCCTTTGACACAGTCAACCATCAAATCCTCCTATCCACGCTCTCTGAACTTGGCATCTCAGGATCTGCCCTCTGCTGGTTCGTGTCCTACCTCTCTGGGCGATCCTTTAGAGTGTCGTGGAAGGGAGAAGTGTCCAAAGCGCACAGCTTTGGTACCGACCCCACAGGGGTACCTCAAGGGTCAGTGCTCAGTCCCCTTCTCTTCTCCATATACACAAGCTCACTTGGTTCAATAATCCGCTCTCATGGCTTCTCATACCACTGCTATGCTGACGATACCCAGCTCTTCCTGTCATTCCCGCCAGACGATGTTACAGTCTCTGCAAGAATCTCGTCATGCCTTGCTGATATCTCTAAATGGATGAATGAATGCCACCTTCAACTCAATCTTTCAAAGACTGAGCTCCTTGTCATCCCAGCCAGTCCCTCTATGCAACCACAGATCAATATCCAGCTTGGAACAACCAAACTCATGCCCACAAAGTCTGCCCAGAACCTGGGTGTCATGATTGATTACCAGCTAACTTTTAAGGTTCAAGTAGCCTCGATTGCTCGGTCATGTCGATTTGCCCTGTACAGACCTTACCTGTCAGAACATGCTACACAGCTCCTGGTACAGGCTCTTGTGATATCACGCATCGACTATTGCAACTCTCTACTGGCAGGTCTTCCTACATTATCAAAACCCCTGCAGATGATACAAAATGCCCTCTGCACCTTTAAGAAAAAGCTAAAGACCCAGCTCTTTCATGAATACCTATATATACTAACTTAATGATGATGGTCTCAATATTATTGATGATGATGGTAATGACGATGGTTTTTGTTTGATAAACGACGACTTATAAGATGGTTTCTATACTGATTAGAGCTCTCAAGAACTGCCGTCAATGTTGTGCTTTGCCTCTGTGCAATGCCTGTCAGCACCTGTTTGTCCAATCGGACTCAAAGCTGATCGTTTGCTCTTACTGACATTGTTCCCTTTTTTCTAGATCCTTTCTTGTGTTGTACTTACTCTCTGATGTACGTCACTTTGGATAAAAGTGTCTGCTAAGTGAATTGTAGACAAATAGTGTCCGCAGCTGTAGAACTTGTGCTTCTGTCTGTGTCTTGTGTCAGAGATTATAGGATTTTGTTCCAGTGTGTTGTTTAAAGTGTCCTGGGAAAAAAAAAAGGTTGTTACATTTGACATAATGGGCTGACCATATTCAACTTTTATCAGTACTCAGTGACGCAGCTCTTTGGTGTGAACATATTGAAATGACAGTGTTTTTGAATATCTTCAAGAGTCAGTCATCATAAGTCTTGAAAAAAGTGAGCAAATGGGATGTTCTTCCACCCACAAACTTTCATGAATCTACCAGTCCTTTGGAAAGAGAGCTGCTCTTAGACAAGTCAGGACGTGTTCCTGATTCTGCATTATTATGTATCCCTCTGCCAACAGGAAATGCTGACACCATTGGTTATCTTGGCAGAAGAGCCCAGCTAAGGGCAGATCTAGGCAGGAAAACAGTAATATGTTATAATTTAGTTCAGAGAGGAACAGAGTATAAATTACTTTATATGGAAATATTCACCATTCTACATGTGATCACAAGGTACCAATCAAAGCCCCTGAAGATTACACAGATCCAAGTTTGGACACCACAGTGGGCTAAAAAGTAAAATGAACCTACAAAGACACAACAATAACTTTTAAAATATACATACAACTAATGGGAAATGGTCCTGTGTTAGCAATGACTTTTCTGTTTACATTTGACAATTGATACAAGGTGTTGCCAGATGTCAATAATTCAAACCAAAGACTTAAGCAGGATACACTATGATAAATTATGTAAACAAAGGTGGAGCTGTACTGCCCAAAATAAAACACAAACACACATTTGCAGTGATCCCTGTTGAACAAGAGGGATCCACTATACCGGTCTAATGTTATAACAATTTGGAGAGTTACAAAGATAAATGTAGGTGCCACTGTTGTGCAAGGAGATTTCAAAGAAGTCAGTGTAATTCATAAATACTGGAAGGCGCTTGAGGTGAATTTTAGAAACAGGGTTGTCCACCAGAGAGCACTACACTGCTTAATGCATTTTTTATGTCTCATGATTATATGCAGACTCTGCACATGTCACATGTTGTGACTGCCACAAAAATCAGCACTGTCATTGTCATGTGAAAAGGGGAAACCCCACAAAACAGTCAATGAATAATGTTTTTTAAATTTTTTTTTTTTTTTTTTAAACATTGCAGATTTTGAATGCCAAATAACTTAACCATGAAGTTTAAAAGGTAAAACATGGATAATTAAGCCTTTATGGTCATGGGGTAAACAAAGTGTAAAACTATCTAACACCAGAAAGAAATCTGGAAATACAATGGTGATTGAGTGTTTTAAGCTCCTGTTATCTGATGAAGAACTTGATAAAGATGGATGCCAGCTGGTCTGCACAGACTTTAACAAATAAGGGTAACAAGCCTTCTGGGCCTGATGACTTTCCATCTTCTGTCTCTGTAGGAATGGCCATACAGCCTCTTCCTAAAACATGAGTAAAGGTGGGGTATTTGTGATGAGAGGACAGGAAGTGGCAAGAGGTGCAGTTTTGTTATTGTTGTTGTTGTTTTTTGATTTGAGTATCCCAAAACGACAAAAAAGGAGCAAAAATGGTTGAAAAGGTTACAAGTCATACACACATTATTTTATGTAGCCTAAATAATATGATATAGATACTCTTCCTTCATCTTTTTAACCTACAACTGAAAGAACTGCAGACTACAAACTTCAGTTCCCAGGATGCAATGTAGGCTACTTGTTGTGGTGCCTATAAAACAACTGCAGATCGAGATGGTTGAGATGCCACTGCATCTCAGACATGAGCAGCTAATGCTGGATTACTGGGCAAACGTATAAGGACATTTTGAGTACCAGCATTACACAAAGGTTCTCCCCTGTTGGAGAGACAATGAGTGTTTAGTATGAAGCAATGGGAAAATAGCTGCAGACGTGGAATTTTTACTTAGAAGTGATAAATTCCAACTGTTCACTAGCAGTAACACGACAGTGGCTGTATCACCCAGTATTGTCTGATTTATTTTTTCTTCTCCTCAATAAGGTTCATAGAGGAAATGAAGATATTGCAGTTCTTGTTAAAGACAACAGTGTTACAATATCTTTTCCCAGTTTATATGGATCCAAGAGTGATGACACTGGAAGTGGGCTACAGGCTTTGCTTCCAACATGAAATGTCCCTGATAAAAAGAAGAACAACTGACCATTTGTCAGTGTTGGCAATACTAACAGCACTGCAAAGAATAGAGGAAATGCAGATTAAAAATTATTTGTAAGGACTCTATCGTCATTAAAGTAATTTTACTCACAAAGTAGACAAGATATTGTTAATGAATTTATAACCTGTTTACAGATTTAAGAATATAGATATAGTTGTTATGTTTATGTGGGTACCAGCTCATAGGGGGATAAAAGCCAATGAAATGGTTGATTCGTTAGCAAAACAGGCTTTAAACAGTCGGATAAAATGGAAATCTCTTTCAGTAACAGTGAAGCAAAAATGATTAATTATAAGACACATTAAAGAGTGACAACACAGTTGTAATACAGGAAGTACAGGAGGACGCCTTTATTCAATACAGCAAGAAGTAGGCACAGTGAGGAGCATTCTATGTATCCTAGTTAAACATCTGGTCTCTGTGAGGTTTACAAACAAGCACAAACAGTTAAACATGTGCTTATTACCTGTATAAAGTATTCAACACAAAGACAGAACATGATATGAGAAATTGAGAGAAATGGACTCGTGAGAAGAGATCTGAAAAGTACTGTGGACTGTAGTGAAAAAGGTAGATGTCAAAGATGCCTATAGGTTCTTTATTAAGAACTTGGTCTGCTGAGGAGAATCTCAGCGTGTGGTCTGTAAGTAAATCCAGCAGATGGCAGTAATGCGACTTATTGGATGCAAAAGAAGAGGAAGAAGAAAAATGCAATGTGCTTCCTGGTTGAGAGGCGGTCTGAACTGGAACAACAACAAACCTTAGAATTAGCCATACGTCTAGCTAACGTGTACACTTTATATATTATTCTGTGTTAGCACGGTATCTTTTTACTGGTAGACATGTCTGGAAAAGCCAAAGAAATCCTAAAGATGGACCTCTATGGGTTGCTCGGCATTGAAAGCACTGCTACAACGAAAGAGGTGTGTAAAATAGATCACGTTTACTGAAGCTAGTTAGCATACAGCTCTTACTGTTGGGTAAAGTAAACTCTTGTTTGTTGTAATGAAAGGTGACCGGAGTTGTTGCTAGATTAGATACAAATATATATCTTACTGTGTTTGCTCTTGAAGATACATTTTCATATGCTTACTGTCATTGTAGCGTGTACAGTTTAATGTTTGTTAAACTCTTGACACAATCAGTCTTTTAAAAAAAAAAATAATTAGAGACTCTAGGTAAGTGACTATAACGAGGAATGCAATTTCCAGTAAGGGAAACCCAAGCTGTCAAAGTTTAGCACAACACAGATAAGCCCCCCTCATGGCTAAAATATTGAGGTGTAATACTATGAAACGGCCACTGGGTGGCGACGTTGCATTGATTTAGTTGCTGTCCTTTTATAGAAGAATGACATGAAATGTGTTTGTAATGATTGTGAGTACAATTTTTGTGACATACTTACTGACAAAGTAAGTAACAAACGAATTTATAAGACAATAATTTCCCACATCATTTATGAATAAGGAAAGTCATAGTTTTGCAGAACACAGATATTTCATCAAATTGCTTGTTTTTTAAGGCCTATACTTGGAATTTAAGAAAATTACCATGTGCATTAAACAAAGTAATTTATTTTTAACATTTAATATATTTTCCTTTCTGTTTATTGACTTATTGTTTAACTTCTCACAATATGCTGATAGTAATAATGTGACATAAATATATTGTTTTGAGTCTTCTCACTGTGTAATTATTTTCTAAATCTAAACATACATCACTGATTGCTCGAAAGCAAAGAGTGGTAATACATTTCTTTGGACAGCCTACTTGTAAAAGGTTAAATCTGTTTGTACATTTGTGTGTGTGTTACAGAATAAATGAAATAACTTTTTTTTTTTGCATGCACGGATTTCCAAATTCACTCTGGGAATGGGAAAGTCACCTTACTCTCCTCTACTTTCCCAGCCGTGATCAGTGCACCATTATGTCCTAAATCCAACCTTTTCCTCTGACCACCTCTCCTCACAGTTTCCATCATCTAGAATCCACAGGCCTAATGTGAAATTCAAATTGCAGCCAAAATGAGGGAAGAAGTTAATTTCTTAATTGGATTTCAAAGTCCTGTCCTCCCAAGAGAATTCTCCTTAAGGAAGTTAGCGGTTGTGGCTTTTGGTAGAATTGAGGCTCCATAATGCAGACGGCTGGTTCTGTGAGGTCTGTTGATGGCGGAAATGATAGCGAGGCTTTGTGTGTGTGTGTGTGTAGTGCATTGAGTCTGGAGGGCCTAAAAAAAATCAAGTGTATGAAGACAGATGTCATCAGATAGGCTACTTATCCCAATTGTTTGACCACTGCTCCACCACCACTATCAGGCATGTTGTTTATCACAGAGAGAGGGGAGAGGCTCATCCCAGAGCCTGTTTATGAGGGGTTAGCCACAGCTTGTAAAACATTGCTTTGACGTAGGGGATTTGCATTCTGCATCTCCCTCTGGTCCTATTTAGCAACTCATTCTGTTATCACTGCTTTTGCCCATCTTTGGAACTTGACTGGTGGATACATACTTGGGAAACTGGTAAGAGTCTATGGTTTCACGACTACTGTCTGAGGGTGTTTCACCGTTTCTGTACCTGTAGACTACCCACCATTTAAAAAGATGTGTGAATGCATATCAGCACGGCTTGGGTAATAATTGCCTAATGGTGTGTTTTACCTACCACAGATTGGTTAGTAAAATACTCTACGGCCAAGACCACACAAGTGTTCTTGTGGTTTATTCATCTAAAGTATACTTAATGTTTTGCAGTATATTTACCTCAAGACAGAGCATCTAAGTACAGGTGGTTACATCTTACTATGATAATGCATTTTAAACTGATTGCTCGTCAGATGCAAACCTAAACAATAAGTGTGTTCATTTCTAATCAAAATGGGCTTGGCACTATAATTTGTTCAGCAGAATTTTGTCAAACGATAACAAAAATGTTCATGGACTCTAATAACCATCCAATTAAAAGTAGATATTAAGGCATTGCATTGGCAAGGGTCTCACTGCTTCCCAAACTACATCGAAGCTTTCTTCTTACCTTCAGCTTTTTTCTCTCTGTGCGTGTCATGTCCTCTTTGTCTCTGTCCTTCTGTCCCCGGGTCGTGCCTGCGATTATTCTCCTCCAGCTGATAAGGTACCGTAAGTAGCAGGGCAATGTAATTAAGGAGGATGGGCCCATGGCAGATCAGGCAGCTAATCAGCTACGCAGGCTAGGGGCCCTTCTGGCTGTGCTGCGTTTACACCAGGACCAGTTTTGTCAACTATAATTGGCACAAAAGACTGGTGTAATGAAGACAAGATGTGGGCATGCAGTTAAATCTGTGGCAGGCAGGGATCAGAGAGGAACAGAGTCTGTTTTTACCCGCCACTAACCATTGGGCTACTGTTGGCCTGCTGCTGCTTGATTGGGGTATTTCCTTGATTTCTTGGTTTCTTTTTTCCTCAAACCCTAGCTTGGGAAATAGTTAGAATTGCTGCAATTCGGTTTTCACTCAGAATCATTTGAAATTCAAGAGATAGAAATGCATCAAAAAACACCAAACTATTTGCTGATTTGTAAGGATATGGTGCAGCACTTGGTTTTTATCTCAGGAGTTCTTATGTTTGAATTAAAGAGCCGACCCCAAAAGCTCTTTGGTGAACTGCACAAAGTTCACTGCCCCAGTAATTGACCAAATGAGTCCCTTTTTAGAAGACTCCACTCGATCTGAGAGCTCTCATCCACACATGTGCTAACCTTTTAAAAAGTTGGCCTGCTGTGACTTCTAAGTTGTAGGACCAAAGGGCTTTAGGGTCTTCCAGCATCAATTAAGGCTTGCGTGTTAGGACATTGATGGGAGTAATCATGTATTATTTAACAGAACAGCACTGGAGGCACAGGAGAGACAAGATACCGTGAAGGATGCTAGAGGAAGTTAAAAGGAAAAGAGAGAGGAGGGGGGGGGGGGGGAGAAGGAGAAAAAAAAACCATGGCAGAGAAGAAAGTTGGATCATTAACTGAAACGCAGGGTGGTGTGTTAACTTGACCTGAGCTCAGTGAGACAAACATGATGCCGTGCAACAAGGCTGCTTTCCACCAGAAGAGCATCAGTGAGGACAGGTTGTACTCTTCAAACAGCTCAGCCAGTCAGATTTTTGTCCTGGCATTGTCAAACATCTGGGGTGTTAAATGCAGACGTGAATACATGTTTATCTTGTCCGCCAACTTGATGAAAAACACGAGAAGTAAAGTGAGTGTGAAGTGAGGACACAGCGTGACCTCTTAAAGGAAGAAGTTTAGTGTGTTTAATTACTTTATAATGAAGCTATACTTAAGACAGTGCTGCTGTCTTTCATTAGTCTTCCATGTTTTTTTTAACGGTTTTAGGCATCCTTGATTTTTAGATTTGAATGTCTGCATAATATATTTCATCACCCTTTGTAACTTGCTGTGTAATGCATTGCTATTAACATCAATGTATATAAGATTTCGTCAAAGTTGTACTACCCTCTGCGAGCTATTGCAGTACAGCTATTTCTTTCTTTAAATCAGTAAGACTGCATTTTCACAAAGCTTAAAGCAGACTTGGGCACTGTAATCAAAAACAGAATTAAAGCAACTCAAGCGCTTATGGATTTTAATCCATACATTTCGTATCGTATGGAAATAGTAGGACAGAAAGTAGCTTCTTTAAGCGTTAGAAAAAGAAACTCCAGAAAATCCAAAGCGCTTAAGCCCACATTTGGAAATTGTTGATAAAAAAAACGTGCACGAAATTGAAGTTTAAAATACTTCAAATATTGGTTTAGTCTTGTTAAGCAGACTCCTTTTGTCAATGGGAGGATTTCAGGATGCAATTGCTTCCATTGGATTTTGTTTAGAAAGAAGGACAGAATTTGCTTAACTTCAAGCCTGTATACAGATGACTATAAAAATACTTTTGAACTCAAGATTGAGTTGTTATTTCTTTGATTGTAGCTCACCAGACATATCTGGCAATACTTGGAATAAGTTAGGGTAGCAAGCACAGACAAAAGAAAATGAAAAAGTAGACAAAGGGTAGCTAAAAATGGGATGATGGCTTAGGCCAATAGTAAGCATATGTGTTTGGCACCAGTCCACCGCCCTGTGTGTCAGTCTGGGTCTGTAGGAAGGCTCTGTGTGTCAAGCAGCCAGACTAAATATCCCTTAATGAAGTCTTTCAAAGACCTCTCTATGAACCAACTTCTCATTCACTATTGGAACTATAATGAGGAAAAAAAACTGATGTTGACCAAGAGATAGAATAAAGGACTTGTGACATTTAGGAGCTGTCTGAGCCATGATAATCTCCAGAGGGCTCACTGTTGGTTTCCTTCTTTCATATAATTATGTGGAGGCTTAGTTCTTGTACCCCGGACAATGGGCTTCCAGCCCAATGTGTCTGAGTTGACTGTTATCGACACTCATTGAAAGTTGCTGTTAAAAAATACTTGGACACTGATGGATTACACCACTCTTCTTAGTTCCCTCAGAATTGGATTTTGTTTTTCTCCCTGTAAAGTCGGTGTTGTATGTTTTGGCATGCATTAATAAGATAAAACTGTGCAAAACAACAGACAGGGAACAATGTGTATGCCAGAGGACAAGGCGTCCAATGCAAATGTTTCCCAGACACGAAGAAAGGAACTCTCAATTTCTGTGGCCCATAGCATACTGGCAAGAGGATTGATTTGTGTTGGGGGGGTATGTGAAAACATGCAGCACATTGGCACGGCTGATTAAGACTGGTGAGAAAGTGTATGTCGGTATGTGTTTTTTTGTCTCAGCCTGAATGTAAATGGATTTTACGTGCCAAATCCTTTGCATGCAATGCATATATATGAGCGTGTGTGCAGAAAGCTTTAGCGCTTCACTCTACAGCCCCCTCTGGTCTCCAAGGAGAGTTTCCTGCTTCTCCTTTTTTTTTTTTCAGTGGTGCACAGATCTAATGAAAACCACCTTGTCATTAACTGGTCCCTAGAAGGACCAATGAATGGTTAACATTCCAAGCAGTGACCTGGAGTTAAGAAATCAGCTATAACTAAAACCTCATCTGACATTACAATACTCCAAAGAATTGTTTAGTTTTTCCACTTTGGTTCTCTGAACCCCCCAAAAGTTCTGGCCACTCGCCTAAAATATTAATGGCACCCTTCGCAGATTTGTTATAGACAATGGCACTCTGTTTGTGTATGTTATTGTAACATTTTTTTAAAGTCTGAGTAAAGCTGGACTTAAACTGGACCTCAACTCAGGCCACATTTATCTTGCAAACTGGCAGCGGTCGTCAGAATAGTTTGGGTAATTCACTATGCAGAGAGTGGTTAGATTCCATTAACAACATGTCAACAGAACACAAAGCAGAGGATCAGCTCAGGTGCTGATTTGATCCAAACATCACAATTCCCGATTCTTATTTAAATGAAGACCACATTTCACCCCCAGTGCTTTCATGTCAGACTGTTACCATTAGTGCCATTATCTCAATGGGACCATCATTTGTTATTCAGACCAGAAGTTTTCTGGGCCAAGGACGACAGGATAAAGATAATTGCTACTGAGAGTAAGGATGTAACCTTCACATGGCCAGAATCTTTGCTTCAGATGATGATTAGATGTCTTAGTCCTTATCCACATTTTCCACATTGAATAACCTTTGGGGTTCTTCTTGTTTTTTCTCCTAGATCAAGAAAGCTTATCGACAGAAAGCCTTAACATGCCATCCAGACAAGAACCCCGACAACCCAAAAGCAGGTGAGTGAGACATTTCTTTGCCTTCTCTCCACTTTGAGCCTCAGACCTCTGCCAGTCAAAAGTAGAAATTTATCAAGATTTATCAGATGTTAATTCCATTTTTGCATTGTGTACAGAAGAGTTAGGATGAGGCATCTAATCCAGCATCCATCAAGCTTCAGATATAAAAATAATGCTCTTGTGTAGCTGTAGTGACAGCCTAGCGGCTAGGCTGTCACTACAGCTTCATTGGCTAGGCCCTAGCCAATGAACTCTGTATGAAGTCTTACCAGCGCCTCACTCTCCCGCTGGCTCTCTCACCAGTTAGCACAAGCCAAAGACAACCAGCACCACTGGAGTTTCCACACTCCTCACTTTTACGAGTCCTTCCGCGCCTGTCGCCAACCAGCACGTCAATAATTCGACCAGGAAATCTCAATGTAGCTTTTCATCGGGATAGAAGGAAAAGAAAGGCACCTTGGACAAAAGACTGATCACGAGGCATGTTTTTAAGTGAGGTTTCTGTGGTTTCTGGATGGCTCAGACAATTCCTGATTATGTCAGGGAAAAAAATGGGAAATTGGTGGGGTTTGGGGGGTTGAGAGGAATAATACAAAAGCAGGGGGTCGGTTTCCCAGAAATGGAAACCAAGTGGTTTGGAGGGCCTCAACACTTGAACCCGCACATGGACTGACTGGGTCTCTATCGCACGAGAACTGAGCAAGTCAGGGGATTCGCTGCCCCCCAGGGTAAGCTTGTTTGCATTTAAGAGGTGACTTAGGGGTCATAAATCCTCACTGACTGAAGACACCACTATTCCCCCTCAACCCCCCATGTTGTGACACTCCGAGCTGCCCAGTGGGCATGGCAGGTCTTTCCCAGTTGGATTTCATTCCAGCCCATTATATGCGTGTAGGTAACCTGAGTGTCCCTGCTGGCAGCATGATCTCCAGAGCCTCCTGTTAGAGAGCTAGTCCCCACAGGGAGTAACTGTATCGGTCCGTTAGGCCTCCCATAAGTGAATGATTAAGGCTGGCTAGTCTTGTGCAGTAGTGTGGCAGTTGTGTGATGGGGAACGGGATTGTGGTCTCCTTGTGAACATTTGTATGTGCTGTGCGTGTTAGTGGTGATTGCGGCAGTGGTCCCTCGAGGTGCTGTAATGAAAGATAGAAGAAGATTCCAGTTTGTGGAGAATACACAGTTATTAGAGGAAACAGGCTTTGTGAGACTTTTGGCACCTTTTTTAAAGAAAAACAAACTGTCTCTGTCTGTCTCAGCCTCATCGACAAACTTTATCTTGAAGAAACTCTGCTGAGCTCAAAAAGCTTCTTTTGACACAAACGTGACAAATCGTGTTTACTTCCCTCTCTTGACTCCAACTTAAGTCTTTCTACTTCACTTCAAGGTGTCACATTTACAGTCCTGTGTTATATATTTGTGGAATTGACAAAAAACTTAAATAAATAATATTATTAAAAGTAAATAATTCCTAAAAAGAAATTAGAACCCCCCCCCCATCAGAATCTAAAATTGGCTACTTACTATTGTGATGATCCTAGAGGTAAAGATGCCTTGATTTACACAATTGGCGCGTCCATCAAAATCTATATCCTGAAGCTGTAACAAAGGAACAAATGTGTTTTATGCTTTCTCACTTCTCCTGTCCCTTTCTAGCGGAGCTCTTCCACCAGTTGTCCCAGGCTCTTGAGGTGTTAACTGATGCTGCTGCCAAGGTAAAAAAAAAACTATTAATGCCTCCAGACCTGTGATGAAGTCACTGAGAAACACACATCCACACACACATATATACCCACACATATACCCACCATAAACAAATCCTCCTGGTGTTTGACAATGTTTTTCAGGCTGCCTATGATAAGATTTGTGCTGCGAAGAAACAAGCAGAAGAAAGAACCAGGAAACTAGATGACAAGAGGAAGAAAATTAAACTAGGTGAGTCACTTTGAAGGGCTTTGCAAGGCTCATAAATGTAGCGTTTAATAAAAATACTGATTGTGTTGGTTTTGGGAGGTATATGTTTTTTTTTTTGTATTTTGTTTTTTAAGTTCCGGGCTCAGTTGCAAAAGAAGCTATTACTATAGCTATTTTTTACGGTTTTGTCTGTGTGACTGAGGAGAAGTTATTCAAAATGATTATTTGAATGTGGTACAAACACGTGTTTATGTGATCATGCGTGCACTTCCTTGACAGACTTGGAGGCCAGAGAAAGACGGGCAGAAAATGAGACCCAGGAGGAGGTGCAAAACACACGAACGCTTGAAGAAGAGGTAAGACAATTAACAGAAACCACCTGAGACATTATACTGCACAAAACAAATGCTGCCAGGAGAAGATTTAAGGAAAATGGAAATATTTAACTATTCTATAAGCCTCAGCTGTGTATTACAGTGCATAGAGGAAACTGAAGCAGATGCAGGTGCCGTTATTGTTTTTTGTCAAACACTCCCCTCTGATTGAGCTGAAAACCTCCGAAGACTTGGGTCATGAACAAAGGCTCTATCTGAGAAGGGCTTTTTTTCCCTTCACTGCCCTATCATCATTATCGGAGTATATCCATTCGGTGATATTGCATGACTTTATGCACTTTGTTCAGAAAGCCAGTGATAGATAAAAAATGGTTTGCATGCTTCCACTGTGAGTCATGACTTGTGCTCCATGTGCTTAATGCATGTTAACATGAGGCCTCGTGCCTTTGGGGGGAGGAGGTAACCAGTTGATGGCACTGTTCCATTTTCTGTCTCATCTTGAGGTCTAATTGCCTCAATGATGAAATGAATAAGGTTTCATTTAGTTCATTTGACAGGGACCATGCACAACACAAATGATGGGCTAGAGTTAGCTATAAAGCTAATTTACATCTGTGGTCTCAGGGCAGGAAGAAAAACACATACATTACAATACAAACAATGAAAAAATATAGAACAATACAAACTTTGCAAACAGTAAGTGGTATGTACATTCTCTTGGAAAGATAAACTTGTCGAGTTTAGCAGAGTTGTACAAGTGATAAATCCAAACAGTGTTAGGAAAGATGCCAAATTTTCTCTCACTTGAAACCAGTTTTATGTTTATGTGTTTACCATTATGTATATCTGTGTCCGCCAGATCGCCCGTTTGAGAGAGGAGGGCTCCAGGCAGCTTGAGGAGGAACAGAGGCTCATCAGAGAGCAGATCCAGAGGGAGAAAGAAGCACAGCAAACAGAAGGCTACACACAGAGAGGTATGCCCACGTCCAGTCCAGTTTTTACCAAAACACTTTCAGTTCAGTTCAGTCATGTTCTGCCCGGATGTATCAGCGTGATCCAATAGAGTGAACCCCTGTGTTTCCCCTCCATTATGCTGTCAGTCTAACCACAGAAGCCACTAGGCCACCTGTGGTTCACCAAATATTATTCACATAAGCATAACTGAATGCACATTTGATTTTCTCCCCTGCTTTAAAACCCTGTGAAGAGGTCTATTTTAGGTTTTAGTCAAGAAGACTACTTGACAAGGTTACATTGGAATATCAAACATCACTTATGCACATAGTTGTCTATTAAACTTGTAACCTTTTGATAAAATTTTACATCAAAAGCTTCATGCTGGAGACAAAAGAATTAGAAAGTTTGGTATCTAAAGGTTCTGATTCTTGGCTAGTCTAGTCTTCTTTTGTGGCTGCAGAATTACTCCTACATAGTCAGCGAGTCTTTAGAGTCTTGTACTGTTTGCACGGAGTCAGGCCTCCGCAGCCCACCCCTGGATCAGCATTTTGTCTGTTGCTGGAGCTATAAATTTACCTTGTGACAGCCCATTTCAAATGGCTGTTAATCCGCTTCAATCCCACAATGACTTTTATCTCAAGTGCCATATTTTTTCTCTAAACGAAACAATACCGTCTTTGTTTTCAATTTGCACGGTCTCATCTCTCCTTTCATGTATTTTTCTCAGTTTCAGGAGTGGAAAGATGTTCTAAGAGTAATGTGACCCCCAAATTGAAGGTAAGTCTCCCCGCTATGTGGTTTTCAGTCAGGAGATGAGATCTGGAAGATGGGGCCGGAATGAGCATTGCAGTTTTTTTGGGGTGGGAGTAACACAGGAAGAGGGGCAGGAGAAGAATTGCTCAATTTCAATGAACGTGCAGGCAGAAGCTCATCAGGGATTTTGAAAGAACTTTCAACTTTTGTAATTTATTATTTGGAGACCACATACGCCGTCTGACCACTGAGCCAACACGCTGATCTTAACGCCCATCCCTCAGGAGAAGGCCCGGCGTCGTCAGGAGACCTGCAACTACGCCTAGAGAAGGCTAATTATATTTCCTCCTTAAAGCGGCCAAGCCTGCACATATTAACAGACACGGGGGATTTCCGCTCATGTGTTTAGACACTACATCTAGTTTTTTCATTTGATAGCCATCTATTACAGCATGTGTATTGTACATGTGTATTCAGTATTCAGTACAGCTGTAAGGCTGACAGTATCACAGTACAAGTTAAAGGACATGGGAACCAAGAGCAACCTCAGAGGCTTTGACTGTTTTCTACTATTTCATTTTCTTTTCTTTTGCCTCCTTTTTTATCATGTCTCAGAGAAAAGTTTCTCTTTTTCCTTGATCTGAAAAGTGATAGTCTTTAACAAGTCAGCAGGACTTTAACAGGACTATTAGAATGAATCTGATGTTCAATATTCCTTAACAGAACCTCAGTTATATTTTAAATGTTCATACACTTCTAATCTTGTCAGTACTCAAAAGTAAAGTTAACATAATTCCAGAAAAAAAACATTTGGTTTGGTTCCACTAATATGTATTTGATCTGTTTATTTATTTAAACCAGGAGCAAGACCACGTATCAATGTGTCAGCGTTTATTGGCTTGAACCACAGGCATCACATTAGGCAGAAACTAATTTTAAGATTAATGGGTACGAGCATTACCATCCAGTTCTGGAGACAGACTCTTGGAAGAAGAATGTCTCATTTAAACTGTCATTTTTGGTAAAAGACTCGGTGAAGACATGCAAATTCCCAGAAATCTTCGAACTGACAGTGAGCAGAATACTGGAGCTGTATCAACTCTCAGTGCTTGTCATGTAACTATTACTACATTTGAGAAGTTACACAATATCTCCTTTGGAGTTTGGTAACTAACACAAGTGTTAAGTGAGAAGACTTTTTTTGTGCAGGCTGTTTTTGTAACTGTTTTAGTTGCACCATGATTTTGAAAATCTGCATTTTTCACAGTGCAAAAAAAGTAACAAGACTTTAGTAAAGACACAGAAACACTGATCAAAGATGCAATATATTCCAGAGGAGGACAATCCTCTTATCATTGCAGTTTTAGTTAAGCAAGTGAGTCAGTGTGTATTTACTGGTTCAGGGCTTGGTGTGTTTATTTTCTCCTTCTTAGCTGTCCGGCAACCTCGCTATGAGTGGAAATTGACTGCAGGTCTCACAGGTGGTGCTGGGGTGATGTTCACACAGCTCAACAATGTTCTCCTCCCGCGGTATCATCAGGGCCAAGCCTGCACGGCACGCTCTGCCTCCCCTTCACCTGAATTCAATCAATTGTGGTCCATTAGAACATTATTATGCACTTCTTTAATTCTGGTAAGTCCTCACGCTTCTCCTATGTTTTTTTTTTTCTAATTTCAGTTAAAGTGGAAGTTTAAAAAAGAGGACGAGACGAATGGGGGGTACTCCCAAGACATTCTTTTCAGACTTCTACAAAAGGTACACATCCTGGAAATCAATAAAGAGATGCTCAATGTAATAAGACTGTTCATTCATATATAACATGGATAAATGTACTGCGGTTTGATCCAGAATAGAGTTCTAGTAATGTACCATTTTAGATTTGATAGTTTAATGATGTATACATGGACACTACCGTTGTAATAATGCTGCTATATATGAGTTTCTTTATTAGGATATTGCAGGTAATGTTGTAAACTTAGGACTGCTTTACAGGAATTTTGGATTCTGAGGTATTTTTTGATCAGTGTGATGAAGTTCACTGATCTGTTCTGTCTTTGAATGGCTGCATTAACCTTAAACAGACATTCCGACCTTGGTACTCTTTGTTTGTAATATTTGATGGTGATAATTTTGGTGAAATTCTTCAAATCAGGTTCTATTTTTTGTTTTGTTTTTGCGATATTCATTGCCATTTGCTACGTACAGACTTAGCTATGAAAGACAGCGTGTTATCTTAATATCCTCACTGTCCCAACAAAGGAGCTCTACGGTAACAAACCTGCCTGCAGAGTCCGAGCATATTTGAGGTCTGCATGACATCAGCGCAGTAGATTGTTTCTTTTTTTCTTCCCCTTAAACAAGGCCCATTAAGTTTTGTTGCAGTGAAAGTGCTGAGGGCAATGTTGTAGTGCCCTTTTAAAGCCATGCACACCATTGTTTGTGCCCCTCTTACCAGGTGATTAAGCAGTGCCAAGGGAGGCATTTGAAAATGTGCTCTTCTCATGCAACCCAGTACCACCTTATGCAATGATGCGTGCGCCATAGGTCGGTCTGAAACGAGGGAAGAGGGCAAGAGTCACTGACGTCAAGCTGTTCGGAAAAAAAAGGCGTTTTGAGTTTTCTCCTCTGCACGAACTTAATCACTACTGTCCCAGGCAGGAGGGCTGTGTCAAAATAAACACTGTGTTGTTCCTTTTTCAATTCTTAAGCAGAGGAACACATTTCAAGGAAAAATGTTGTTTGAAATGGCAAGCTCCAGTGAGTGACACTTAATGGTTCAAGTAGAAATAGCCTCCGCTGTGTGGGAAAGCAAGTCGAGTATGTGTCTCTTTTTGCGTACGTGTGCTGACTTGTGTACTTTGGCCGCTTTAGAATAATACAAAAAAACCCATGAAAATACATTTATATTTTATGAAACAGAGGCCTTTTGAGAGTCTCCTTTGTCACTGTTGGCTTGCTCCATGGTGTCCTTTATAAGCATTATCATTCCAGTACTTTCCCCCGTTCCCAGAAAGCTACTTTTTTTCACAAGATAAGATTCTCAAAGGAATTTCCAAAAAACCCTCATGGCTGCTGAGCTGAGTTTCCAGCCTTCCTCCTTTTCTCTCCATCTCTCCGGGACAGAGACCAGGCAATGACTGAGATGCTATTTATCTTGCTCCCCTTTTTGGCCGGCCTTTCCGCCCTGTTCTAATCTGAGGCAGGGCGTTTGATGAGAGGCACGTCTAACTTAAGTCTCCATGCAACAAAAAAAAATGTTTGTTATCGAATATTGATAACAAGAGTAGCTGATCTGATGGCAAGAGTCTGGTAATATAACAATGTATTGCTTCTTGTCTTTTTTTAAGAGGTCAGAGGTCGCACTCTTAAACATGATGTTGCTTTAATGCTCTCGGCGGTGTTACTGGCTCACTCACAAACATACAAAGCCCATCATTAGTGATTAGCTTGAACAACCAAACACATATTGAATCCAAACTTTGAGTCTACACATGCTTTGTGTTTGCATGGTTATTGGTTGCTCTGTGAAAGGAAATACTAATTTGAATGTTCTGCATGTCTCCTCTTTCCTCTCCCCTTTTCTTTTATTCTCTGTTTCTTCCCTCTAGTACGGAGATGTGTTAAATGTGATTGTTTCCAATAAGAAGAAAGGAAGTGCTGTGGTTGAATTTGCAACTGTGAGAGCGGCTGTAAGTACCCAACTCTTCCCCAGTCCCTGTCCTCGTTCTTTCTGCTCAACAATGAAAATCTTTTTTCAAAGCGGACATTTGCATGGAACCACATTTGCTTACCGCTCAACTGCCTGGTTGTCCGAGGTCACCTGCTGAGTTAGATTTTTGTTGAATGTGACACCTTTCATGGACCTGCCAGCCTTGGGACAGTTTCTGCAACCAACGGAAATGTTTGAGTCGTGTTGAGAGCTGTGTGCTTCGAGGAACCATTGGATGGAAGGACCCATTGTTCTACGCTGTCTGGGTCCTCAGGCTGTTTGTCATGATGTTGTACTTTTATGTTGTGGCTTCCTCTCCGTGGTGTGTGGTTTCTGTCCAAAGAACATGTCGGCCTGTCTACTGGGATCTGGGCGCAGGTTCTGTGGTGTCCGCCTGCCCATGTCCTTATCCCAGCCTTGCTCTGGGTGTTGGCACAGTTACAATCCACCTTTATGCTTTGTTTGCAAGTGTTTTTCACATGTTTATTACACCAAAAGTCCCTTCACAAATACCTGAGTTATACAGATTTCAGGACCCTTATAATATATGTGCAGAGAAACTATTAGAAGATCTTCTGGCTGATTATTTCTGTCCTTTTAGGAGCTGGCAGTTAAAAATGAATGCGGCCTGAGTGAAAACCCCTTGAAGATTGCGTGGCTTGAAGGACAGCCGGCGGTTGTCACCACAGCAGCTCAACCTGGCCAGTTCGTGTCTTCACAGGTACGTTGAAAAAAAATAGTAGTTGTAAATCCTTCTCTTACCCTGAAAGCACATATTACAAAAGCTTCCCATGTACACAGCTTCCAACACAAATACTATTGCCTAAACACTGACCCAGAAAACGAGGTATGTAAACCCTCGGAGGTTTTATTTTCATATCAGTGGTGCAAATGTTGCACTCCCCTCGTCTGGCCTAGAACAATGTGTTTGGTTAAGTGACCCTCAGTTTATTTGCTTTGGAGTGGTGCGGCGCTGATCCGGTACCGGCTCAAGGTTGCTGGTTGGCCGCTCGTTAACGAGCCTGACCTGGGAGACCCCAGGAATGCTGGGCTTGACAAAGCAACACACGTGAAGAAGAGTGTAATAATGGCGGGGGATAGAAGTAATGCCAACATTGTTAAGGCTGTGTCTCTATATTGCTAGTTATAATAAAACGTTATACATATTTTAAGAGATCTGCATTTTGTTCATTGAGATATTTATTATCTCTCTGATCATGGTTTTGGTGCTCATTTTTCATCGGAAGGATGGATCTTCTGCAGGCCAAATGTTTAATGCACTTAACTGGATGCTTCATTGAGGAAAAAAGTATCTTAAAACATTTCCTTCCTGAGGAGTAGCCCGGTGTGATTTGGAAATCACAGTAGTCTGTATTGCAAGCTCAATGATTTAATTGATTTTGCTTGCCCACATTTTTTTTTTCCTGCTTTCAGCACATGCATCCACCAAAGACACATTTAACCATTTCCTGTCCAAAGATAATCACATTTCAGCTATTTCCACAGAGAATATACAAAGTTTTCCTTACTGGTCATTAGATTAGTATGAAGTAATTTTTTTCCCCCAACAGTGTCCATTTACTTCTCCTCTGTTGTGATCTTTACCTGTGAGGGATTACAGATCAGTAGACTATCTGCGTCTACTTATCTCTGTCTCCAGAGCTGCTGCTGAACTACATTTCACCCCTAAACCCAGTGCTGAGTCTCAAGGCCCCATGTCAAGACTAGCATGTGAGACTGAGCCTGCACACTGGGACTTGTCACACTAATCTCTTTAAATGTTATTATGGTAACCCGTCTTAGCTTACAGATATCTAAAACGGATTGCTTCATCTTTTTTTTCCCCTCTCTGCCTCTGAGAATGAAAACATTACTTTGGCCGGGTAATTTTCACATTAGCATTCAGCAAGAATATTATCAAAAACATGACATAATGGGTTAGCCGTTCTACTAATAAGTAATGTTGTTCCACATCTGGCCTGGGGTCAGTGGACCTGGCTAGAGGTAATAAGAAGCTAGAGCCTTGGAGGTCCCTCTCTATTCCTGTCTTTATCTGAAATCTAAATATTAGATTCTTCTCCTGTCATTTACCTCTCCATCGCTCCTCCACAACAGCCAGCTGCACTCACATGGGAGCCACTTGGGTGAGGACTTGCTTCTTTGACCTCATCAGTCCACACATCGAGCTCTGAGAGTGAAAGTCTCACTACAGGGAGCTCAGAGTCACAGCTGTATGACTTCAGCCTCAGCTTCGGTTCCAGCTCGCTTTATTCAGTCATACAGGGTCAATGTGAATGGCAAACAGAATGCAGGGACTCATCATCAAAAACCTTTTTCAGGTGCTGGATTACTCTAAACTGATAATCAAACAGCTGATCCATACACTCTACTGACAGCTCCCTATTTGTTTGCAGATTTGTGTCTGGCATTGATTAATAATAGTGCATTAAAACGCCAGACAAGCTAATTACCGTACAATAAACAGTATTGAAGAGGCCCTCACACCTTCGGGAACTTAAAAGCAGCTGCAAATTCCAAACAGACACTAAACAGTCCACTGGGATATTAATTTATACGTGATAATGTGGACAATGCCACTTCCTGTGTTCATTTTGGGGTACGAAAGAAAACACACCAGCAATCACTTCTCATACATTCTGTTGTTTGTCAGACCTGGTCTGCTGGCTCTTACCAGTGTGGGGCGCCCATACTATCACTATGACCAGCTCTATCTCTCAGTTAATGGTAGAAGCAACTGTCCGACAATGGACTGGTGTGTACACAACTTTTGCACGCATCCAACCTTCATGGCATTATTTCCACAAAAAACGTTGCTTAACGTTTGCTACGTTTGGTAAACAACAGGAAAGTTACTTCTATTTTCCTACCGAGGGTTCACGTGTGTTTGGCCCAGCAAAGGTGGGTTTGTATTTTCATCTGAGTTTGACAGGCTTGCACTATCTCTCTAAAACATATCCATTTCAGCTGCTGAGGGCTAACCCAAGCTCAAGCTAACCATAGACAGCTCACACACTCTGGTTTTGCGCCAACAATGATGCACGAGCTAAAGCTAGCATCTGCCCAAAACAGTAACCGTGTAGTTTGATGAGCAATACAATGTGTAGCAATAAGCGAATGTTAAAGTTAGCCACACTGAACTATTACCGCAGCTCCACAGTGAGAACTGCTTGGATTTCTGTCAGACTGTTGTTTCTTGAAAGGTGTTAATGCTGACCAGACCAGGACTGAGGCTGGTCCAGTGATAGCCTTATTAGAAAGCTGGCGCCAAGATTTAGCTTAGATTTTAGCCATTAGGTGGTGCTATAACCATAAACACATATTAACATGTAGTAGTGTTGTATCTTGAACTCATTATCTTTGGGAAATCATATGTAATAAATATATAAATTAAATTAGCAGGAAGCTGTCAGCACAGTAAGTTGTACTTTAATAAAGTATCTCAAAGATCGGAGGGCACATTTCCCCTTAATGGACACCCCTAAGTGTTTGGAGACTTTGAACATTATTAACTATGACATGGTGCGTTCGAGTTTCATCACTCTGACAAGGAGACAATGAGGAGACCTGTTGAACTGTTGGTTCTGTTTTATTCTGCTTTTTCAGAAAGATGATATGACATGATTAATGCTGGGCCCCTGCTGCATCCACACAGTTTTTTTTTTCTCTCACTGTGGATATTAAAAGTTTCATAACGGGGAAGGGTCACATCTTTCTCACTGTGTGAAATAGCTCCCCATGCTCCCGACTTAATTTAGACTGATCATTTGGGAAAGGATCTGGTTTCGTCTCCAAACTGTACTTGGTTGTTTCTTTACGCTTTGACATAATAAACCATCAGACTTAGAGATTGAGAAATGGCGGGTTTATAGAAGAAGTCATTCCCATCAGTGCATTTCTATTAGAGTTGTATTGTACACAGTTGCAAAATCTCAGCCAATCTGGAATTAGTCATGGTTTCTGAATGATCCTGACGTCAGAAAATAAACAGTGTTTTGAATTAATTGCTGTTTTTGCGGTAACAGAAACTGTTTCAGGCTCAGACTGTGTTAGTGTGTGGCTGCATTTATGGTAACACACAGTCAAACTATTGAATCATATCACACCTCCAAGACGGTCTAGGATGTGGAAATGACCATCTAAATATCTGCTTTGTCTTTGCCAGACCTCAAGTCTGTGTCATCGTAGATGTAATGCTTACATGAATCACTGCTATCACATAGATTAGCTCAGCATGCTCTGAATACGTACATTTAAGCCTTTTATGCCTGTTGACTCCGTCTAGAGCTGAAGAGTCATGGCATGTTTGCCACAACAAAAAGCAGATGCTAAAGAGCAGTCATTCTCTGAGTCTTTTTCCCGTCCTCCAGTTTGTTAGTGCTTAAAAAGTGTCTTCTCAAATAAAATAGCCGTAGTCTTTAAGACTGCTGTTTGTGGCCATTATTGACCCCCTCTCTGAATCAGGATAACACACTTGTAGGGGAGAGAACAGCAGGTTTTTATTTTATTTTACTCCCAACAAAGACAGAAGTAAGCAATATTATAAATCAGGGATGCTGCCTGAAAGTCGGAAATTTGAATTGTTATACAAAAAAGACCCGGAGCTAACTCTTATTTCGTCAGTCAAAACTGCACTATTTTTTTTTTTTAAACCTGTGTCATTGTACTCAGAGAAATGCAGGAGCAACAGCATAGCAGGCTTTAAACTTAACAAACCAAGTGTAACAGTAATCCTTCGATGGCCAGCATTGACAAGGTTCTAGTCGGGAGCCAAAATATAACAGAGCTCTGCAAAATGAATAGACCTGGTGATTGATTGAGATTATGAATCATAGCATAGCGTACAAGTAATCAGTGTTTCTTTGTTGCTCTTGAATGTAAACCGGACACTAGGAGGGCCTGCTAGCAAGGCTCCTGTTTAGCTTGTTTGTAGGTGCTCCTCTTGTTTTAAGGGTAGGGTTCTTTTGTCGTTCATCATTTACAAAGCAACGTCGACATGGCAGTTTAAACCAGTGAACACCCTGCACAGCAGTTGCACAGTGTGGCCCTCAACCGAAAGAAATTTGGCAACCAATTGTGACAAACCGCACATTACAGCCGAATCTGTTTCAACCTGTTACAGCAACAGCTTAATTATGAATATTAGTAACCTGCTATTCATACTGTGTTTCATGGTTGAATAGAAATAGAATGAAGACGCTGGATTGGAGCTGTTGGGGAAATCATGTCTGTGTAAAAGAAACCCTAAGGGAACAAAAGATCAAACTGTTCATACAGAGATACTCTGAGTAGGACTAACTCTCTGTGGCTCGATTCTCTGAATATATACAGACAGCATACAATATATAACTTTAGCACATATCCTTTTGTTTGTGAAACAATGTAAACTCATGCTACATATTTTAGAAGCATCCTTATTTTTATTCAGGGAGATGAAATAACAGCGGGAAGGACACCTCTCTTATTTTCCAGAATAATATTACAAAGCTTTCAGTTAGTACCTGACAAAATAAATGACTCATAAGAGCTATACTCTTCTCAGCGGGATGACAGGGTTTCTTGGTATTCGGCATGACAGCAAGGAGAGAAGTGGTACCAGATGGAATAGGGAAATGTCACAGTTCGTACAGTTTGTGCAGTGCAGACAAGATCATTTGTTGAGATAATTTTCCATTCAAATGACTTTTTTCTCACATCAGTCATGTAGCAGACACCTGCTGAGCTTAAGTTGAAGTGATTCTCTGCACTGGGATGAGAGCCATAGCAGCCGAGGCCTCTGCAGGAAGAAAATGTTCATGTTTGAAGGATGTAATGAGTAAGGATGGGTTTTCATACAATGAGTCAGTGGTTTTCTTCTTCTGGCTGAATAGATTCGATTTTGAATAAGTGCCATTGAAGTAGATGTGCTAACACTGCCCAAAGCAAACGATCTTTAAATAAAAAGTTAATTTTGTAGAAAAAGCGGACACATTTGATCCACCATTATTTTGCTATTAAATGGCCATTTTTTCCTGAGCAGTACTGTACATGCCGAAATTATCAACAGATGCTTCAGAATCCCTCTTGCTCTATGACAATATTTGGTGGGGAAAAACACACAGAAACAAAATCCTGTTCGACATGCCTGTCTAATTTTGGGTTGTGTGTCTATCCTCTTCCAAATAATACTGAGCTGCTTGTTGTAATGGATAGTTCAAGGCTATTACTTCTCTCTGAAACTGTCAGCCGTTAGTGACAGACGAGGCTTATTGCCTCCACAGTGGCTGCTGACGGTTCAAAAGCCAAATAAATGTCTGTCCATCAGGAACAATCTCATACGAGTTTTTTAAAATGTTGACATGAAGTTCTATCCACAAAACCACCAATTTTGGAATTTGAAAGATATTTTCTTTACTTCGCCAAAGCACAAAACAGTACATGTTTTCAATGCATGAAATGTTTCACAATGTGTTATTGTCATAGGATACAGAAGGAAAAAGGAACATTGATATCCAGTTTAAATTGGGAGATGCCAAAACAGATTGCAGACTTACCCACAAACAGTTCTGTTTCTGTTTTGACATACATAGAATTCCATATCTGTTGCTAGAAGCGGGACAATTGTCGATCATGTATTCTGGAGTGTTCGGTGGGAAACATAGGAATTCGACAGTCTTCATGGCAACCCCCTGCTAAAGCACAGACCTAAGAAAACCTAAGATTGTCTGCAAAAATTTCATTTTGATCATGCGTCAAAAAAATGTTCGATGTCAGCGTAAGTGGGAGTCACGCATTGCACTTTTCGCGTGTTGGGGGTCTGTTTGGTCAGAAGGTAGTGTTTAAACCTTCATCAGGACTTTTGCTGCAGTATTGGATGTTTCTGGTCCTCCTCCCTCGACACCCCCTGCATATGTGGAAGTATCACGTTTCCCTTTACCCCTTTCCTTCTCGTGCGGCACTCACCAGAGCATGGGACTCTGATTTGCAGCTAAGAAAACAGCCTGTTCTGGCTTCTTTTTTCTTTTTTTTTTCCCTCTGAGGTCTTGGACCTGTGGCCTGGCTTGGTCCGCAGCCCAACCTGCCACTACTGGCTGCCTTTATTGGAAGCAGAGCTAAGTGTTTGTTTTCACTGCATTGTTGGGAACGAGAGATGGGGGGTACCTCGGTCTCCCTTAAAGTGGGGCCTCTGGGATGCGTGCGGAGGAAAAATTGCCCTGTGCACACAATAGATTGGCAAGCACGCCAAGAGCCAAGACATCGCAGCTAGAGGACCTTGGATTCCAGCCGCAACTTTTCTATTCTTAAACACAACACTCTTTAAGTCTTAACAGCCGTTTTCAGTACATTAGCTAAAGAGGAAACTAGAGGAAGGTTAAAGTGTCCAGCTTTGAGTTTTGACAAAGCTTTAGACAGAAGTTAATTATTAACTAAAACCTTATATTCACCTCTGCAAAGGGTCTCTTTAAAGAAAATATGCTGTTGGCTTCTGTGTGCTCCAGACACCAAAAAAAATCACAAAACCTTTGGCTGAAAAATAAAAGAAAGTCATAATTTCTCATCAGTTCATCAGTCTTGTCAATGTAGTAGTTTATATCCATCAAAAATGTCGGTCCTGAGTTGATGCCAGATTCAAAAAGCTCCATGTATATTCAAACAACAACCATCATACCAGGATGTTGTTTTGTCCCATAAAATCAGTTCAGCTTGTATCTCTTTAATGTTTTCCAAATGTTTCCTTTCTTTGCTGTTTGCCAAATATCTGGTCTAGTTGTGTAGTTTGTCCATCACCTGCAGAACATCATCCAGGATTGAAGGGCCCAGGTCGAGGCTGAAGGAAAAGCCACTGTCCTCGTCGTTTTGCTGTCCAGCAGTTGTGTCATAGGTGTCTGTGGAGTCTCCGTCCTTGTCTGAGCTCAGGCTGCCACATCCAGACCTGTGAGTCTGAATGGAAGCAGCGTTATTCCCTCTTTGGTACCCATCCTCCTTTTCTATCTGATCGTCTCCTTCCTCGCTGTCCAGAAGCGGCATGGAGCTGCATTTCTTCCTCTTCTGAGCCATCTTTTGTTGGTGACCTGCATTCCAGTCAGGGCTCTCTGCACCCTCTGCCCCGTCCAGGTTCAAACGTGGGGGCTTGGGTGGTGGAGAGCAGGCCAGGAAGAGATTCTGCTCACTCTGGGAGCTCTGTAGAAGCAGATTGTGTCCCATTTTTAAGAAGGACAGGTCTCCAAAGCTGTCTGTATGGGCGTCATTGCCAATGTGCGAGATGTGTCGGAAATCAGCCAGTGGGAGGCTAATCATGTTGACCGACAGCACCTCCCTGCGCTTCCTGCTGGGCCAACGAGCAGAGGATGGCTTTCTGTACAATGATGTTCTGAGCGGCATCTTGCTAGATCTGTTTGAGATATATTTCAATGTTTCTGTATGTCCTCGGAAGTGTGTCCTTTTGTAGGTCCTCCTTTGTTTGACAGAAGAATCCTCAGGTAGTGGTGAATTTTAAAAGCATAATGCCATCTGCAAAGAAAGCACAAAAAAAGTTTTCAAAAACTGTGGTCTTCCTGTGAGGGTAATTCTTTTAATCAAGGCTGCAATTTCATCCCTCTTGAAAATGGAGCAGGTCTTTGCTTGTGCTTGTCATGCAATTTAGCACCAGATGTGAGCACTGGGCTTCACCAGTTGGCTTGATGTTCATCGGCAGCCATTTTTTTTTAGAGATTGCACCTGCTCTACTTGATTTTGATTTATTGAAATTCTGTACTATTTGGCAGTAGTGGGATGTTCCGCAATGCTTCAAAGCTTTTATCTCCAAATATTTACTTCTTCAAACCTTGTTTTCCCATAAGTGCAGGTGTGGTCTGCTTACTGTCCTCTAAGAGAAATATATTAGCCTACTTCAGACTTCCAGTAAGAAAAGCAAAAAAAAAAAATACATGCAGATACTCAAAGGGTTATTATTTTTCTGCATGTAATAAAATATCTGTCTCCACATTAGTTTTGGCACAATGTGAGCTTTTTACCGTAACCTCTGTCAGATATCAGGAACATAACTTCACTTTGCAACACATGTTTATAATTTTGGTAAAGATAACAATTACAGGGATGCAGTTAGTTTATTTTGCTGTGGTGTGATAGTTCTGCAGATACTCTTGATGCAGAAGTTTGGAGAATGTTATTAATTTAAACCATAAATGACACCACAGACTACTGCAGTACAATTTTAGAGAAGTTACTGAAGACGCAGAGTGGGATTTTCTGGCAGAACTTCACCAACTACCAAGCTGCTTGAAGAGTGAAAGGCTTGGAGATTGAAAATGTTTTCAGTTTTGTCATGTAATTTGGGGCCAACTCAACTGACAAGGAAACGTCTTTTTAGCATAAATAATACAGAATTGCTTTCAATTGAAGTCAAACTCCATCATTAAAAAAGGAGACCATTATATGTTCCGTGACCTCTAATCATTTTATTAAGTACAACAGAACTGGGTTCATCAACACTGGCATGGCAGGATTACATAGTCTGCTAAGTGTCTTTGATTTTACGGTCTAACACAGCCAAACAGCTTTGCCCACATTAGATCTGTGTTCGTGACTTGAAACACTCACTCTGTAAATTTGTAAGCCACTACAGCAAACAGGTTTTGTTGGCCCGTAAAGGTTTTTACCGGCACTCTAGTAGCAGCGGGAGATCGAAGAGCGTGGACACAGCAGCATTCCTTTCCAAACATGTCAGTTTGGCCAAGGAGGAGGATTTCAGCCACGAGTAACATATTCAGGAAATACTTCAAGGCCAAGTCAAAATTAAAGGAGCCCATAAAAACACATTGGCCAAGAAACTTTTCTTTAATTATCCCCCAGAAGTCTGCCATAAATGATCCATCTTTGAGACAGATGAGGGATATGTCTTAGGAAAGCTTAAACCACAATTTAAAAGCAGTCCACTCCCAAGAGTTTTCTTTTCCCGCAGTTGTTTGTCTAGAGGGATGAATAACAATTGGACAGATAAAGATTGATTAGTTAGTTCTTACCTGTCTTCCTGAACAAATAGGGTCAGTAGAATCCCACACATGCACACACTTCTCCGTCAGAAACCGAGGCAGCAGCTACCTTCACAACCTGGTAAACTCTTCCTCGACATGATCGGGCTTGTTCGACAGTTACAGAGAAGACCTGGTTGTGCAGCCTTGAGAGAGAGAAACAAGGTCATTTAAAACGGTTATTTCCCCAGTTATAAAACCAAGTCGACTTCAAACTTTGACGTTTAGAATTCAGCTACCAAAAACACGTGCTTCTTACCTTTTGTCTTAGCTGCTGTTTAGAGGCAAGTGTTTTAATCCGCTTGCTACTTTTTCGTTAAGTGCTAATCCTTCCCAGTGTGTAAACTCCCTGTTGCATTGTAGACTTCTCCAGGTGTGTTGCCGGTGAAAGTCCTCTCTGTCTAAGAGATAAGCCAGGTGAGGTCTGAGTAGAAAAGGCATTCAGGTGAAGGCTTTTCCTCCCCCTCCCTCCCCCCCCTCTTCTTGTAGTTTACATTTACAGTAATCCTTCTTCCAGGCTTCAGATGATATCATCCAGGTTGCGATATGAGTCGGCCTTTTTAGTCATCAGTGTTAATTTAAATCCTGACAATCAGTTGGCTGCACCCATTACCTGTGCAAAACTGGGCGTAAAGTTGAAGCTTGTAGGCTGACATGTGGACGAAACGTTGTGAATCTGTTTGAGAGGGACAGAATGAGAGGGGTTGAGGTGAATGTGTTCAAGAGTGTGTGTGTGTGTCGCATAGATTTTGTGCTTGTGTCTAAAAGGAAGTCATAGTCAATGAGCAAACAGGTCAGCCACCCAGAGGAGGGGGTTAACTGATCTCTAATCTCCATGTCATTGTTCCTTTGCTTTGCTTATTTCCTGATTTCCTGCTTACTGTCGGCCAGTCTAAAGCCCCGGAGACCAGCCCCCTTCACAGGCCCTTCTGCCTGACTGGAAGCCTATAGCTCCTCTATGTAATCATCACAGCACCCTATCTCAAATAGACATGTATGTACAGGCACTCCGGATTGCACAAGTGAGATAACTTGTTGCAATTCTAATTCTCACGCCTCCAGCATGTTGTCTTTGCCTTTGGAATGCTTTAGCAAAACATTAATGGAAATTGTGTCACAACAGCAAGCTCTTTTTTCCCCCCCCTGCCTTATGGAATTTGTTTGTATTGAAAATAGCAGGGTTAGGCCTTTAGTTGTGCTTGCACAGGCAGTAATTGTCACTTGGGATGGTCATGCCCTTTTGGAACTATTAAAGCCTTGACAACCTCCATTTAAAGAGGAAATGTAAAAGTCAGTGACGGGACACGATGCTCTGATAGAAGTCTTAAACCAGCACTGTGTTTCAGCTGGAAAAAAGGACTAACTGAGGGTCCTTCGGTCCACAATCTCAAAGCTTCCCCTCATTTACTAAACTAAAGCATGCAGGGTGTGAAAGGAATGGACAAATGGTATCTTTCACTTTTCCTCCAGTCCTTTTCAAATTGATCCAATAAACATTAGGCGTGCCGCCTGATCCTCTCTTGTTCTCCCGCTCTGCACTTCAGCGCCAGAACAGTCTGCAAGACCAGACACAATTACTCACGCAAATGAAATTATCATAACATTTACTCAAGGCTGAAACAGAACATTTTTGAACATTTCTCTTCTGAGAAACCCCCCTCCTTCTTCCTCCTTAAACTGCAGAGCTGCTTTCATGCTAGAAGACAATCAGGGGGAAGAGCTGGTGTTTTACACAGTGTTTTGGAATGACCTCACAAGACCTGCCGTCTGACCGAGTTTGGGCTCACTGTGTAAGTGTTGTTGTCGTGCTATGTAGCCTCCGGGCCGATGCGTTTAACCCTGCCTGGATTTGTGTATAAGCCTCTTTTCTAAGGCCTGACCATAGCGGGCAATGTGGTTTGATGCAGCTATGCTGGGCCTGAAATCTGGGATGCTGTGTGTTTTTTGTTGTTGTAGGATAAAAAGTGTTTCCAGATATTGCTTTGACTGGCGCTGGAAGCCCAAACTGAGGCTTTGGTGGATATTCTTCTGGCCCTTTGTTGTGTGTCTCCAGCTTCCGCTGAATAGAGACTCTTTGAGATCCAACATTGAGACTTGATTTTGGATAATATCTGTCTGATTCTTTTATATGAGAAATGTTTTTTAATCACTTCAGACAAACAAAAAAACATTGGATTCATCATGTAGAAAGTTTGATTTAACCTGGAGTTCATTTTGCACCTGAAGTGTGAAAGGTGTTTGACCATACAGCCAATTAAAACTATACAGCTTAAAACTGGAAAGTCCACTACATTATCTGTCTTTCAAACAGTTTCTACAAGCTACTCTTCCCAATGTCCTTTCATCATCCTAACCATTGTCGTCACTGTTTGTCTCCCAAGTTATGACTCAGTGATGAGCTCTTTGAAAACGCTCCAACAGAAACTTGGCTGTCTGGCTGCTAACAGGAGAGTGCTGATAGACAGTCTGTTGCATGACAGCTACATGACAAAGACAGTCAAAGTCCAGGTGTTATGTTATACAATACCAAGTACAGACTCATTAACACATGACAAAGCTAACAGAAGCTTCTAATTAAAAGCAGAAGGTCTATTCGTGTCCAGCACAGACATTAATACTACTATACTATAACAATGTTGAACTGCTCAGTTGCCAGCTTTGAGACCTATGAGAGTTTTTAGACATATTTTGGCCTCTATCACTGCCTTAAACTTTTAACAATTAATATTTTAAAACAAGCATGTTCAAGTGATCTATTCTTAAATACACACATACTATGGAGTGTAATATTTGTGTTCAAATGAAGCCCCCGCCCCCCTCGCCCGTCATTCTCAACTGTCAACCGTCTATAAAAAGGGAAACATTTCCCCTGAATAAAATATTTGTTCTTAATAAATTATATGTTCTATATATTAGAGCCTGACCGATTAATCGGCCAGCCGATAATATCAGCCGATATTTGTATATCAAGAGAATATCGGTATCGGCCTGTTTCATCACAGATATGCGCCAATATTACTAGATTTATTTGCCAGTCAAATAAATTTCCATTTTGAGTATCATTGTATTTCACTAACAGTTCTCTTTCACCAGCAGAGGGCGCTTTATGGATTACAACTAGCATTATCACTCTCCAATGTCAACTGGTGATGCTCGTACATGCGCAGTTACTTTCCAGTTGAGTGACCATCTTGTCTTCATTATGTATCTCTTCCACAAGTGTTTGATCAATAAATGTGTATTTCTATATCTATCTCTACAGATCGAAGTTAGATCTAAGAGAGATATCGGCCGATATATCGGTATCAGGTTTTTTGTCTTACCAAATATCGATATCGGTATCAGCCCCAAAAAATTCCTTATCGGTCGGGCCCTTCTACAGTATATGTGTTAAAATGTTTTTGCAATGGTTCAGAGAAGTCTTGTTCTGATTTTGATCCCAGTGCATCCCAGACATCCTTTTTTTAAATTTATTGCGCAGAGCTCCAATGTTTTTGCAGGATTGCATACAAAAAATTTAACATATGTCATATGCATAGCTTCTATTTTTTCCCCTAGTGACTGTGGGCGGTCAGTGTAGGCTGGGAATGTACTGCAATTGTAATTATATAATCATGGCTGCTATATTTGATTTTCTTTGAAGACTGGAGATATAATGTGAACAGTGTACAGTAGGATACCTTCCACCAGCTGTTTGTTCTGCATATTTAACATTTTCAATAGATAAGGAACTGTGTTAATATAGGAACATATAGGCACGTATAGACAAAGCCCACACAGTTGACATTTTTGTTTGGAATCTTGATTTCATTTTTCTCTCTCGTCATATCGCCTGAGCTCCTTTCGACATCTCCAAGGTCGAGGCTATATTTTTACACCAGTCCTGGCCCCTTTTGTTTTAATGTCTGAGTCTGTTGCAATCAGAGGGCTTTTCCCGGAAGGCCAGGATGTGAAAGACATAATTTTGCTTTTACAACAAAGTATTGTTGGATATTAAAGAAGCCAAACCCCCACATTTCCCTATTCTAGGATCCCTGAGCTCATCCATCATAAAGAGAAACGCCAGGGCACCGGGAGTTCAGCTCTTAACTGCCATTTCTCTTTTGAACTGTTTATTTCTTTTACTTTAACAGTTTCCAAAGGCACTCTCTCCGTCTCCGTCCAACAGGCTTCCTTTCTGTCCAATACCGTGACCACGTACAACCACATGCATATACTTCCACACATACGCACACACCTACTTATATGGCACCTCATATCCACCGCCGACTTTCCCCCTTCACTTTTCCTTTGAATGCTGAGTCTGCAGTCCACGTTCGGCTACCATGCCTTCATACACTTTAATGGCCCTGTTATGACTTTGCACTAGATATGCACCAACTGTGAAAGTCAGGACTGATAGCATTGTTTAAAATAACAACTCAGCCAATGGGCGATACCAATATTATCACTTCTTGTAATTTCAAATGAGCTATGAGATTGGAAGTACAGAAATTGTTGCTAGTAGTCCCTCCTCTTGCTGGACCATTTGTTACAAACTGCATGTTGCTGATCTTTTCCAGAGATGGTGTAAGATTGATTTTTTTTTCTCATTAGACCATGGAAAAATAATCAGTTTGTCCAACAGGTGAATTATTCTGCCCAAAAACACACCTCCATTCTGAATCAGCAGTTAGGCATACTGTACTAGCTTGCCAACATTTAATTGATGCGACACAACAGATACACATCGGCTGAATCCATGCTGAGTTTGACTCAAGAAAATGAGATAACTCTGCGATTTTGATTTTTAAATAGCTGTATTTTTTTTTTAAATCCAGTCGAAATCTTTCCCAGTGTAGTTTCCAGGATGTCTGTAAATCCTACAGCTTTTATATAAGATAATTGTCATAATCGCTGATCTGTAGATGAACTCACTCAGACTAGATTCGCAGAGTTTTCCCTCCGCAGACACATGGCCTTCGCTGTCAAATAAAAGGAGGTCTTGTCTCGGAGTTCCGTTCAAAAAACCAGATGTTTGTAGGACATGTGCATGTAAAGGGTTAAATACAGGAAGACGATTTGGGCCTTAATCTCTATGTAGTGTTTGTTCTTCACTAACAAAAACAGTATAATAGTCCAGACCTTTGTGGTTTCACGTCTGCGGAGTTTTGTAATGAATGATGATTAATCCTCTACTATTTACAAAGCTTGAGTTTTTAGTCTGCGGAGGGATTTCACCTTGGCTCCAGTGTTGCATGTGCAGCACCCCTACCCGCTGCCTGTTTGTTTGAGTTAGCGGGAGGGCTCAGGCGAACACACACACACACACACACACACACACACACACACACTCTCCCTTATACTCGCACACAAATGATCTCTAAATAAGTGTTTGCCTCTCATAAATCACTTACTCAATAGCTCAGTGACACGCACACACATATTGAAACACACACTATGCCACCACACACACACACTGTAGATAAATAGTTCCTTGATTAACTTCACCAGAGTGCAGTTGAGGCAGAAATGTTAGCCCGGACCACAGAGTAGGCGTACTTTAAAAAAGCTATTTTTTTCCCCCTTGGCAGCAAAGATCACATCTTGGCCCAGTCCCCTCTAGTTAGAGATATCTGATGGCTGATGGTGGTAATAATTAATCCACTTGTTGAATACAAATTAGTAAACTCAAAAGCTGCAAGGGAAAAACACAATAAACATGAAATAGCAAATGTAGCGACAGAAAATAGTTTAAAAGAATCAATAGTTCATTTAAAATTAGTCAAAAGGTGTTACTAAATCAAATGCTCTTCAAGAGGTGATCAGCTTATGCTTTAAAAAAGGATGGCTGTCTTGTTTAGAAGTTTGCTGCTTGTGCATTAGATTCCTATGTCTTTGTCTGTTCCTGCCTTGTCTTCATTTACATTCACATTTACATCTAAGTCAATTGAGCTCAGGCTCCAGAGTCAAGATAACACAACAGCGTGCCCCTGGGCAGCAACTTTCAAATGCCCCTCCAGAAATCTGCGGCCCACCAAACCAACCATCACTATAGCCCCCACTACCCCAGAATCAGAGAAGGAGTATGATGGCTTGCAGTGTTACCGCTGATGCTCTTACTGCCCTGAGTCTTCTACAGATCTGAGGCCCTGGGCAATTGCCTGGTTGCCCTTATGGCTCCCTGCACAACCTTTTTTTAACCTTCATTTAACCAGGAAGTCATTTTTTTCCCCTGAGCAAGACACACACCTATTATAGTACTGTCAATGACAAAGCATAACAAAATAGTCACCAAGAAACACAATCCTATGTTAGTTCTAAAAGCATTGTTTTCACGAATATGTACATATAAAGGAATACTTTTTACAATAATATCACTAATTTCAGAGAGTTCTATCTTTTATGGCCGTAACAGTCTAAAAGCAGCAAGAAAGAGGAAACAAGCACACACAATAACTCTGCTATAAACAGTTGAATAGATAAACCGTTTTGACCTAATGGTCCTCATCATGTCATAGGTTTAGAAAAATGGTATGATCAGCCTTCTTCAACTTAACAGTTTTATAGAACACATTTATTGTCCCTAAAGGGACAGTTTGATGTACAGCCAGCAGAAACTGACACCAACAGGCCAACAATGAATAATAAACACAAATACACAATAAATACAATTATAAACAGTCACATAAAGTTATTCAAAAGCCCAGCCCGTACACCTTGCAAAACCCTGCAGTCTGTTTCTGTTTTTAAGGGTAAATTACTTGTGCCAGCAGACAAAGGAAAATGTAAGGGCCAGGAATAAACATTTCTTAGAAAGTATAAGATGCAGCCCCCAAAATGACATGTGCTGTTGGGTATTTGTACTGCTGCACAGGCTCAGTAACTAGATCAACTATAAGATGTTTAAAATTGCCTTTGGATTCTTCCTAGAATCTGTTGAAATCTTTTTTTTTTTTTATAGTTTTAGGCCCATTTCTCGTTTCTAAATAGAATAACTAGCGGGCGGCCCAGGCTCGAATCCAACTTGTGGCTCCTTTCCTGCATGTCATTCACCTCTCTCTCTCTCTCTCTCTCTCTCTCTCTCTCTCTCTCTCTCGCTCTCTCTCTCGCTCTCTCTCCCTCTGATTTCCTGTCCCTAAATAATGGCATCAAAAGGCCAAAAATAAACCTTAAAAAAAGTCTGTGAATTCTGCCAATTACAATTCTATAATTCTTGTGGCTAGTGGTTTGTCTAGTAAGTTTAAGTAGTCTCTTATCAGTGAATTTCTTCATGTCCGATCACCTTGAGGATAAGGAAACCCCCCCCCCCCCCCCCCCCCCCCCCGGCTTGTATGACATGATAATTTGCTGAGAAAAAGGTCTCTTTATTATTCACGTTTTGTAGAGATAGCACCAGTCTTAGCTTATAGCGGCTCTGGTCCACACTTTTCCTCTTCTATCACATCCACACACACTCATTTCCTCACATACTTACTCACTCGTGCTAAAATGCTTACAGACTTACACCAACACACACACTGGAATGGTGTAATGTGCAGCTGATCTGACAGCTTGTGCCGGGGGAACTCAGTGGCCACCTGCGCTGCGAGGAGCCTCCTGCTGTGTGTGGGAAGGAGTGTGTGTTTGTGTGATACACTCCCTGACTCACAGCACTGGTGGTATTCATGATGTCATTTCTGGCCTGGGGTCAGGCTTGGGTGTGCTGTTCGGAGGCCGAGCCATGTGCTGATGTCACATCACTAATCCTCAGCTTGTTCGATTGCGTGCTTAAGTTTTACTACCATCCTACCTCTGCGGTGGCCTTGTGCCCTACTCTCAGGGCTTTGTGCGGGGGCCCATTGTTTGTGTTCTGCGGTTACCCATTCACCCTGGGCCCCAATGTTGCTGTAATGCACCAACACACACACAAACACACACACACACACACACAGCGGCACACATATGCATGCATATGTACACAATCAAGTGTTAAGTTACAGAGTGATACACTGGCTAAACATGTACATTGTAAGTCAACACCCAAGGCCAGGAAACATCCCTCATTGCGAGAAGAAATGCGTCACACTACCCAAGCACCTGTTAATGCTCAGAAACTCTCCAACATCATTAGGCTGGTACAGTCCACCCGGGGCCACGCTGGGTGTAGAAAGGGTCAACCCAATTCTGACATGAGATTTTAAGTGCAATTCAGTGTAATGGCCAGTAGAGAGCAGGACGGAGTCGAAATATTCACCAAGGAAGAGGGAGCATTTTCACCTCAACTCCCTTGTGTACTTGCTTGTGTTTGGTTTAATTTGAAGATGCAATAGTTGTTTATTTACCTAATGGCGTTCGCGTGATATTTCAGAGTTACGTGTCAGACGAGGGCTTGAGCTCACATTACTGGAATGATAATAGCAGCTTTCCTCAATCCAGGGACGGGATGGTGGGGGGTGGGGGGGGGGGTTACTTCCCCCTAACCGACCCTCTCCTCTATTCTTCTCTTCCTCCATACTTCCACTCTTTCTCTCAGCACATGGATGCTGGAGTCCCTGTGATGTTTTCCAGATGCCTTAGCTCAGGGAGTGCATTGACAAAAACCCACCTCTCCTCCTCCAAACACTCGTACTAGCCGTCTCTCTTAGTCCTTCATGCACGCACACACACACACACACAGACACATAAACACACACACACTAGCTTTCTCTCAGGATCATCCACTACTCATTGGCTCTCTCCTGCAGCTCAACGTCTTGTTAAAGAGACACTTCTTGGCCCAGCAGACTTCCTGGATATAATCCTATAAATCGCTGGCTTACTTTGAGGATACATGGCCAAATTTGGATGATGGTCTCTATGAGTGCATATATGTGTCTTATATAAATATCCACACAAATGCACCACCCTTAGTCCATAAAGCCTGCATGTGTGGCGATTGTGGCCACACAGATCATGACCTGTGTTTTAAGAAATCACACACACACAGTAAAAAGCCACCGTGACTGCCAGGCTTAATCTCAGCTCTCATTTTGGGTTAAATGACCTCAGGCAGCGGAATTACCCTGTCACTGTTACTCTGCCGGGTCGCTGTCTCATGCAAGTTCACCCTCCCATCATATTGATGGTAAAATAAGATGAGAGCATATGGCTGAGGCCACCACTCTCCTCCACTGAGTGCCAACAGGACCCGTTGTGAAAGCAAACAGACAGCGGACGGTGACAGTGGTGTCATACGCTCCGTGTGCCGCCCTGAGTCGTTGTTGTCATAATGTTAAACACACATGTTTGACTTTTCTATGTTTTTGTGCCAGTGTTATAACTGATGAGATGATGAAAGGGCAATTTTACTGATTATTACACGTCAAGCTCAGATTTCTTTATGGAGTATGATATATATTATATCTTTGCTTGTGTTTGGACAGAAAACTCGCCAGTAAGTGAAGAGTCTGAAAGACGTGATGTATTAACAAAGCACAGAGTGTCCAATGGAAAAGAACTGCAGTAGATGTTGCATTTTGGGAAATGTTTCATTCAGGGGGCTTGGAGCTTAACCATTATAAGGTTTTTATTTCAAATTTGCAAAATGCCAATCACAGTGTTATTTAAATGAAGGCTGGGCAATACATCGATTTAAAATTTTCATTTTGCCTTCCGGCGATCGTGAAAACAGGTTAATCGAGATTCAATGATTACTGTGCCGCATGTTGAGCTTGTTTTGTCAGGTGTGGTTATGTGTGGTAAATGTTTTAAAGTGTTTGTTGTTATATTTCTGTCTTAAAGAGGTCATATTATGCCCTTTTTGGGGTTCATATATTTAATCTATGTACCTATTAAAGTATGTTCACAATAGCTAAAGTTCAAAAAAAGTATCTGTTTTCATGTACTGCTCCATGCACCGGCTCGCTTCTGACTCTCTCTAAGGCTCTGAAGTGCCCACGTTCAGAGTCCCCACGTGTGCCAAGTCTGATCTGATTGGTCGGCCTGTCGGCTCTTCCGTAATTGGTCAGTCGCTCAGCCACTCTGGCTCTGAGGGCCGGGGAGCAAAAACATTAGCACCTTAGCACTACTGTGCTACCGCAGGCTACAGCATATCGTGGGCGTGCTACAGAAGTTAACGGGCCTGCAACATGAGCTGCTGGGCTTGCCACAACGAGCTAATGGGCTTAGATCAGTGATCTCACACTGACAAGACGTCACACTGACAATTTTTTTTCGAGGGGGGCTAGAACCGAGCGTTACATGCAGCTAATGCTGCAGCTAACAGGAGGACGTAGGAGAAGACGCGTTTCTGCGGACTTCGAATTTTTGCAAATAGATGTGCCTAAACATGCACAGGACACTTGGAAAACACACTAAAGGGCATGTAAAACCAGAAAAAGCATAATATGGGACCTTTAAGAATACACCACTTCTAACTCAAAAACATTGTTTATTTTTTGTATTCATTTATTATATTTTTATTTTCACAGGTTTATATTATATTTTATCACTTTTTTATTTTTTATTTATTACTTGTCTTTTAGTGTTCAGAATGTTGAAGTGTTAAGAGTGTGTAGGTTTGATAAATGATCCAGATGTTGTGAAATTAATCAGTATTTAAATCTAGGAAGATGTCTGTGGTCGCATGTTTTCTCTTGAAAAGTGCCTAAAAAACTAATCATCTGCCTACCTGGCATCTGTTATTTGAGGATTGTTTTGTAGATGTGTTTGTTTGTAAATTAAAGATCTGTTGAGCTCAGATACTCTCCTGGATTTTGTCTGTGTAAAGACCTGGTTGTGCAGAGTCTTGCTTGTATTTTCCATGTTTTATTAACCACTTTGTCTTGTTTTGTGTCTGTCTCTCCCATGCAGTACTCCCTGACAAACGAGCGCGACTATGAGAGCGTAGTGATGATGAAGATGCGGCAGGCGGCTGAGCGACAGAAACTCATAGAACAAATGCAGAGGGATGATGAGGAAGACTCTTGACATAGCACAGCTGGACTCAGCAGGACTCAGCTCGGTACCACACTGCAACTATTAAATGAACCTGTCTCAGGCTTTAGTTTCATAAAGCATCTTAAGTGTGTGTGTTTTTTTTTTTATGTTTTACAATTTGTGGCCAAATAAATGTTTTTACTAGTTGAAACATGTCTTTCACATCTGATGTTTTAATCAGCATGTTGTGTCTTTTCCTTCATGAGAATGTAGGAGGACTAAGGGAAAGGCAGAGTAGAGGAGAGAGTCAGGGCTGCTGCAGGATTCAGGGACAAACTGTGCTCTCAGAGGTATGACTCCTGATACTCAAGGGATACAGCCGTGCTGCACAGTAACTACTTCAACAGTACTGTTCAAATGAAAGAGTACATGATCAATCTGTCTGTTTGCAGCTCCACCTGTTACAGACAGATACAGACAGGGAACTCATTTGTAGGGATAAAATAAATCAATTACAATACACCTAAAAAGTACAATCAGTGGGTCAGAAATGCCGGTAATCAGGAATCTCTAACATACAGCAACCTGCCTGTTGCATAATTTTACATTTCCACTGATAAGTAAGGGTTAATTTGACATCTATCTAATATCATTAAAGCAACCCAGCACTCTGACAAACTACACTACTGAAACAGTTTGAAATACACAGTAACAGGTCATATCTAAATGTTGTCAATAACCCACATGGTTTGGATTTATAACTCCTGCATGGTTTTATTTGAATGGAAGAAAAAAAAGATTCATCCTTTACAAAAAAAATAGTTTTGTTTTGCATGGTTTAAAGTTCAAAAATCTCCTTATTCATCTGACAGTGGCCCTGAATGCTTATACGTATCAGGTTCAGGTTCTGTCTTAAAAAAGCATTTAACACAATACGACTTGAGTAGTAAAGTGGATGACTTAAGATTTAAGGTTTCCATTTAGTAATTCTATGCGGTGACTTGAGGCATCATGTTTTTTCTGCCAAATTTACAGAAAATCTCAGAAACAGTTGGTAATTGTTGTTCTTTTTCTATATGACGGGTAAGATTGTCAGATTTAGTCAATAACAAACCCTTATCTTAAATCCTTAGAAGATAGACTGTAAATAAACATGGACCATGCCTGAGTGTCATCACCTATAGTTTACTGAAGGGGTTTTTAAAACCCCTTGATGTCTCAACCTAAGATTCAGACAGCCTATTAACAGTTAAAGAGCTGGAGCTGGTCTTAAGACTCTTGACAGCTACACTGGGCCCACCTGTCGGTCAGGTCAAATCAAAACAGAGGAGTTATAAAGAAATTCAAACCCTATACAGTGTTTGCAGATATGAGCTATTCAGACCTTTTTTTTTTTTTTTTTTAACCAAGCTGTTAACATGCACATTTCTGCTGTAATAATGGGCATTTTGAATGGGTGGGTAAATGACTTCCAGGGCTTCTGCATCCTGCCTCAAGTGGACACTCCAAACTTGCACTTTCGATTGGCTTCATTTTTCAACACTGGAGGTTTTAGCTTTGTCCTCACCTTTAGTTGTTATGATTATATTGATATTGTGTGCAGCAAGGTTAAAGCTGCGTTAGAACCATCAACATTTTCAAATGTGTAGCTGTCAACACTTTCCCTTTCATGTTCTTCTAGAATCAGCTTTATTGGAAAATCCTTACACACACAAATAATTTACTTCTGTTCTTTGACCGAGAGAAAGTAGAACAAGAACAACAAAGCCTCACAAATTAATATCTCCTATTCTCACAAATCAAAACATTTACACCAAGAAGCTTGACAATCTCTGGAGCAAACCCTGTCCTCTCTCTCTCTAGAGAAAGTAATAGAGAAATGCAGTGCATGTCACAAATGTGACTACATCCTCATGCAGTAATCCCAGTATAGCCTTATTCATTGTGATGTAATAAAAAAAAAAAAGGCTGTCCCACACACCGTACTTAATCTGAATAGTACTGGTATGTATCTTGCATCTGTCAACTATTGTCTGGTTAACTGTGACAACTCATTATCTTATTATGGCAGCCAACATAGTGTCATGTAAAAATTCCTTGCTGTTGTCTGCATACTTGTTTTGTTATTCTGTGAAACGAGCTGGGTGTTGTAGAAATGTAAACCACAGAGACCCTGCAATATGACTACATGGAAATGATTCCCCCCCCCCCCCCCACATGAGAAACCAGTAATCAGGCCGAGAGAGGAAGACAAGGTCGGCTTTAATGGGAATTCTTGTGGCCTTCTGTGATGAAAATTGAACATATTCAAAAACCAACCATTAACGAGGAGTTAGATGTGAAGATTAGAGAAGGGATGACATGAAGAAGAAAAAAAAAAATCTTTGTTGTAGCATTTCAGATTTTTTTTACTCCTTTTTATTTCTTCTTTTGTACTTTTACTTTTACTTTGTACTATTGGATGTGTACTAGACTACTTCAAGCTTTAAAAAACGTAAAAAATCATAGAGAACGAGCAGGGAGACAGGGAGGCGTGATTGGTTAATCAGATTGGTTCCTCATAGCAGACATTAGTCAAAGTTTTTACAGGCTTACAACTGCTGCAGATGACAGGTGTTCTTCGTTCCTTTTTCAGAACGCATGAGTTATTAATGTCTGTTTGGACCTAAAGACAATTTCAACCCAAATCTTAAAAAGTGTACCTGGAGAAAATGACCAACCCTGCCTTTAAGTAAGCCACCCTAAGACCAGAAACATCCTGCTCGGCTCTGTTCAAATGTTAAAAAAAAACTATAATGTCAGCATATTAAGTGAAATAATGAAAATGTTGGATATATGTTTTTTTAATGCTTAACAAAAAGTATAATTTAAAAAGTACATGTTGGTGATGACAGGTGTTTACGTATTGAACTATTTCAACAAGAGTGGAGGCTTAAAAGATGGATAAGATTGATAGAGAGCAGACAAAAATCTTATACACATAAATAATGATTATTGTTCAGTGAATGAATAATAGACAGTTATAATGCATTGACTGAATACATAAACAGTAGTGAATACATTCTTTGACAGTACGGTCTCCAGGCAATTAGCGGAGACTCTGGGATGTTTCTGCTTCTGGCAAAAAAAAAAAACGATCGAGCAAATAACCCTCAATGCAACCACACCTGGCTGTAGGTTAAAGATGAATGGACATGAGAGTAAAATTGATTCTCTTACTGTATCTTACTCTTGGTGTAAGCAAACAAATTTATTTCTAAAAGCAAAGAACTGTTGCTATAAACTTGAACGTCCTTGAATAAGTTCTGAACACACTCACAAAACAGGCCATCAACCTGCCCAAATTCAAAACCCTACTGTTGTTGCGAAAGCTGTCTGCATTTGTCCCATCATACTGACCCCAGCACATTTTTTTCTAAGTTAAGTTTAAATTGGTCTAAGCTGTCTCACAATAATCTTATGTAACGGATACATACTAGATTCTCAGTATTGCTTATTTATGCTTTCAGAAACGGCACGCTACAGCTCTGTGACCCACATTAAGTCAGAACGTTTGAGTGCCAAACTGTTGTGGTCACCCTGACTTTGGTAACAAGGTCCTCTGCCTCTGGAACATCCACCCGTCCATATAGTCTTATTTTCCTTTCCCTTGGGGGATTATAGAGTAAATAATGGGTCTGTATTTGTGGGCCCTTGTGGCGGTGCTTTCTCCTGTCATTGTGTCATTTGGGGGATCACATGACTGCTTCACAACAGTCATTCTGTGCGACTCCTCACCCTGACTCTGTTACACAATGTCCAGCTGTGGAGCAGAGCGGTACGATGTGGTGTGGTTGGAGACATCTGCTCCTATCCTTCTGCAAAATCCCCTCTTCACATGGTTTTGTTTATGCATAGCCGTTTTCATATCCCGGCAATGTGAAGAAAAAAGAAAAAAAAGCCCAGGAACACACAAACTCTATCCAAATGACAACAGAGGAAATACAATTACAGGAAACACATTCACCACCAACCTGGCCATGAGCCCACAGTGGCTTCCACTGCATGCAAACCAGGATAGGAGGATGAGCCTGCTGCTGCATGCTCTGTCCTGTCAGCTAAGCCTTCACATTTTCATGGCATCTTCTTTGACTCTTTTTTTTTTTTTTTTTACTTTGTCCTTAGACAAAGCTCTATATTCATAGATCACGGGGAAACACCGGCACATTTGATGTCTGGTGCCGAGGCGGAAGCTCCGTCCTGTGTGAGGAAGCGGGGCTCTCTGAGTTGGCAGAGTTTGTGGTGTGTAGGTTCGTGATCGGGGCTTTGAAGGACCTGGGGCTGTACTGAAACCACCCACAATTTTTGGCCCTCCTACACTGTATGTTCCCGGAGTGCAGCAGTGTCTCATCTTGGGGCATGCGGCAACCCCTTTAGGTGCTGTGGAGCTGTGAGTGCTGTTTGATGTTTGTTAAGTGTCTGTTTAATGGATTATCAGAAGGCTGTATACATCCCATTTTGTCCGTGGCAGATCCAAAAGGGATTGTTTTCATTTATTAAGAAGTACACAAACAGTCCTCATCATTACATCATTTAATCATAAGCATATGGTACACTTAGAAAAACATCTTCAGAGCTGTAAGTACAAACTTCCCAAACAAAGTTTTTGTATTTACTTTAAAAGACGAAATGGACGTCTGAAATGATTCCCTGTCTTTGGTCCTTTATTGATAAACAGAAAACATTATCGTCAAAGGGGTCTGGCAAATCCCTTGAATGTATTTTGGTATATTGTCAACCTATCACTTATTGAAGGTAATCTGAAACCTTAGGTATGGGATTTTCTCAGCTGTAGAACCTTCCCTTGACAGCTAGCTGATTCTGTTGACAAAGGAAGAGCAGAGAAGCATTATGTTTATGGTTTATAAACATGAAGTTCCTCAACACAATTCATTCATCTTCTTAAAGGCTCGTATAGGTATAATTATACAGTCAACACTCGCTGCAGCACCCATCACTCCATCTCTTTGTGGAGGCACCACACCAGGGTCTGTCCCACCCCTGTCATCGTCAGCACGCGGAAGCCCATCTTTTCCAGCTTGTCCAACACCAAGCGCGGAGGGTCGTCCACATGGTACTCGGAACTACAAGAGCATAAACACAAAGTCATTCTCCTTTTTTATTCTTTTTTTTTTCCCCACAGATGTTTGATTTGTCTTTCTTTCAGTAAACTTTGCTGAAGAAGGAGAATGTGGTTAATTGTTCTGGTGCTTGTTCACTTCCTACCAACACCTTGGTTCACTTCCCAGCAGCATTTGAATCAGATTGCCAATGACAACACTTCCCTGATCTGTATTCCATCAGCTTGAATGGTTTATTCCCTTTCTCAAACACATCGAGAGTTTCCCCCCCCCCCCCCTCATGTGATCTCAGGTCTGTCGTCAATATGTACACGTTAGCTGCCAAAACCAAAGAAACACCCGAATAAGTGCCTAAATATGGAAATGTGTTTACACCTGGAAGTCAGTTTTGCATGTGACTGTGGAGCTCTAAATTTGGACGGATGCCATAAGAGTTTTCTCTTTCCAATTCACAATATGGCGATGGCCAAACAAAAAAATGATCTGGAAAGAAATGTGTCATCCAGATAGAGTTATTCTGATACAAATATCAGTTTCTGAAGCCAGCTAAAATGTAGGATTGGTATCAGTGAGTACACCAGGTCATGTCCTGATTGGAAACCATCAAGTTCAGCCTGGAACACAAATCCAAAAAAAAAAAAAAAAAGAATGTGACATACAAAGATGTGCTCAAAATGCATCGCTTCATTTTGTATTGCCCTGGAATCAGATGGCACTTTTATTCTATACACATGGTCAGGTAGCCTAAATGTAATAGCTCTACCTTAGGGGGTGGGAGTGTTACTCTCCATCTCAAAGTATCGTTTGGCTAATTTCCTCCAACAATTATTCCATACTCACTCACCACCATTACTTCGTGTCCATGTTTTCATTACTCACAAATTGTTTCCCAGCATGGTTGTTTTCCTTGCACCCAGGTAATTCATGACAGCTGGATCAGAATATTCATCTCCAACATTAGTTGGACCATTCTCCTGTGAAAAGATGCAACAGAGTACCTTAACTATACAGTACATTGTTTGCTTGCAAATGGATTGAGATACTGGCTTTAAGACTGTTCTCATATGTTGTGCGTGCTGCTCTATCTATTAATGGCTTTACCTGCAGCCCTGTGGCAGGTGCCGATCATAATCTCTACTGACGGAGCAGCAGCCTTTAAATAGATCATCCATAGTTCTCAGAGGCTATATAGCATCATGTTGCTAGGGTCTGCAGGCAGCAGATGGAACACGCACAACAAGAGGACGTAAACTGTGCAACATGTGTTTTTAATATTGGGCCATGGCAAAAAGGGAATAAATACAACAATACGCGCGGTGCTTGCTCCGCTAGTAGCAGTGACTGTTTGTTGTTTTCCAGCATGCATAATATTGCAAACCCCTTGCACAACTGTAATCTGCAAGAGACGAGCGTGATTGATTTGTAATATGCGCTTGTGTTGCGCTGCCAAATAAAATAGTCCCTGAATCTGCAACTGGAGCGCGCGTCTTCTTCTGAAAGCATGACACGAGAAATACAGATGCAGGATACACACCAGGCGGATCTGCGTACTGATGAACATGTAAGGCATCCCTGTTCCCTGGCGACAGCCTGCTATTCCTCTGGGAATGACCAAGGAGGTTTCCTCACAGTCGTTGTCAGTCCCACTCTTCAAGTTGCGCGTCTGCTGACAAGCTTTGTGCGGAATGCGGAAACACCCACCGCCGCGGACCAATCACAGCGCAGCTCTCAGCATATATGTGTTGTGCTGTTTCAGTGCGCAGGGTCTTGCTCAACTGATGTGATCAGTAGTTTGTTGACATGAGAAATGTTGGCAAATGTGAATGTACCAGAGGAAGTGTTTTTTCCCTAATCCACAGTTCAAAGGACCAGTTCAGGATTCAGTTGAATCAACCAGCCTTGTTTATTTTCTTCAGAATTACATCCTCAGAACAGAAATCATTTGTAAATCATCATTCTGCAGCTGGGCAATGAGTGTTTTCAACTGCAAAAACAGGGCTTAATTTTCTTGCTTTGTGTGAAGAAATAAAATTCAAACGTTGTCATTTTGCCCACTGTGTCCATTAGTTCACACCCATTCAGTTTGCATAACACATTGGCAAATCCTACTTGCATGTATAACACTGAACCCACACCGTTTGGAGCTGTAATTTCCTCTTCAGAGATTTATTAATTTCCTCAGCACTGCAACAATAATAAATGTGATCCAGACTTGTGACAGAGAGGGAAATGAAAGACATCAACTAAAGGAAACAACAATGGACTTTGATAAAATCAGCAATATGAGTGTCATGTCCCACTGATTCCAAAGGAATGGATGGATACGCAGTTAGACTTTGCATCTCATGCTGAGTGAGAAGACCGATTGAAAGCCTGATTGCAGCTGGATATTGTGTTGACAGAGGGACATAAAGCAAACCAGGGCTCATTCAGAAACACCCTGTACCACAATAGATGTTGAACGCTCGATCCTGATGATTGAAGATGTTTTTCTTGTTCTGTTCTGATGTGGCATTCTGACACTGCAGTGTTCACTGGCGAAAGTGTCGGTCATGACAGTGAGATGAAAATATCTAGAACTGATTGATTTAGCGGTACACAGGTCAAGAGCAGCTGAGTAGATTGCCACCTACTCGCTCCAAATATCATTAACATCCAGGTTGTGTTGCTCATGAACTTGCTCAAAAAACATTCATATATTAAAAATGAAAGCAGTTCTCTTTTCCTTTGCAGCCACTTGATGATAGACGACTCATTTTTTGGTATTCACTAGTGTTTGCAATGAATCAGATTCGGTGTGAAAAAAAGAAAGGGTTCTCCCTGACCAATGTCTCCTGTCTTGTGTTTTATCTGTCCCCGTTAACCCGAGACCTACTTCAGGAAAGAAAACAGGAAAGCAGCAGGGTTGTGGCCAAGGCCCCCCAAAAATAAACCGGAGACCCCCCTCCTGCATCAAAAACACTCTCTCCTAACATCTTTTCTACTTGAGCCACTTTCTGGAGTCCCGCGGTGTCTTCCTGCGCTGGCTCATCTGCTGCTGGTTATTATGTGGTGGTCAGGGTCAGCTCCTCTGTGACCTGTGGTGACAGTGGAGCTCGTCCCTGGTGGGTCCACAGGAAGCAGTTTGATCTTTTAATGAGGCCTTTGGCTTCGCCTTCTCAGCCACAGTGTCAAGGTCTTTTGCAAGAACAACTCAGTCACATGCCCTACCATAGTTTTATAAAGAGTGTTTAAACGCTGAAAGAGATAAACATGTAATCACATTAATAGCTGTTACAGCGGCTCACCTATACAGAGCCCTTCAATTATGACATGACAAAAAATCTACTGATGTACTTAAAGAATGATTTACTATTCTATGATTTTTGAGATCACAGCGATAGCTCATCCTCAACCCTATAACACCTGTTGTAACCGTTACTATGGATACGATACCTAGAATGGAGTATTACCGACACTGAGAACCCTCCTATTCAAGTGCAAACAAGAATATACAAACTATTTTTGGAAAACACGGATTGCTCACATTTGACTACTTGGCTGTTGGTACACTCTCAGTTAGCATTTAACTTTTGTTTGTATCTCCACTTGACAATTTACCTTAAACAAGGGACTAATAATAATGAGAAATGCATCAACACACTAAACGATACCCAATGACACGTTTTATAATATTCATATTAACGATAACTGTATTTGTAAGGAACTTTTTTTCAACGAAGTGATTAAAAAAAAATGATTACAACAAAAAAACAAAGCAAACTATAAATATGATGTGAGGTATGCGAGCCAAAAACGTCACAACAACTGTCACAGATGGAATGGTACAATCATAGATACTCATTAATTTAACAGAACATTTAAGTTTTGGCTAAAATATTGTGAAAGATCAGAGTAAAGGATACTGTTTTATAGATGATTTGATTTAACGACTTAAAAAAATGTTTATCTGAGCTGAGTTTGCTTGCTGGCAGGATGTTGCACAGTACAGGCACCTTTATATTTCACGCTGTATGAAGAGTTTGATACAGAGAAACAGAAAAGTATAACTACATTCCAAGTGGAAGGTAAATAATAAAGTAATTCTTAGAAAATAAAACAAAATCAAATGAGCCTTTATGTCTGGTACCTCCGGCTCCCACACTCAAAACAAAGCTTTCTCTGATAGATATGTCTGATGGATTTACTTGCCGTGAAAATGTGTGGGTGAAAACCTGCACTGCTAAAGCAATCACTTTAAATCATTGTGTGGGGACTGAGTAGGAATGAAAAATACAGCAGCAGCAGTATGTGTGTGTGTGTGTGTGTGTGTGTGTGTGTGTGTGTGTGTGTGTGTGATGATTTACTGTAGGTGTATGTTGGAGGGAGACTGCGATATTCAGCAGAGAGATTTAAACTGTGGGAGGGCAGAGACAACAAGCAGCTCTCTGATAGATTAGGTGTTACTGTTCTGTTTAATAGTGATGAATCGCTGCATTGTTGAGCCTTGTATTTCTTTTTGAGACTTTGATACTTGTGCTTTTAGACTTACGAGTCTGTATCTGCCTGTGCAGTCTTGTTCCCTTTGGAGGAGATACATCATTGGCTTTCCTTCCTTTGCTGTTTTCCAGATGACACCCAGCATCTTACATAAATATTCTTCATACTGCAGAGATATTTCCCAGCAGCCCTCACAAGGTCACATTCTCCTTTCCTCCTCCTCTCTTTGTCTCTTTTTCTCACCTCACATCACCTCTCTCCCCACGTTTTCACGCTGTGTTAACCGACAGGATGATACCACAGGCTTTAGGAATTACACAACACCTCATACCCACATAGCTGTGAGAAATTTCAAGCGCTGTCATCAGGTTAACGTTTTGTTGAGAAACACCAGGATGCGGTTTCAGCGGCTGGAGATACAAGCAGGGTTTGTTTAGGGAGACTTTCTCTCAGTGATTAAGACAAATATCATCAGAAATGTGCAATGACAGATTTTTCAAAGCTGCGTCTCGCCCTAGTTCAGAGCTCGATTTTTATGCATAGACAACGTCCCTTTAGGCTCCCACAAAAATGGGACCCATTGGGCTTTTAGAAAACAGGAAGAAACAGGATGCATGATCAACACAGAGAAACACAGATGAAAGCGTGCATGCATGGGCCATCTCTATTTGTCGGTCTGCATTCCACATAGCTGTCTGTGATGCTTCCCAGTGACTATGACCACAGTAATGTTCATTTATTAAGACGATCCATCACTGCTTATACACAGTCAAGCTGAAGAATAGAACAATTGTCTTATTTTGTCAATGTGAATAATTTTAACCTGGGAGTTATTTCAGCTCATGGAAACAGTTGGTCAAGAAATATGAGTATATTTATGATTGGAAAAATACCATTCATTCATCAAACATTACTTTTTACGACCATGATGAACTAAACCATGTTCAAACTTTAAGAGTTCATCCTGAATTTAGCTTTTACCCCAAAGATTAAAACCTCTGGTGAAGAGTAGCAACAGACTGAAAGGACTCTTAAGTATTTATAGGAATTTATAGGAAATTAGAAGGCTTACAGAAAATCCTAACTATACCTTTTTAAAGACCCCGGCCTAACGCTCGAGTGTTAAATATGGGAAGAAAATGTTCAGTTCAAATATCCTACAATTCAATTAAAGTAAAAAGGCAAGGATTAGACTGGCAAACATGTATTGTCTTGGATGTTTATAAAAACTGTAAGCTATGGCTTAAATACTGCACCGTTTACAAAACAAAATTAAAGCTCCCATGTGGAGGTTTCAGCTGGTTATGAAACAGACCGAAATGAACATTGATGCCCCTTTTATGAGCTATAAAAGCTAACAGGACCTTCAGCATGAAGATCGGCTCTTTCTATAAAGCTCTTTTTGAATTTTAGGGTTTAACAGCATGCAGCAGAAACAGCCTGATTTTTTACACTTTCTACTGCAATGATTCTCAGTGAGTGATTCATGTGACGATTAAAAAAAGCAGGATGAGGTTTATTTGTCAAAAAACACTTCTTACACATCGACAGAACAAAATCAGCAAAGCGATTGGAGGTACTGCTTTGTCACCAAAGAGGGCGCCAAAATCAACACAGGCCATTTCTTTTACATTAGCAGTGATTAGCAATCACAGCTCGCTGGCATTTCTTGAAAGTTCTTTGTCAGGACAGGGAGCATGATAAAAAAAAAAAAGAGAGAGAGAGAAAGAGGAATGACAACACGGATGCATACCGCTGGGACTGAGTCACATCATGGTTCCCATCAGGCCTTTGGTTATGGTCATGTTTTTTATTATATGGTGCAGCATGTGGTTGCTGTTTATGAACAAGTTCGGCGGAGGTAATCTGCTCAGTGTATCGCCGAGGCTTCTCTACAGCAGGAAAAGGCCGCTCCTAGAAAAATACTACGACAGTGAGGTTGGCAAGCCTCTAGAGACAGCTTGACTTTGTTTAACACATAACAACAACAACAGCAGGACTGTACAAATGCTGCCCTGGAAGTTGCATTTTATGGTACAGGGAGCTCTGAAAAGTTTGTCAGGTTTCCTCTAAAGCGTTCGTTGCAGCCGTATTGGCGCCGTCTGTTTTTTGACGACATTTTGAAAAATCAGCTGCTAAGCGTTGAAGTTGATTTGAACGTGGATTCATTCCTTTTTCGTCACACTATTATTAACTTTTGTTGATCGCATGTCCCCATGGTAACTTTGCTACCTATCGCTAAGCTTACTTAATATAAGGACCGAAGTGTTTGTGATTTATCCGGGCTCTTTAAAGTCTTAACGATTGTGCGTCAGCTGCAGAAGCAGACGTTTCATTGTCCCAGTCTGGGCCCGACATGACTTTCCATTAATAAATCAAGAGCGTCCTTGAAACCAAGAGGCCGACTGTCTGCTAAATAACCGGTCGGGGGAAAGAAGAAGAAGAAGTGTGCGAGCAGAAAATCCAGATGCAGAGTGGTCTTCAATATTGCAGCCCACAGTCAAAAAGCGTAATCACGTGAAAGAGGAAAACCTCAGGAATAAAGGAGGAAGGAGAGCGATAGACGATGAGAGTCAACTATGTGAGAATGATGTCATGGTAGTACTTGTTATGATTGAGGCCATATGTCTGTTGGGGCTCCTTCTGCTATCTTCCCCGGCCCTTCAGCCTTTCACATCACAGTCTGGATCTTCAGGCCGTAGAGTGATTGGAAGTACAGGTGACAGGTGACAAATTGTGTACAAACAATTTGACAAACCACAGACCTCAGTATCATATCAGGGATGAGCAGTCATCGGAGTCGTTGCGAAACAGCGCTTCGATGCATGAAGGCAATAAATCACCACCCGGCTGTGTGATTTTATTGTCTTGTTGTGACAGATAACAAGTAAATTACCATCCTGGGCCTGAATCCATGAAGGGGAGTGCATCCGGAATCTGACCATTTAACACGTTTTCGGGGTTTTGAGGCACGTCAGGGCTGGCGTGACTATCATGAGTAACTCAGTGGAAAGTGGGATTGTTATGGTTCTACAAGATGATAGATGAAGCTGAGGGCAGAGAGTCACATTCTTAAATGTACTGCGGTCGGGTCGGCTGCTATGTTCCCAGACCAATGGCTCACTGACACTTATCTAATTCATAATTTGTTGCTTTATTACAAGCTTGAGTTGAAGCTAAAGGTCACAGGGGGAGGCATGGACACCCACATTGCTCCTCACATACACACACACACACACACACATGCTGATGCTGTGTCCTATTTATGTTTGTATTTTAACCCAATGTTTCTATAAGTCTCCCTCTCATACTGTATTAAAAGGAGTGGGAGGTTGAGTGATGAGGCTCAACTTGTAATCCAGGCCTCCCTTTCTTATCTTTGCTTGTTCTCTTCTCCGGTTTCGCTCTTCTTCCTCCTCCTACTTCTTCCAGGAAAAGTTTGGCCCCTCTACAACACTCTTCAGCTTCATCAAAACGTGCATTCCACATAAGTCAGATCCTCCTTATCTCCTGTCAGCACTCATGTCTGTGGGTCACTTTTACGGTAGTGTTGTTTATGGGGCCTTTCATTCTGCAGATGTGCTCGTGTTCCATGGATTGCTGGTGCAGACAGAGCACAATAAGCACCCATAACACCAGAGGGGGAAACAATTAATGGCTCTCCCTTGACTTTATGTGTTGTGGTTTTTCCTTGCCACTTAAATTGGCTAATAGACTAAACTTTGCTCTGTGTTGAAGCACTACTTATAGGGTAAAGATCCCTGAACCAAGTCTTTCTAAGAATTTGAACAACAAAAAAAGAATAATCCCTTGAGAGAACGAAAAGGGAAAAATGTTGGATCCAGACACCCAGTTATTTGACCTTATAAACTGTGCAAAACTGCAGCTGATAAATATTTCACTTAATTTAAAAAAAAATAAAAGCCATGATTCAATATTGTCTACAGAATATTACATACAGATTGATTGATAAAACTGTCTCACTTTTTCTTTTTTAAGATTTATTTTTGGACTTTTTGTACCTTTATTGGAGAGATAGAACAGGATAGAGATGGAAATCAGGGAGAGAGAGAGAGAGAGGGGAATGACATGCGGGAAAGGAGCCACAGGCTGGATTCAAAACCTGGGCCGCACGAGTTGAGGACTACAGCGTCCATATATGGGACGTGCGCGCTAACCACTGCGCCACCAGCGCCCCAAAACAGTCTCACTTTGATACCAATGCGTCTAAACTACAAATTGTGTTCAGAGTGTCTGCCCCATGCTCCAGCTGTATGTCTATTTATGTTGAATGTATGAATCTTAATGTCAAAAAGTAAAACTTTGTCAGACATGAACAGACACAGGTTTTGCTGGGCACGTTACTTTTGAAAAGAAATCAGTGGTTTCAAACGAATGAATGACTTTGTTTTGGTACAATTTTGAAAAAATAACAATAAACTACAGTATGTGACTGTATCTTAGCCTGTAGCTTAGCTGGGAGGTGCAGCTGTTGAACATCTCATGGGTGTTTCTTTTACGCCCAGACACTCGGGATGACAGAGGTAAGAGGTCAACAGGAGACTTTTAACACTGATATTGATACACATTTCTGATAAACAGCATTCATTTAATAGACAATGATCTGGATTGTATTTAGAGTTTCTACTTCTGGTTAGCGATGATTTACAGAGTTTTAAGTAAAATGACTTTGTATCTAATTTGTCTCTGACAAAGTGGCACAAGTAGCGGTGAAAGTGATAGAAAAGATTTGAACACAATACATAAGCTCAGCTGTCACACTGTAGTTATTAGCTGTAGATCTCTTTTTAAATTGTAAAACTAAATAAAGCCCTGATATACTCATCTTTGTAGTGCAACTGACTTGCAACTCCAAGATCCTCTTCCCAGTGTTACTGAAACAATGGACAGAAATGTGCACAAATAGACCTAAAACAAACCTGTAGTATTACTCTGTCGTGCTGAGCGCTCCTGTGGTGTTCCAGGAAAGATGAGCCTGCCTGGGAGCCACTGAAGCTCTTCTCTCCCTCCTCCTTATCAATCCTTCTATCTCCTTTATTCAAACCTTCCTCTCCTCTGCCTTCCAGCCCTCCACTTGCATCCATCCCTGCCATTTGAGACCCCCTCTCCTCCTCCCCCTCCCATCATGGCCTTCACGGGCTGCTTCCCATCTTCCCCTTCGTTTCGGTCCTCTCTCCAAATACACGAGCCTGGGGGTGAGTAGCTGCTTCTTATTCCCCCCGTCAGAGCGGGCCACATCCTAATGAATCATTTCCTCTGAGATATGGCGAGAAAATCGCTTTCAGAGTTTGGCACGAGCTATCGATATAAGCTTGAAGCTCATGTGCCCTCTCCTCTCCGTGGTGGAGCCAGCCACAGTTTGTATTCACGTGTGTATAAAACAAATCACACATGCACACAAACCAACAGAGGGAGGGCCAATTACGTGTGCCCTTTGTTGTATTCTTCATTTCTCAGGCAGATACTTAGGCCCCGAAAAGCCACAAACTTGATTAAAATAGTTTTGCCAAATGAGCATATGGAAATCAGATGTTGCAGCATCGTTTTTGTCTTTTCACTTCCAGGGACACAACATTTTGGGACCTTCTTTTTATTTGTAAAAACACTGCCAATCATCATATATGTGCATACCTTCAGACTTCACTAAATATCCATTTTTGCTTCTCGGACCTGAGTGTATTCATTGTTAGCCTGCTCTCTGTCACGTACCTTCTCCCTCTGGGTTTCTGGACCTCCCTGCTGCTCAAGCTGTGTGATTTGGCAGTACATACTGCAGCCGAGAACCCCAAAGGTCATCAAGTGTGTGTGTGTGTGTGTGTGTGTGTGTGTGTGTGTGTGTGTGTGTGTGTGTGTGTGTGTGTGTGTGTGTGTGTGTGTGTGTGTGTGTGTGTGTGTGTGTGTGTGTGTGTGTGTGTGTGTGTGTGTGTGTGTGTGTGTGTGTGTGTGTGTGTGTGAGTGAGAAAGGCAGATACAGTGTACAGTATGTTTTCCTCAGTGCAGCATGTTTGTGTTTGTGCACGTTAAGCCCCATTAAACAGGTGGCTCCGTACCGCTGTGCAACCAGACCCTGATCTCTCTCCTCAGAGGAAATACTCCTACAACTCCCAGGCTCCCTCCTGGCTTCTCAGATTTTAATTTCTGCACTGCACTGTAATGGCATTTGTCTCGCCTCGTCCAGTCCACCCTCTGTATACTTTATCTGAACTTTCGCATTTTCTTTACTATGTCTTCCCCTTTGGAGATGTTTGGCTTGGCGGCTTGCCCAGATGTGTACACATTCTGTCCCCCCAGTCATCACGGTCATTTGGAAGGACTTTTTTTTTCTGCTTCATGCATGTTTAGTGTTCCTCCTGAAGTTCCTCGATTTACCCCCCCCCCCCCCCCCCCCCCCCCCCCCCCCCCCCCCTTCCCCCCATTCTATTTAACTGAGGTCTCTAGCAGCCAGTGAAGGAAGGAGCCAGAAAAAGAACATGCCACATGGAAAGCTTTATCTGTTTCTTCCCAACACTTTTCTTAAATAGAAGTCATAAGCTTTCCAGACAGTTGGATAAGAGTTGCTGCTTTTCCTCCCACATCAGTGAGATTTATGCTGCATTCATTTGCTCATTGGAAGGACCAAGTGCTCATGTTGGGAAGTTGTTAATCCCACATTGGTGTGTTGATGAGCTTTAAAGGCCGACACACCAAGCAGACGGCAAAGAACTAGGGAAGACCAAGGCTGACTGTGGCATTGTCTCACGCCGCTTCTCGTCTTGGCCACAAAGGTGCACTTGAACACACCGCAAAGACTACAGCCGACGGCCAACCACCACGTACATTCTGCACATCGAGAATGGAAATAACTCTCCATGCCAACAGGCGGCGATAGTCCGTTGTTATGATACGAGAAGACCATTTTCACACCGCTGTCGGTCACCACTCCTTATATAGGTAGTTCTAATCGACAATAATGTCTGATAAAAAGTTGACAATGGCACTGCCGTTGCCCTTGGTTTTTAGTGGAAAAAGAAAAGATGAGGCGGAGGCGTCAAATATGGAGAAACCGCACTAATGGGTGAAAGTATGGATACTACAGCGGCATGCTCAAGGGGCTTTCCTTTCATGTGGAGAGCTGGAGTTCAATGAAGCCTCCAAACAGCCAATCAGAGTGATTCTTTTACACCAACCAGGCTGACGTCGACCGACGCCGATTCCACAAGCCAAAAAAAGGCAGACGAGGGCCGACGGGTAGCGACGGAGCTAGACACACCGCAAAAACTAGGGCGACAATCGCTCACTGTCGGTCCAACTAGGACAGACGGCCGACGATCTCCTTGGTGTGTCAGGGCCTGAAGATGTGAGGTGAAACCCAAACAAATGTTAAGAAAGAACTTGCAACCTTTTACCATATTCCAAGTGAAATGTGAGCAAGCTATTAATATCAAGATTTGCAACTCATCAAGTTGCTTGATAAAAATTGTCTCTACTTTCCTAGTGGTTGTGCGAACTTAATACGTTTTAGTCAGACTTTTCCCAGTCACAAACATTTTTTTCAGCTTCTGTACTTCTGAGATCACATTGAGGCAGATACATTATTTTCTAAAGATGTGGCTGTGTTTTTTAAAGTTAAAAGTATAACTTAAGGAAACACAAGCTAATGTCAGATGACCCCCACGGAATATTTTCATTTCCCCACATCAGATTGAAAACTGGGCAAAGCTCAGCATCCAAAGTATTTTTGATGTCCATCATGCAAATGCAAGCAAAAGTCTTGTTGGTCTTGATGCCATTTGTTGAAAACACTGCATATTTCTTCTGCTGGTTCACCATTCTTATATTACCAAGGTGAGGACCTGCCAAAGTGGAATAAGCCTCAAGCTTTTTCTTTCCTGCAGACTTTCATGTGAGTTGCTTCCTTGCGTTCTCCCACAAAACCCCTTTCTATTCAATCAGCAGTTTTTGGCTGCACAGATTCTTGTGTTGGCATCAAGCTGCTCAAGCGTTTAGCTCTTTATACATCAAGTGATAAATATCCTTGGCCTTTATGGAATTCTATCAATCCAGCAAAGTCATTTCCTCAGTGTGAGTGTAGCGTTTCCCATGTGTGTTGTAGTTGGCATGCTGAGCAATGAGGTCCGCTTACATCTAATAAGCACTCTGACAAATTAACACTCCATGTGCTAAACAAATGTCTGCCGTCTTTCCAATCACTGCATCGATAAGTGCAATTCCCAGAAATGTTTTAAGCAAAGGATAGTGCTGGCTCCCCTCATACTGAGCCCTTTTTTTAGAAATGTTACTTTGAATTTGAATTAAAGTAAAAAAGTCCCAAAGCAAGAGGGCTGCCTCGCCATGTATGTATCTTGTCACCTCAAAGCTCTTCAAATCTGCAAAAACAGGCTGTGTATTTTACTTTTTTAGTGATGCAATAGTAAGCATTTTAAAAATACAAGATATTTATTCCAATCCCAAACAGAAATTAACTCATTGAGCAAGATTCACAATTTTCATATAATTTAGAAAAATAACACAATTAATTCTGCAAACCAATCATAAGAAAATATCCCACAGCAACTTTTCATTATTTTACATTAAGTGTTGGCTTCGTCGCAGAGAGGGGTGGTTTGTCCATTTAGTAAGCTGGAGTTTTGCACGGGTCGTTCATAATTATTTTCACCAGCAGGTATTGAGCATGGCTTTGTTACCCTCATGAAGCCAAAACATACAGGAAAACTTGTGATGGTTGCGTTTTGAATGAATCACAGCAGTATTTATTTGATGTTCTGTAAGACATGAACGTACAGTATAATAGCAGGGTGTATTCCTTAAGTGGAAGAGTGAACATGTTTTTGAGAGCTGTGTTTCATTTTGCAAGATATTTGTGGAGTTTTAACAAAGTAGTTAACCGTTTCCGGTTTGTGTTTAGAGGATTGAGAAATCGAGCCACAGTCTCTGGAAATGTGTTTAAACCTTTGGGAACTGTAATACTATCATTTAACCTTTTGGAAATATGCCATGCATACTTATTATGAATTGTATCTGTCATACTTATTTTAATAACTTGTGTTTCGGCGGGTAAGAGGTTTATCTCTGGCCTCCTTCTGCCTTCATGACTGTCTTTGTAAGGTCAGGAGGTAACAAGACACTGCTCTCTCGCTCCAGCTCTTCTGTACTATATCAATCCCACTTAGACACTAATCTCTTCCAAATAAGCTAAACTGACATATATCTAAATACTGGGCTGAGAGAAAAAACAAACAGTCTTTGATATAATTCCCTATAGGCTATTGAAGATCTATTTTTTAATGTCTTGTTTAGTCTACAGTATCTGTTGCTATATTGTCTACTTCTTATTTACTGTAAGTTTTGTTCCATTTTCTTCATCAGTGTGTGTGTGTGTGTGTGTGTGTGTGTGTGTGTGTGTGTGTGTGTGTGTGTGTGTGTGTGTGTGTGTGTGTGTGTGTGTGTGTGTGTGTGTGTGTGTGTGTGTGTGTGTGTGTGTGTGCGTGCATGTGTGTGTGTGTGTGTATCCAGGAGAATATGATGGAGTGTTTCATAAAGCTAAAATAATCAAATCATGCTTGTTTTTGAATGTGGACTCTGGGTAATGGTTAACATCCATGTCATGCTATTAAACCACCGTGTGACCACACAGGCTTTATGAGCGGGGACATGGTCATCCACAAGTTACCGCAGCCATTAGGAGAACAGATGCATGATGGGATGAAAGCTAGGCGTGAGTGTTAGTAGGGATTGTGCAGCTCTCTTCAGGATGAGTTCAACATGTTGACTCATGTGTAGTGTTTCTCTCTGAGCTGCGGCACTACAGTGCATCGTATTAACCGTTTAAGAACGATGATAAATGGCCATGAATGAATGGCCATTATATAACAATATTATTTATTGTCATGCATTACGAAGAATTTAATCTTAAAACCCATCAGTTATTGTCTTATATAGTCCCTGGGTCAGCGGGAGGACTTACGACCACAACTTCTGTTTGTTCATTGTAGTCCAACTTGCAATTCGGGAAGCAAGTATGGAGAAGGACTAGTTAGACTTCATCTCAGAGCAGATTGTTAGCTGCACTTGCATACCTATGTCTGTTACTAGAGAATGATAAAAACAATGGTCAAGAAAGCATAACAGGGATTGAGCTTTGCACCTTTTATCTTCCTGGTGGACTGTTGTCTTGTAATCAACCAAAAAACCTGCTGAAATGAACTACAAAACATGAAACAGAATGCTTGGTAACAAAAATGAAGGCACTTGCCTTAAGATTCTGCATTCATATGCTGAAAATAATGATGACTATAAACTAGATCGAGCTAAAAAAGAAAGAAAAAGGTAAATGTATCAAGTCTGATTGAAATATAAGATCTTATGATTTATCCGTTCAGAGACCTGAGTAATGGGAGGAACCTCTTTAAACCCTGTATTTTAGGTTTATGTGCACGCTTTATGTATGCCTAGTTTCTTGGTATAGCTTGGTCAATTGATTTTTTTAATAATAAAAAAAAACAAAAAAACCTGAGCTTGATTTAATTTGAGTTAACGACATCACTATACTGTGACCATTTGTAAACAAAATATAGAATATCACTTTGTAGAAGGTTGAGCTGTTATGCTCTATTATGTTTATTATTGTGTTTTATTATCTGTCCTTTGGTGCCGAGCTGGTAGCGTCTATGCTTCTTTCTTTTTGCTGAAAACAAATCTGCCTTCTTTCACTGGACACGATGGAGATGAGAGTGGTGAGGCTGAATCAAATAACTAATACGCTGAAAGATGCATACAAAAACCTTATCAAGCAAAAGGGCACCAGAAGAGCTGGTTGGTCGTTTATTATCCATTCTTACAGAGACATTGATACTTCAGTATTTCCTCATTTGAAAATTGGGAATCCCTTTTCAGAGAGAATGAATGATTCATTGGGTCAGTGAAAGATCTCTGTCTTTCAATTAGGATATTCTGAGTTTTCTGCATAGGCTGTCCTGTTGTAGTTGATCCACTTCACTTGATGGAATTGGATGTGACTGAACTGCAGTGTGAGTATACCTTTCCTGTAAAATCACCTGACGTCCTTCCTTTTCTCGCTCAAAAGCTGACATACTGCTCCAGAATCGCTCCTATCTTTAACAGCTCGTCATAAATCACCCCTTAAGGTACTCGATGTTAAACTCTTCCCCTGCAGTTTGTTTTGAAACAAGGAGTAGGTGTGATGTCAGCTCCGGGCCAAACCGAATGGGTGCCATGGGACGTTAACAATGGAATTCAAATTTTTCCTTTTCAGGGGGTCAGATTTTACGTTGTGGAGAGTGTTGCGAGGAGTGTTTTCTCAGCTGGACCACTCAGGAGGACGCAGGCAGCCGTCCCTTTGCACTCAAATGTCCACATGTTTGCACTGGACCTAAAATACAGATGTATCCATTACGTCAGTGAGCATTCTCGCTTCAATCATGTTTGTCTGTCCCGATATTGGTGACATACCACAAGTACAAAGACAGATGTCAAATACATGTCAGTTAGCTAGTACAGATTTCCTTTTTCACTTTTTCCTGGCGACATGGAAGTTGCTGGATGTGTAAGCCCTTTTAGATCTTTTATTAGAAACTCACTGGATGTAAAGTCTGTAGAATTTATAGAGACATGATGCTAAACTAATTATAGGTTAGAGCTGGTTAAAGGACAATTTAAGGACAAAAGTGATGAACTGTGATGGAACAGGACATCCGAATTTAACTTAATCCTCTGAACCACAATGACATTCATGCATTATGTTCCTTTAAATGCTGTGTGATGGTCACATTTCCCGAAAATAATATAAATGATGTCCTCCTTAGATTAGAAAGTCTCATCATTGGTTTGAAAAGGGGCTGATCGGGGATTAGGGGTTTGGAACAGAATTAGACTCTGAAATAGATTGGGTAAGATTTCTGTCGAGCATTTCATTGTTGCGGTTGCGATTAGTTTTTTGGGGTCACAGCCTTGAGTCTATTAAACGTTCCCACAGGGTTGTCAAGACACCAGAATTTGAACTTTAATACAAATATATATTGATACCTGTTTTGAAACAATGGTAACAAAATAGAACTACTGGGCATCCAAATGTCTTGTTTTTAATAACCAACCTGTAAACACTTTACAGAACACATACTTTCTTATTTGAAACACATTAAAAGGTAGAAGACAAAAGAAGCAGCCCTTACCCCAAAAAATATAGGTTTTTGACTGATTTTAGAATATTTCCTCTCAATTATCACTCATGACCCAAAGAAGTGCGAGATGATGCCTGTTCCTGCACAAACTGCCACCGGTCTGTATTTTTGGATTTTCTCGTTAGATTGCTGTTTTTGGGACAATTCTGTATCTTAATTGTTATTGAACGATGGAATAAGACAAGTTATATCGTTTCAAAATGTGCGATTGTAAAGTATCAGAGTATCCAATATTGGGCAACCTTAATCCGCACCACTGATTCTTCTCAAAGTGCCCCCGCATTCTCTATTTACTTTTCACCCATTTTTGAACTAAGCAAGAATTTTTAAGTGGAATCTTGGACTGCCTCTATCTGTCTTTAAGCATAGCCAAGATAGTCTACAGTCCATGAAATTCCCAATTTTTAACCTAACAACAGTAAACCCCAACAAACACTCAGCTCCAGTCTAAGACGTAACTTATCTCAGAGAACACACATTGCCTCCAGAACTGGCAGGACTTTATCTGCCGAAATTTCCCGGGGCAAAGTAAATTTCTCTCAGAGCCAGAGGGGGGGGGAAGCCAGTGTAGTTGTTGGCTGTAGCTCCTGGCAGTTCTCTGACCACTGTGATGCAGAGGGACTTGTGTTGAGAGAGAAAGAGAGAGCAGAATGTCTTATTTTTGCTGGCAGAGGAGACAAGTACTACCTTGGAGGTGGTTCTCTGCAGAGGCCCATACATCTTAGTTCCTGGCACCCAAGCCGGTGGGGGGTGGGAGTATGCGTGGGAGGAGTAAAAGAGTGGGAGGATTGGTGGGGGTAAGATGAGGAGGGCCTATGCTGCTGGGGAGTCAGCCAAAGTCCAAGACTGGCTTAATGGGTTCTCCTCTGCTATGTGATCCCAGTTTGGAGAATTAGAGCAGACACCCCGACTCCTGTCTCCCCCAGCTCTGCCCACTGCGACTGGGATTTGCATATGGATGATGGTGATGGAGGTTTGGGGGGGGGGGGTAGTAGGATGTGCAGTTGTAGATGCTTCTCTCACTTCTGGTGTCTCCTAGTCACAGGAAAGGCTCTGGTTGTCAAAACCAAAGCCACCTGTGTGCGTGTGCAGAAATCTGAGTCAGAGGCTGTCATTCATACCAGACGCCGTCCTCCTCCTCTGAGTCATCATATGGCACTTTATTTGCTCTGACCCCTCTGAGTGAAATTGCACTTGTGATGGGATGGCAGCACACTTCACACTCCTTTAAATAAACACACCAATGTCTCCACATCTTGCAAGCGCTGTTTCTTGGATTGACTACAGAGATACGCTTAAATATCCTGTCAATGGTTTCCACTCTTCGTCCAACAGCTTTTGGACCGGAGTCTAATAAATGTGCTGGGGTGTAATATTTCACACATTTTTCAGCCCCTTCTTCATCATTTAGTTCACACTTCAACCACAGGAGGAAAATCAAACCACAAATTAAAGCTCGATCAAGTTTTTTTTATGATTCTAAATCACCTCATTTATCTTCATTTAAAGCAGTCAGACCTCATATTTCTAAAGCGAACTGACTGTGCAAGAGGCTGGAGTAAAATGTTCACAAACATGTAATTGTGTTTGAAAGCTGAGCTGAAGCCCTGTGTGAGAGGTCCCAAAGCCACTATGGTTCAAATAAAGGTAGCTCAGTACACATGTGTTAACTCCTTCTCTGCCTAAACTGAATTATGTAATCACTGCAAGCTACTGAACTCATTCTAGACAGTTTAGTCATTTAAGCTGTTTAAGTTTATGATTTTGTTTTATTGTAAAAGCTATATTTATTTCAAAAAAACATTTTACTGCCCCATCTACTTTAAAGGCCTGGCTCTGGATTGTTATTGGGGTAATCAAGTTGAGAAAGCTCTACCAAGTATTTCCAAGTAAGGCAGGCAAAGAGGAGAGCTGCGTGTTCAGCAGCATGCACCTGAATGTCTCACTTGCACTCAACTGTCTGAGGGTCTGGCACGGGCACCGCCGTCTTACATAATGCTGTGAGATCACCCTGCTCAGATTTAATACGTGTTTGTTGTCATCAGTGGCATTGCATGGCTTCACACTCGGATAAAAGCTGCAGCTCTCTCTGAGGATCGCTCATGTGTAAGCCAGAGGTGAAACCCTGGTATGCAGAAAATCTGTTTTTGGAAAACCTAACGATTGCCAACTTGATTTTGAGCACATTTATTTCTCTCTGGAACACTAAAAGGATACCATTCCTTTGCGAAAACAGTCCGAACATGATCGGCTTCTGTGTCCTCTCATTTTTCCCCTCCTGTGAGATTGAGCTCGAATCATCCCACTGGAGGAGGAGGAGGAGGAGAGGAAAAGCGGGCCAAGTCCTCTAATGCTGGCAGGCTGAGTAAACGGTGTCTCCGGAACCTCGTGTTAGCCCCAGCATTTCCATAAGCACCCTTCATCCCCACTTTGTTGTTTTTTAATGATCCGCACCTCCGCTCCAGCTCATGTCGTCTTCCAGCACCTCTCGCTCTGTCCTGAGTGGCCCCCTGAACCCATTCAGATGCTGGTTTACAGAGTGGAGTCCCACACCGGATGTGTTCTCCTGCAAACCAGCTGATAGCTATTGTGAGGAAACTTGCAGAGTCAAGGCGCGCACACCCGCACATTTGACATCCTGTCCACATCTGTTTACTAGGAATTGTTGGATGCTGGTCCAACTGAATATTAGTGGCGCCTGTGTGTGTCCCTGACAAACAGGCTGTAGGTGGATGATTATAGTATTGGAACTTGTTTGCTCCTGATGAAAATGTTATGCTTGATTTTCAGTTCAAGCTTTGTGTTGCAGGAATAAATAATTATATAATATTTGGCCGTTAACCCTCATAAGCCCACATGACGAACAGATTCATTGACCTGATGAACACATGACGAACAGATTCATTGACCTGATGAACACATGACGAACAGATTCATTCAGCTATAGATACTACACACAGATTGGCAGACGAGAGGATATGTGAAAGAAATGTTGACCTCTTCTTGCTTCTGTGAACTGCGTTTGCTGCTTGTGCTGTCATGAGGCTAATGAGTGCCGGATAAAAATAAAGCATTGAGTGCACAGTGTCTCAGCATGTCTCTATTTGTGTGCATCTTCATAAGCAGAATTGAACTCTATAAGTACAAACTCCTACATACTGTCATCATCTAAAGCTGCGTTTTCCACATTTTGACTTTTAGTCCAAGAGGTACTTTTTACAGAAATTAAAAATGTTCCTGCAGCCCATTGTTGTCTGAGTTCTCACAAAGGTCTTTAAATTATTTATAATTAGAAAAATGTGTCTGTTAAGTTGTAAGAGTCATCTGAATGCATTGGTACCAGAAATGTTCAGGCTTGCAAGTCCCACCTTAACGTCTTTACTTTTCAAAGTACTCCCTGCTAACAGGAATTAATTCCCTGGGATTTTATTTAGTCCTCAGTCCAAGCTTTGGTGAATGGTGCTCAGTTGGTAGAGCAGGCGCCCAATGTACAGCGGCCAGTGGCGATTCTAGAGTCTGTTGGGGCTCTTACTGGCCTGGGTTCCCAAGCAGCTGCCTCTGACAGCGGCTAACAGGAATCGATCCCAGTCCTGACACTATGTGGTGCAAGTCATCTCCCACTCTCTCTCCCCCAACATTTCCTGTATCTCTACTGTTGTCCTAACAAATAAAGGCAAAAAACCCAAACATTAATCTTAAAAAAGAAGAAGAAAAGAAACCCCACTTACCTCAAAAAGTCCGTCGCCTCATGGAACTGTTCCTATGTTGAGAATTCTGCTTGAAGTTCAGATATTTAGCAAAAATTAGCTGTCAAGGGTCCCAATTAAATGTAACGTATATGTCAGAAAATCAACCCTTAAAAAGTAGAATTCTTATCAACTTTGAATAACCTACTTTTTTCATTTTGCCTTCTTTACAGTGAAAGTATAAAGAGGCACAACATGTCTGTGAAACTGTCTTTTATGATAACAGGACTTGAAATATGACATCTCAAACTGTGCACAAGCCTACGCGCTCCAAGCGTAACAGTTAGCAGAGGAAAGTATTTTCAGTTACGTGCTCAGCTACAGCAAAGCGTTTCGCTCTAAGTGAGTGGGGAAACTCTGACAGACAATCACAGCGCACTAAAAAAGCTGCATGTAAAAACAACTGAAAAATGTATCCCTACAAACTCAAATAGCTTATTTCCAAATTGTTTTGGTCTGGCATGAGAGGATGCCAAGAAGAGAGGGCTTGAAGTGGGATAGCGTGAAAGCAAGGGGTGAATTGAGACGGGGTTCTGCCGCAGCCGAGAACTGAATTATGGGTAGCTTGTGTGACATGGGAGCGTGCAACATTTTTTGGTGAGAAAAAATGGTTACAAAATGTTTCTTACCCCAGGACAACAGCAAGAACTCCAGGCAGAAAAACGTTAAAAAAATGTGGCAGATTATGACAGATCCAGGATGATTACTCTTCTTTTATTCAGCAGAAATTAAATGATTACAGGACATTTGTAACTCACTCTTGTTATTTCTTCGACACAGTGGGTATGAAAGATTACATCTTGATTGGCCATGATGTTGTAAGGGATGGTAATGACTTGCTCTCTTATTCTTACCAATGATTATGAAATATTACATATTCATTGTGGATTCAGATGATTACCCAGCTGCACTACGCCAAGGCCACTGTTTCAGACCACACACTCTGAAACTGGCATCAACTCAGGAGAGTAAGTTTAACTGCTTGTTGTCTGTAATACAGGGCATAGAAAACATTATATGGACACCTTTTTTTATCCTCTCACCTGTGAGCTTTTCCGTTTGAGCTGATGTTCATTGTTGGGCAAACTCTACAGAGAAAAGATAGAGTTTTTCAAATCAGGGAAAGATGCTGAAATTTTAATTCACACTTTTATCATCAGCTGTATTGATTGTTGTAACTCCCTTTTTACTGAATTGCCCATAAAGTCTCTCTGAAAATTACAACTAATTCAGAATGCTGCAGACAGGGTCTTAACAAGAATGGATCACTTAACTCCCCTTAAAAAAATCTGTTTCTTTTCAAATTGATTTTTAAGTTCTTTTTTATTTTTTTTAACACTTTACACGGCCTTAGTCCTCCATAAAATACTGAGCTCTCATTTTACGTTCCTGCCAGATCCCTTAGGTCATCGAATGCTTCTCTTTTAAGGGCGCACTCACACTGGGCAATCCGTACCGCGCCTAAGCACGCTTCAGCCCTAAAGTCCAGTTTGCTTGACTAGTGCGAGTGCTCCACTCCGTGCTCAAGCTCAGTACACTTCCTTGGCCCTGCTGAGCTTGGAAGAGGTTACTTTGGCACGGAAAACAGTTCATGCACGAGCACAAGCATGGACATATGGCGGCTGTGGCTCAGTTGGTAGAGTCGTCGTCTCTCTACTGGAAGGTCGAGGGTTCGATCCGAGCGAGACACTTAACCCCAAATTGCTTCGGCGGTGGTGTATGAAGGGGATTAGTTACTTCTGATGGATGATACTACATAGCGTCCACTACCATCAGTGTGTGAATGGGTGTGAATGGGTAGGTAGTGGCACTGTAAAAGCACTTTGAGTAGTTGGAAGACTAGAAAAGCGCTATATAAGCTCAAGTCCATTTACACAGCCATTTAAAAAGAAAATTTGGAGTCTGATTGTCTTGTAAACTAAGCACGCTTCATGATCACATAAATGAATAAAAGTACATATTCCCCGTTCATGTTTTTTAGCTGCATTAAGCAGGTGGTAAGGTTAGCTAACAGTTAGCGGGAAAAAGGGAGAAACTAGCCTGACTTTGTATAATGGCAGCAGAATATGCAGTGGGAACTCAAAAGTTCCCTGATTAACATGTTTGACATCATTTGAGTAGTCAGTAAAAAGTGTAAAAATGGAGATTTCCTGGTTTAGTGGGCTGTAGTTGGGGATGTAATATGCTTTAAGGGCCTGGCTCCAGGTTTCTATAGAAATAGTCAAGGCAAGCAGTCGATGTCAACTACACTATTTATCATGGCTGCCTTTTATAAAAGGTGCAAATTGTAACTTAAAAAGGTTTATTTTCCTCCAAAGAAACAAACTTTCTGATCCCTCAGTGTTGGCTTTGTTGTTGGGATTGGCCAGTCTGGTAATATGCCAGTCAGCCCACTGGGTCTAATGTGATGATGAGCTGTGAAGAATGTGGATGATTATGTGTTTTGCCAAGAGGACATGGTTAGACTTTGTCTGGTATGCACAATGCCATTCACCCTCTCTCTTTATTCGACAGAGAGCAATACCACGTCTTTTAAAAATAGAGCAAATACAACATCATACATACAAAGATTAGAAGCTTTTATCTTCCTCCCTGTACATCTCTAATCATGAAAATGATGGGTTCAATTTAGAAAAGAAAAGTTTAGTTCACATTTTCCAGCATTATTTTCCCACAGTATGTTCTTTTTCTTTACAAAAACATGAATTTATCAAAGTTCAGTTCTGAAAGTTAAAAGTTGCATTTGTCTGGAAGTCTCCTATCTTCACGTCTCTCTCTCAGTCATGCATGAGATATCAGTCGTTTGAGCGTTTCCAACGTTCTCATGTTACTTGCACAAATACACAGAGCAATAATCTGATTTATTTCCTCCCTTTTCAAAACACGTCAGATATGTCTGCTCCTCAGAGACACTCTGTATGTACCTCTTGAAGTGGTTCCAGTCTCGGTTACACAACAGTGGTGCCAGTGGTCCCTTATCGTCTGAGCTCAGGCTGCTATCTGTCACACTGCAAAGGATGGATGGCCTCTCAAAGGTGCTGGACCTTCAGGGAAGTGCCAGATTCTCACTCTGAAAGTCGACAAGCACTGATTTATCATGAGAAAAAATGAGATTGTGAGTTATTTGTACCAGACAAACTATGGTAATCTAATTTGCTTTCACGGTTTGGCATGTGAAGAGAGTGTTTTTGTGTTTACTTGAGTGAAAAAAGCCAAGTCCTGCTGTTCTGATTAGAAAATAAGGGGAGTGCTTGTAAATAATGTAAGTGGTTTAAATATAGTCAGTGGGCTCTCTTAGCTTAATCACCTCTCTGCAGGGAAAAATAGTTCTTCAGATACTGATACCAGTATTGGAAATGCCTCTGATAAAGCCTAGAAATTCATGATTGGCAGATACGCCAAACTATGCACCAAATAGGTCCATACTTTGTAAGCCTTGAAATAATCAGCCATCTCTCCAGAATTACAAGAATATCTTCTTGCCAGCTCAAAACCGTCACTTTCAATTCCAAGTTTCACTGTGCTGCCTCAATGGCTACCACCTGAAAATATAGTCTTAAAGCTAAAAAAAAGAACTGGTTTCAAGTAATTTATCACATGAAAATTACAATTACAATTACAAAAGATAATCAAGTAGTTGTAGTGGGGATTCTGGATTGTTACACCTCTGGTACGCCTCGGTTATGATTCGCCACCAATTGAAGGCGAAACAGTGTTCCTTCAGAGCCAATAGGGCTTGTGCTGTTTGTTTACACTTAGTGCCTCTTGTCACTTCCACAACTCCAGTGTAAAATGACACACTGCAAGACCCATGTTACGTCGTGGGGTTAAATGCAAAAGTATAAAAAATGGAGTGGCTTGGGAGCTTTGTTACGGCAATGCGGAATAACGTCAATGTGAAAGGGCTTTTGGAAGCTGGCCAACGTTAGCAATTTGGCGGTATTTTTAACTTGAAATCCTACCAGAACAGCTGTGTGTAAAGAAGCCAATGCCTTAGTTTCAAATGTAGTAATTGTTGCCATACTGGGTGGGTAGTACAGGCCTACAGCTGTATGTATAATAATGTTAAAAATAGGTGTGTTTTTTTAAAGCATTGGAATCATAATTGGATTCAGTTTTCCACGGATGTACAAGTTTAGTTTAAGATATCAGAATTGAAAAGGGAAAACTTTTTATTGCAACAAATTGAGAACATCCTATAACGGCTTTAACCTCCATCAGCCCTTCCAGTCAATAGAGGATGGCAGACTACGGGTGCAAATCTCTCCCCCGTATTAGCCTCCAATCACCCTCTGGTCTCTCTCCGCTCTATAATGGTCACACTACATCACATCCTGCACTGGAAGTCAACACACTGACATTTGGCATAAATCATTGGAGACAGGGTTACTCAGGTTCCATATCAAGCACATAGTTAATATGACTTTTTTTTTTTTTATCCATAAACAAATACCATATGCTATCCATGTTGTCATACTGACCACCACGGATCACTGCCGCCTGCACTTCCCTAAAGGAATTGTCTAGGAAAGAAATGTGCCAAATAACACTGTACATTACATATTTTTGATGTCAAGGCTCCTTTCCATGCCTTCGCTCCAAAACAAAAATCCCAGCACGGACAAAACAACAATCACTAACCGCCCCGCCCTATAATAATGAGCTGGGTAATTGTTTATTGAAAGGGTCACTTCATATGTCTTTATGATGTTTGCGTGAGGTTGTGCTCCAGAGTCTGAAGTGAAGGGTCAGTAATTGTTGCATGTCAGTAATGTGTTGAAATGGAGAGTTTATAGCAGGATAGCAAACTTTAAAGGTGGCATGACTTGATTATAATGTCAACTGGAACATTTTTATAGGTTCTGCTTAGTGTTTATGTCTATGACATAATTCCACATTGGGGGTTCAAAGGAGGGGAAACATTTGTTGAGCCAAAAAAATGGAACATCACTCAAAAACTCTGGAATATATTACAAAGAAGCCAATTTCAAATCTGAGCTCTTTCAGACGATTTTGGACACAATTATGTAATTCTAAGACGTGGAGCATCACAGATTTGGTTTATTAAAGAAGTGCCAGGCAATGGCTGTCGTCTCTCCAATTGTAGTCCAATTATCACAGAGAGATTGTGTTTTTTAACTACTGGAAATAAAGAAATGCTATGTAAATATAAAGAAGTGAGACTAAGTATTTGTTGAAACAAGTTGGAAATGTCACCCTTGTCCTTCCAACATGTTCTTCTCTGGGGAAAAAAAGATTCATAGTTTCTTCACTTGAGCTCTTTCCCCCCCCCTCACTGGCTGTTTGTTCTTGTTATTCAAAGAAATATGTTTACTGGAATCCATGATTCCATTTTTATTGTAACAGATGATTGATGATCAGCTTTGTTGTTTGATGTTTCGGGTCAAAAGGAAGAGCACGCAAAAATTTCAGTCGTGTTTTTTTGTCTGCAAGATTTTTGGATTGAGCTGTGGTCGGTGTTTTTGGTGTTGTAGGAAAGAATTGCTGAATAAGAACATGAGGCTGTTTTCTCGCCAGTGCCCTGACACAATGTTCCGCTGCGTTTCCGCAGATGATGGCGGTGGACAGGGGAAGAGATTTTCTGGAGGATTGCATTTTGTCTGCATCCAAGTAATTCTACCTCGCTGTGTCACATCCCCAGAAACATTGACTGCAGATTGCATGTCAAAGTTAATACAGAAGAGAAGAGAAGGGGGTTTTGGATTTCTTGTGGTGGGGGAGTGAACTTTGTGGGAGGTCACTCTGTGGCTCTGCGTACGTGCAGAATATGAATAACCTCAGAGTTGAAAAACTGTCGGCCTGTACACTTTTTTTTTTTGTTTTCCTTTAAGGAGTGAAACTGTGCAGGTCGGGGGGCTGCAGGGGTTTGTGGAGAGAAGAGCGGGTGACTCTGGGTGAAAGGGAGTCTTTCAGCTGGACGCATTTCATAAATGTTATGGGAAGCACTGATGGAAACAGGAACAGGAGGTTAGGTGACCCATTCCTCCCTCTAGGGTTCTTGCAGTGTCAGAGCAAAGAGAGAGAGAGAGAGAGAGAGTGGGGCAGAGAGAGCATGTTACAGTACAACATTTCTTCAACCTGATCTGTATTAACCTCAGTGAAAACAAGCCGGTCCCAGTGCTGCTCCTACAAGTGCGCATGTAGACTCTGGAGAATACAAGCCAAATGTGCCAGCGCATGAGGAAAGGAGAGATTGAAGGAAGAGAAGATGATAAGCTGATTACCCACATTTAAGCTAATATTTACGTACCATACTTTACAGCAAAGATAAATGTTGAGTCTTGGGTGGTTTTGGTTTTCCCATAATAAGGAAAGTCAGTCAGGAGGAGGAATTTTTAGGATGCTTGTTGACTGTGTTTGTTGAAATAGAGGGAGGTTGAAAATAGTGGGTAGCTAAACAAGCAAACACTTGTACAAACACAGGTGGGTCATGTCAGGTAGGTAAGATGTTACTAAAATATCATTTAGCGGCGAGTGATTTTTTTAGGGGTTGTTTGTGTTTTTAAAACTAAACTCTGATAATACTCAAACAGCCTATAAAATACATATTATTTAACTTGTTTTAGCTACTTACTGTGTCTCCAATGTAGGACTCGTAAAAAGGATTTATTGGATTGTCAAGAAGAAAAAAACGGTTCTGCTGGTCTTATCTTACTAGGAGAGCATATTTTTCGTTGGATAATTTACCCTTTGTAATGTCCGAACATTCATTCAATTTACACACTATTAGAAGTTTTGATCAGGAATCTTTCTTTTGACGAACTGCCATCAAGTCATAGACATCTGAAATGTTTCAGACACGAGACCCTGCTTTATGAGGAGTCACAATACAATTCTAGTTTGACCTTTTGGAAATATCAAAAGTATGAAATAAACCCTTGATTGAGAATGTAGTGGAGTGATCTTTTATGTAAAAAAAATTTGGAACATTTAATTAAAAATCAAGAAACTGAAGCTTAACAATTGATGCCCAAGTGAAACCACTAATGAGTTCTAATGAGGGCTGTCAAACAGTAAAATGTTTTAATTGTGATTAATAATCACATTTTTAATTGAATGTTTGAAATTCCATTATTCCGCAATGAAAAAGAAAATTGTCATGCTTTTATTTTGAATTTTTGTACTCTCTCAAACTGAGAGTACATCACTTTCTGTTTGAATTTAATCCTGCTTTTATTTTGAAATAAAGTAAGGACCTTCTGGAAAATCAAAATGTTTGATGCCATAAGGTGGATATTACTTTTGACTCGTCAGCTGAGCTGTCTGAGTTTTGAAATGAGACGTTCAAAGATGCAGCAGTGTCGTTCTTTTCCATCACTGTGACTGCAGGGAAACACTGCGGAGGCTTATCTACAGTGTGCATAAAGGGACAAAATAGCATGCAATAGCATTCATTTTATACCTTAATTAACAGCGATTAACAAGTTAATGCTGACAGCCCTATTTCTAATAGTCACCTATTATTAACTATGGGCTGAAAGTTATTGCATATTATCCTGCTTCATTTTTATGTACACTTTTTTCTCCATGAATTGTTCATATTATTTGGGCTGATCAAGATGACAAACTTGTAACGTAATATATAGTCCTCAATGTGATGATGTCCTTACACCAGCTGCCCAGTGTATCAATAGAGGAGGGGCTACTCAGACTTGGCTGACACAGATGAATGTGTTCTTTCAGGAAAAATGACACAGCAGCCAAAAGAACAGCGCGCTCCATGTTAAATATTGACGAGTGAACCTTGTGGCTGCTTACTGTTGCCTGTGCTGATGTACTGAGTCACAACCTGTTTAAAGGGTGGAGAAAAATAACATGCTGGGCCTGTAACCCATATAAAACTTTCAGAACATCACTCTCACCACACATCAGACATCTATTATTATCTGTTTGACCCAACCAGTCACTCTGACCCTCAACACTTTGACCAATTTGATACACAACACAGATTCAAAGTAAATGTTTATTGTACATCCAAGGCTTAGTCGCACCATAGAAAACAACCCATTCTGTATCACACTGAGTCATGTTAATAATAAAACATTTTATTGTCTTCTATACAGCTTATTATGAAAGTGACATGCCTAGTACATCATGTTTACAGTGATGTTTTTAAAGGTATTACAAGAAGACAACAGTATAACCAACAATTCAAAGACTAGCTTATTTATAGACAATGTTATGTGATTAATAAACAGAATACAACAGTATTATGTATTATTTTTGTGTATATGAATGTAGAGGACCACACATTAATTTGAATCAAAGTCGGATGAAAAAAAAAGTGTTACATGTGAAGATATGTGCCAGCCTTGGTGAATACTTTTACAGTGGATTCAGTTGAGCCCACACAGCTGGTACGTGATTTTTTCCCCCCCATCAGCAAAGAAAGATCAAAAAGCTTAAAACGAAATGTATTCAACACCACCAGTTTTATATTGTAATTCTCCACTAAATACCCTCATATAAATAACAATACATACTTTAGGTTTATTATAAATTTGGGTTTGGGTTGCCACATCAAAGAGCTCGTTACATTTTTTCTATTTCTTTTTTTTTTTTTTTTTACATGAAATAGCATAGCCACAAAAGATATACTTAGGTTTTTTCAGTCACAAATGTTTAGAGTTGGGGGGGGTTCTGTTGCATTCAGATTAGACCTTAAAGTTACACGATGGAGTTTTGGTGGTGAAATTTGAAAGTTGGAGAAGTGAAACAATTATATACTATATTTTCTGAACTGAATACACAAACTTTACTCAAAGAAAAAAATGGGTCCCTGGAGCACTGTTTAGAAGCTACCAGGAGAGTTACACTGTTGCGGCTCCCCCACCATAACTTCCCGCGCAGCATTTTATCTTCAAACAGTGTTAAAAGGACTACATTTTCCTCTGTGGACACTTTGTGTATTGAGTTATGGACATATACCACAGAATCTGTACGCTTCTCCAAATTTCACATTTCTCTACCAAAACTACATAGTGCACCTTTAATGCTTTCTGATGCATTTTTGAGTACCAAGTGTTAATACACAAACATTTGTAACAGTAAAATGTGAGTAATGTTGGTCATGAGTATTTGAAATGTCAGTAGAAGTAAAGAAGCTTAACATTAGCGTATTCCGTAAAAATCATCAACACATACCTTATAGTGCATTGTTGTTTTTTCATTGGGGAGCTCATCATTCCCAACAGTTTTTATTGGCCTGTAAGTAACTCTCCCCTGAGTTTGGCAGTGATCTTATAATCTAAAGGTTTCAGTGTTAGACCATAGGTGCAGTTTAAAGATAGGTCCTCATTTGCGTATTTCTCAAAGCTACATTGGTGGAGTAAAATTGCAAAGAACAAAAATATTTCAACTTTGGCAATCTGGTCCCCGATACATCTTCTCTTTCCTGCTGAGAAGATCATCACGTTGTTGGTGAGGTCCTTGTCAAGGGAGCCGTTTTCATCCAGGAATCTTGAGGGGTCAAAGATGTGTGGATCCTTCCACTTCAGGGGGTCATGATTGATGGACCACTGATTGATGAAGACCACCGTGTCTTTGGGAATGTGGAGACCTTCGATGGTTACATCAGAGGTGGTAGAGTGGGGGATGGTGACCGGGACAAAGCTGGTGAAGCGCATGGTTTCGTAGATGAAGGCATCCAGAAAGGTCAGACTGCCTCGGTCTTCGACAGACGGTAGTCTTTCTCGCCCTACGACCTTGTCGATGAGCTCGTGGAGTTTGGTTTGTATGTCAGGGTTTTTAGCCAGCAGAAGAAGGATCCAGTGAAGAGCAGTGGAGACGGTATCCAGGCCTGCTCCAATCAGATCCGACACAGTTCCCTCTGTGTGACCTTTGGTGAGTCCGTCACTTTCAGCCTTATCGATCACGCCAATAAAGGCATCGCTCATATCCCTTGTTACCTCTGGATCAAACGTCTCTCTGTGCTTCTCCACCTTGTTCTGGACAAACCCAAAGAACTCTCGATTCAGCTCTTTAAAGCTCTTGAACATGCTGCGCACTGGATTAGGAAAAGACTGAAGCCATGGCATCACATCTACCAAGCTGCCAGCCCCGACTGTCTGTCCGAACTCATCCACCCTCTGCAACAAGGCTCTGAACTCAATGTCATCCCGTCCATAACGTGTTCCAAAACATAAGGCGCAAATCACATTAGCTGCAGCTACTGTCAGCTCATGAGCAGGGTTGAAATGTTGGCCATGAGCACTGAGTTTGAGGAAAATCTCAACTAGCTCTGTGGCTTCGGCCACAATTTGCTGCTCAAAGGCTTTCTTGGTCTGGCTGTTGGCAGATGAGAAGGCTCTGATCGTTGATTGAGCAATTTTCCTGTGCATCTTCCACTGTTTGCTGTAATTGGTGAAAGTCATACTTTTCCCCCCAGAAACAGACTGAAAAGAGACAAAGTTCGGTCTGCCTGCAAACTCTTTGCTGTGCTGTATCAGAGCCTGACGTATTGCCTTGTCTCCATTCAGGACCACAATATCACTGCAGCCCAGACGTATCTGATACACGTTTCCATATTTTTTGGCAAGCTTGGCAAAGGTGATGTGAGGCATCTGGCCCAGCTGCATGGCGTTACCCACCACTGGCCAGGCGAAGGGTCCCGGCAGTCTTCTCTTGAGCCTGAGGTTCCTGACCCACAGACATGCTTCCAGACAGAAGAGGAAAACTAAGGAGGCGACCAGAGCAGGCTGGACCTGTCCACTCCATTCCCTGATGATGCTGCTGCCCTTCACACCATAGTCAGAGTCCATTTGAGCCATTGTATTATCCTTTAGTTTTTTCTCTCATTCACTTACTCTCTTCACCCCCCAAAAAATGAAATTTTCTTTAAAAAAAAAGGAACCCATTTCAATTAATCCCTCTTTGCCAAGTCTCACATGAATTCAAATTAAATTTCTTGATTTTCTTTTTAATCCGGCAGACCAAAACCATAAAAATATAGGGACTCCAGGCAGCTCTCACATGCTGTATCACCCCTCCTCAACAGAAGCGAGTGAGAAGGGCTGGATCAGGTTAATGCCTTAACACTTCGCTTATATGTATCTCTTTGGTGGGAGTGGTCAGCGACTCAGGTTTTTTATCTTTCCCCTCCCATTTTGACCACAGCCTGCAGACCTTAGTCCTATTCCCACTCAGGCCTCCTGCCAGCAGTGTCCCTCCACGGATGAGAGAAAGGGAAAGCAGCTACTTAATAGGTCCTGTAGCCAAAAACTACAGATTTTTTCAAATTTGTAAATGTTGGACAATGATGCACTTTAGCAATGTCATGGAAAGGCTGAAATGTTTGTGCTGTGTGGTTGCATTTTAGTGCACGCAATGGACAATAATCTGGAGTTGTTTGTGTTTTCCCCTGAGGTTTGATGACTTTGCTGTATGCATTTTCCTATGGACTTTCCATGGCCCATTCTAAACATGATTTGGTTTCTGTTATTTACAGCCAAGCTGTTAATTATGACCATGCAGGGGAAAAAGGCTCTGGGATATCACCATGAAACTGTGGGTTTTGGCTACGAACACTGAACAGATACAAACGGAACAATTTATTATGCTCCATAAAAACATACCTACAATGTTATTGTAGGCAAAATTGCCCTTTAAACAAAGGTCACTGAGATAATGTAGCTGTTAGGGTTGCGGCTGCTGCATCAAAATGGTTTCAAACAGACTTCAGATGAGGGAAGTTTAGCTAGAAATCTGCTCATGTGGGTGCTTGTGCAACACAAGGAGGAACTTAAAAAAACATCAGCTTTGGTTTTTAGTGATATTCAGCCAAAAGACAAGTAGTCCAGAGGGTTCTATTCTTGTAACAATGAGTAATGACAGACATCCTAACAATAGTAGGACCTAATATCACACTGTTGGCATGTATTTGACAGTGCCAAAACTAGCAAATGCTTTGAGACTTAAAAAGTACTAGAAGTTCATGTAGGTTAGCACGAGTGTTGTGAGGTATTAGTATAAGCTAACTCTAAAGCATGGCATGGAAATTAAACAGGACACATTGACCATTGACAAATCATCACTTTATTTTAGTTATAGCTTATTTCTCCATCATATAAACCCAACACACGGATACAAAAATATCCTCTGTAACATTCAAGGACTGAAGAGTTTATTTAACGGCATTGAAACAGGGGAACACATCCCTTGGGCATTTAGACATCAATTCCTGAATGTGGAGGCTAAAAGAGAGTGCACTGACATCCATATAGCTTTGAAAAAGATCATTTGTAAACAAACGTGTTTCTGAGAATGAAAGCAGGAAATTTAATTCACTTTGTGTGCGTGTGTGTGTGTGTGCGTGTGTGTGTGTGTCTGTGTGTGTGTGTGTGTGTGTGTGTGTGTGTGTGTGTTTGTTTTTTTCACTGGTGTGACTTCTGTGTTTGGCATGGGGTAACTTCAGTGCTTGTACAGTAAAACTAAATCCTGGCTGCATGACGTTTTTGAAGTCCACGAGGTTCACGGCATGTCTCCTTTTCATCTTAGAGACTGCCATCGACGTCCTTTAATGGAAGACTTCCCACTTTACAAACACACCACTTCAATCAGCATTCTTTGCTTAATGTGTTCATATACTTTGTGTACAGTAGATAGTGAAATACATTAACATTTCATACATTTATTGTCATACCTGAAATATGAAATAAAAACTGTAACTGCTGTAGGTGGAAAAGGGTTAAATATATTCTTACTTCTTACAATAAAGAACAATGAGTCATTGAGTGACTTTAAAACATTCTCAAGGATTTCATATACAGTTATATTAGTTTAACATGACATGTAAGGAAAGTAGCTAATTCCTGCACACACACGATACATGTACATGCACAATAGTGGAGGCAAAACAAGCACACAATTCAGAATTATGCACCAAGTATAGAGTATTTTGTGAAGCGTGTAATCCCCACAGCCAAAACAACTGGATTCAACCTGAAGCTAACAATACATCTTCAAAATCAAGTTCCAAACAACACTTATAATACAGTCTGTGTTAAGATATGCATTAAATACCATTATTAAATACGAAAACCTTCCAACAGTAAGATTTAAATACTCACTGTTTAATATCATTGGTGGAAAGTGTTTGCTGGCCTTGCGTCACGTTATCGGGACATGCTGTTCATGCCGGGGAAACTAAGCCGAGAAGTTTACCCCTGAGCTTGGCACTGACACAGAACCGGAGGGGCTTCAGCGTGAGCCCGTAGGAGCAGTCAAAAGTGGGGGGCTCAGAGGGGCTGCTCTCAAAGCTACACTGGTGAAGCAGGACGGCTGTGAATAGGAACACTTCCACCTTGGCAATCTGGTCACCAATGCAGCGTCTCTTACCCGTCGAAAAGATCATCACATTGTTAGTAATGTCCTTATCTAGGGCCCCGTTTTCATCCAGGAAGCGGGTCGGGTCAAAAATGTGAGGGTCCTTCCACTTAAGAGGGTCATGGTTGACCGACCACTGGTTGATGAAGACCACCGTGTCCTTTGGGATGTGGAGACCCTCAATAGTGACGTCAGAGGTGGTGGAGTGTGGGATTGTAACAGGGACAAAGCTGGTGAAGCGCATGGTCTCGTAGATGAATGCGTCCAGGTACGCCAGCTTGCTCCGGTCCTCTATTGATGGCAGTCTGTCATGGCCTACTACTGTGTCTATAAGCTCCTGCAGTTTGGCTTGTATGTCTGGGTATTTGACCAGGAGCAGAAGGATCCAATCCATGACTGTTGACATTGTGTCTTGACCTGCTCCGATCAGATCTGTGACTGTAGCCTCTACAAACTCTTTCGTCAGGCCACTGTCATTTCTGTGTTCGATCACATTGATAATGGCGTCACTCATGTCCCGGGTCACCTCAGGGTCGAAGGACTCCCTGTGCTGCACCACTTTATCCTTCACAAAGGTGAAAAACTCCTCATTGAGGTTCTTAAAGTTTTCATAGACGCTGCGGACTGGGTTGGGGAAGGACTGAAGCCAGGGCATGACATCAACAAGGCTACCTGCCCCTACTGTCTCTCCAAACCTCTCCATCTTTTTCAACAGGTTCCTGAACTCCAGGTCCTCATGGCCGTATCGCCTTCCAAAGCACAGAGCACACATGACGTTGGCGGCAGCAACTGTAAACTCATGAGCAGGATCAAAGTAACGACCATCGGTGCTGTGGTGCAAAAATACCTTCACTAGCTTCGTGGCCTCGGCCGTTATATGCTGCTCGAAGGCTTTTTTGGTCTCACTGTTTGCGGAGGAAAACGCTCTGAGGCTGGACTGCGCTATTTTCCTGTGCGCTTTCCACTGTTTGCTGTAATTAGTAAAAGTCATACTCCTGCCTCCGGAGATCATCTGGAAAGAAACAAAGTTTGGTCTGCCTGCAAACTCTTTGCTGTGCTGTATCAGAGCCTGACGTATTGCCTTGTCTCCATTCAGGACCACAATATCACTGCAGCCCAGACGTATCTGATACACGTTTCCATATTTTTTGGCAAGCTTGGCAAAGGTGATGTGAGGCATCTGGCCCAGCTGCATGGCGTTACCCACCACTGGCCAGGCGAAGGGTCCGGGCAGTCTTCTCTTGAGCCTGAGGTTCCTGACCCACAGACATGCTTCCAGACAGAAGAGGAAAAGAAAGGAGGCGACCAGAGCAGGCTGGACCTGTCCACTCCATTCCCTGATGATGCTGCTGCCCTTCACACCATAGTCAGAGTCCATTGCCATTGTGACTAAATATCTGCAACTTTTTCCTCAAAAACAAAAAAAAAACCTTACTTTTCAACCAAGTTTATTTAGTTTTTGGATGATTAGTAGGGAAAAAAAATCAATAAAACTCTTGTATATCCATAACAGATAATAGAAGTATTGAGGAAGTGTCAATCAACTGCCAGTTAGGTCATTTTGATAAAAATAAAAAATAAAAAAAACGTCATTAAATGAATAAACAAAGTGAGTTAGGGATAAGTTTTTGTCTTTTCATCAAGATTGAAGGCTTAAGTGCCTGCTTTTTGCTTCACTCCAGCGTCTTATATGTTTTGCAGTTGGTGGGCAGGGCTCAGGGTAACTTTCATACTCCTCCCATTGTGGTAGCCCTGCAGACCCCTCTATATCATCTCTCTGTTGTCGCTCGCTGTTGGAGGCGCGCGCTTGTGTGAGTCCTGGGACACCGTGAGCGTGCATCGTGAACGCATCGTCCGCTGCAGAGAAAAAAGACTCAGCAACTGGTGACCGAATCAGAGGGAAACGTGTCGAGCCAATTTGTTTTACTAATTGGAGGACTGGCAGAGTTTGCACGTTTAGAAGTGTTTCTTTCCAACATGATTTATTTTCTTGCTGCAGAAGAATCGGCGTTCGCAGTTTGGCTAGAAAAAAAAAAGAGTTTTGCTCACGGTTTGTGCAACTCTAGACCGAAATGATACTTTCTTTTTATGATTTATATTTGTTTAAAAATAATTTGAGATACTTGTGCGTGATGTACTTGTATTATTAGCGTTATATGTTTATCCTAAAGTTTGCATGCTCAAGCAGTTTACCGGTTAAATGCGTCATTTGTTGAAAGAGTTAAGGTGAATTTACGCAGATGTGCTTAAAGCGTTTGGGAATAACCAGCAATTACATTGTTAGAAAATAATCTATTGTGATTTACTTTTTTCCGAGTCGTTAAAGTCCTGCAGAATTTGCGAGCAAATGATAATTATGTCAATTTGTCACAGAATGTCATTTTAGCTTAATAAAGTTGAGCGAAAGTTTTGCACCTCGCAGCTTGACTCCAAACAGATACAGTTGATGTAAAGTTACATCTGATTGGTTTACCTGTATCTGAAAAAATAATAATACTGTCCTTCATTTCTATATTTTACATTTAAGACAAGAGACACAATTGGCAACTTTAAAGTATCAAAGTCGCAGAATACCCAAGAGGAATAGTCATCTTTGATATTAAAAAAGTATCTCTCTCTCTCTCTATCTCTGACACATTTTTTTTTACCTCAGCATCTGGCAATGACAGAGTAACTTGACAAAAATCTTGCATGACAAAATCAGCACAATACTCAAAACTCAGTGTGGAGAAACCATCAAATATTGATATTTGTATTTGCTGTGACTTCTTGCTGTGTTCCCAACACAAACTGCAGCATGACATCATAGCACAATTTCAGGTACACACCCCCACACACACACACCTCCCCCCCTCCCCTCCCAACAGTGGCTGTACTTTTCTACTTTCAAGTTTCAGATCTTGGTTGTTGGGATGTAAAAAAGATGAGCACATGAATGTAATGCCAAAGCCATAAAACTTAGGAATCACAAGCTCTGCCATGATAAATAATAATGTAAAAATACAACTTTTATTTATATAGGACGTTTCAAAACAAGTTACAAAGCACTCTACATTCAATTAAAAAGCCAGATAGATCATATTAATTTTTTAAAATTCTAGGGTAGGGTTATTCACCACTTTCAGATGAAAGTAACCTGATTTCCTGAGGCAAAAAATCTCCTTCCTTCTATTTGCAGAATACAACATTTGTTTCTTGTTTTCTCAGCAGTTCTGAAGTTATTTTTTTTACAGGGAGCTAATCTATAACTAATAGAAGTTACTAAAATATTCCCAAAGTAATAGTCAGAGGGACAAAAATTCACTAGCACAAAGACATAACATCTCATTATCAGCAGAAATTGACGAGGAGGGGGGGGGGGGGGGGGGGGGGGGGGGGGGGGGAGTTGGGCTATGGGGGAGGATGATGGTAATTGCTAAAAAAAAAAAAAAAGTTATGTTATTGACTTTTTAAAAACGATTTTTCAATATTTATTTGATTTTGTGCTTATTGTCGTCTATTACACTAACTAGTCATTCTGAAAATACAACTATCATTTCTTATTTATAAAGTCAAAATGTTCACATTATGCAGCTCACACCTGGTCAAATAGAACCTTAACCATGCACTGTCTGTTTATTTCACCTTCTAGTTTAACTGCTTCTAGTGACTGGATCTGCACAGATTCAATGGAGATGACAGAAAGGTTTTTTTTTTGTTTTTTTTTGCCTATGGTTAGACTTTCACAATCCAGCCAAACACTCAAAGTGTAATGTATATCAACCTTTCAATAGCAGTTCTTAAAGGCACAGTATGCCTAGATTGTAATGCAAACAGAAGGAAAACAATAAAAGCAACCTTAAGTGTAACTGCATGATGTGTTACATGTCATTCTTTCACAATAAAAGTCCTTAAACAGCCTTTTACACATGTTGAGAGCCATGCTGGTTCAGAGCTCTGCCTGAGAGCTGTTTGTCTTGAGAAATGCGGTGTGGCCGAGCACCAAAGCCTCCAGAATGATTCTTCGGTTAACCAGAGACATAGCAATGTCTTCGAATACACTGCCTGCACTGGGGATGACTGTTTCTTCTCTTCTTTATTCCTATAGGGGGAATCCCTCCACACCACCACCACCTCCACCACTGCCTCCTCTTCTTCCTTCTCCTCGCCTGAGTCTGCTCCTTGTACACATGTGGCCACTCGCATCCCCATCACGCTAATCAGAGCCAGGTTTGTGGTGGAGGAAGGGGGGGGGGATGGGTGGCGGTAGAGGGGGGTGGGTTGTAGTTTGTGTGTATGTGTTTGGGAGAGGATGGAGGCCCAGTTTAGGGGGGGGGGGGGGGGGGGGTGTCGTGTGTGCATTTTGCGTGTGGCTGCTGTGTTTGCCTGTGATTACCCCTTGTAACCTGGCTGTGAAAGGTTGGCCCTGACCCTGCGATGACTCTGGCTGAGGGAAGGGGGTAGTCGGAGGGGAGGGGAGAGGCGGGGATGAGGGTCTATATATTCCGCTGCATGTCATGTGCTGGCGGGTGGGCGCTCACTGTGTGGAGACAGGACCAATGGTAGACCAGGCTTGCCTGGCTCTGGAGCTAATCATTGTTTACTAGTCTCATTTCCACTTCTCAGTGAGCTACTGTCACGCACAGCACCAACAGGGAGGAAGGAAGAGGGGAGGGGGGGCTTTTGGGGGTGTTAGGAGAGGAAGGGGAGCAGCAGGGAGAGGAAAGCCAGGGGTCCAACAGGCAGTTGGGGAGCTGGTGGGATTTGGGGAAAGGGAAGAGCATAGAGAAGGCAGGAATTTGAGTGAAGTTTCGATTTTTTACTAAAAGGAACAAAGGTGCGTTCAAGACAAAACAAGCTGGGGCCAATAACAACCCAGGAAACACACCAACAAAAACAAGGCGCCATCATAGGCAGCAAGGAGGTAACCACCGGACATCGATAGTTAGAAATGGTAATGTTTGAAATGAGGCTGTTTCACTTGCCAGACCACAAAGAAGAGAGATAGTTGGAAAAAATGTTTTGCTGTCTGACCTGATTGTTGTTTATGTGTAAAAAGCCTGAGAAAGACAAGAAGAAGCAGAGCTCTCTCCAGTGGGGAGATACCACATATACTGGTGTATAAAGTGGTTCAAGAGTAATTTTTTCTCATATATGCACAAAAAGCATATATAAAAAATGTACATTATGTTAAAAAAGCTACAAAGAAAAAGGTATGGTAAATGGATTTGAACTTGTCTTACCCATTCACACTTCACAACAAAAAGTAATCTCAGGACAATTTACAAAAATTGCTTGCCCGCAAACTTTGTTGTATTATGTAGAAAGACCCAACATTAGACCATCAAGCGCTTGGCAACAGTGGAAGGAAAAGTTTTCATTTTAGAGGCAGAAACCTCGAGCTGAACCAGACTCATTAGTGGACAGCCCTCTGCTGCAACTGTGTGGGTTCAGAAAGTGGAATAGAGGGAGAGGCAGAAACAGAGAGCTGGTTCAGGACAAACAGACAGACAGCAACACAAATAATAAAAGATAATACAATTTTTTTTTACTGTACCTGTCCACCACAAAACAGCAGACAAGGTTGGGTGGTAGCTGATGGACATAATGAAGCATTAAGCCTCTGAGGACCGTTAACAAATTCCCTCTTGATAGATACAAAAGTTTGTTTATATATTTTGGGAGCAATTCTCTTGTGTATATTTGTAAAATATGTCTATGTATGTTTAAAACTTGTTGCACTGCTCCCAAGTGGTCAAAAACATCCAATAATTCTGGTTTAAAGCTTTTAATTCAGAGCAGTGCTATTGAATATGCCTCAATAATTTTGATGCAAAAGTAAAACACTATTGATTTAATTCAGCATCCAGTGTGTAGATATATTTATTTTTTCTGTCTGGATGCATGCTTAGACTAACTGTTACATATTACGTTTTGCCAAGGAACATAGGCTAAGAGGCGAGCTGTTTTAACAAAGGATTTGTACACTACGCCAATTTTGCATGTATTGTGTTACACACATCTCACCACATACAGCACAATAAAAACCCCAGGCACACAAAACAAGATTGAATCAAACCACCATTGCTTCACTTGTTTCACAACAAAATGATGTAAGATGGGGTGAATAAGAAGATCACAGCAGGCCCAATGTCCTGTGTCCTTTAAGATTTGAAGTAAAAGAAAGAACTCCAACGGTGTCTTACCTCTGCTGTGTTTGACCTGCCTCCAGCAAAGATATATCTATAAGAAATATTAAAGAGACCACGTAAAAGAGAGGCATGCTGCTTTTGGAGAATTCTGTCCTGGAGTGATTGTTGAAACAAGGATTCAGTCCCTTCTCAAAAGTATGATTTCTCAGAATGAATAAGGGAGTTACCTATTAATCTTTTCTAACACATGCTGCACTTCCAATAATGATTTGTAGCTGAGTAAAGCAGCATATTCAAGGTTTGGGGTTTGATTTATCTTCAGTAACCACCCACATTTCACAGTTTCTAAACTTTTTGTACTTAGTTTTGAGTAAGTCATGAAGACAACCGTTCATGGTTCCAGAAAATTTTGCAATTCTAGTATAAAGTGTTCTTGCACAGTTGCATAAAGCCCTTTCTTTGAAGATCCTGGGAATAGAGTGGTGTCCTCAAATGCACTCTACCAGACCATCTTCATTTTTAAGCTCAAATTACTGGGAAAAATATCAAAACAAAGCAATGGGAGAAACATTTGGTAATATATTGACTGAGAAAATGAGTTACCCTACAACATGAAAAGTTTAGTTAACATGCTATGATTCTGCATACAAAGATCGTCTATTATTAAGAGTAATTTATTAGCAGAATGGCGTGTATTTTTTTTCTTAAGCAACACTTCCGCAGGACCGGACAGTTTCCCTCTTCACTTTGTGCAGGCTGCGTGATAGACCTTCACTTAATGTGGCACCCAGGACAGGAGCCATGTATTATGTACAGTAAAGGGATATTTGTTTCTAATCCCGTAGAGTTTTTGCGTGCTAGGAGAACGGAGCGGGGATGAGCTTGCGTGCCATGCCGGCCTGGCGTGCGCGGAGCTCGGTCACTGAACTCCGGCTTCCCCGGGGAGCGGGGGGGGTGGTGGGAGGGTGGAGGGGAGGCGCGGAGCTGCACTGAGAGATTAAAATGAGACGAGGGAGAAAGCACAAGTAGAAATGGCTTCCAGATGACCCCGACTCTGTGAGCTCATCAAAGACAGGCGGAGAAATCGGTAGGACATATTTCCCACCTCCTGTCATATGAAAGAGCGACATCAGCTTATTTGTCTCATAACAGCCACCATAGCAGTGTTATGAATAAAGAGGCTGAAACAGCGAGTTTATTATTTAAAGAATATATTAATGTGTCATATATTGAAACTAACACTTGGAGAAACAAAATATGACTATTATTTAAAAATATTAAGTGAAATGCTTCTTTTTTTATTTTAATCTTTCTATAGCTTTTTTAGCTCTCTCTCTCTCAGCCTAATTTTCTAAATGGAGTTGGATAATGTTGTGATTTTATGTTGTTTATTTTAGCTACAGTAATGTCTTTGCGTTCTGGTTTTTGGATGCGAAAAGGTTGTTTTAAGAAATCTTCTACCTCCCTGAATGTATGATTTCAGTGCTGTTTATATGTCTGTTTGCAGACATATGTTTGAGCTGAGGAAAAAACAAAACAACTCAAAACATTTGGGATTTGATGAAGATCTGACTAACAAATAAGGCATAATGATGATCAAATTTGGAATATCACATTTTGGAAATATATTCAAAACAAATAATGATTGTGCTTCCAAATTACCATATTTTTGCATATCAAGACCGGGCAATCTGGCTTGGGTTCTTCACTTTTTTGCAATCCCTTTTAGTTATACATTTGAATGATTTTGTGTCTCTAGCTAAACCCCCAAATTATGAGCAGGCCTGAAATAGAGGGGTTCATAGGCATGCTAAAACACAGAATTGAAGTGGACTTTTAGCAAGAAACCAGGCAGACATCTTTAGGGATGTCTGATACTTATTGAAACGTATTGAAAATGATATGTGACCTTTTAGGTAGGCCTATAGAAAGACTGAATGACACATTCATTCAGAAACTGTTCACTGTTCACTAATTCTGTTATTGTTTGTTTGTCAGCATTACAGAGGAAAAACCTGCGTCAGGATTTTCATAAAGTTAACATAATCTTATCTACAAGCAACAATTTCAGACCTGACCTATTCAAAAACATTAGTAGTAGGTCTGATTAATGTTTCCAGGCAGGTTGAGCTTGCAGTTTTTTTCTTATCACAGAAGACTGAACTATTGGACTTAGTGATGAATGAAGGAGTTGGAGTTGTACTTTCTCTGGCTTTCCAACATGTGAAGGACTTTGAAGGGGAAGGGGGGGTCCACATTGAAAGCAATCAGTTGCACATGAACACATTTCTAGATGGACTCTAGAGAGAAACAGCATTTCTGGGACAAAGTACTGAAAGTGATTTTCAAGAGACATGGCTACCTACTTTCTCGTTTTTTGTTTTAGCTTTAGCGTAAGTCTCTCTTTTTGTAATGGTGACCTTGGCCATATTAGTTACAAGGTCAAGGATGGAATATAAATGTCCATCACAACTTTGCAAAGAGAGATCTGGTTGAAAGATTTGTTAACAGACCTCAAGTTAGGATTGCGTCTCTGTCTGTTTCTTTGAAGAGCATCCCATGAAAGTTAGATGTAGTATTTACAAATCAAATTTACTTATCAGGGATTCTCACAAGAAAAAAAAAATGTTATCCCCTCTTGCAAAAAATAAATGAAAATTAATTCTCACATAAAATCCAGCACAGTAACGACTTCCAGCATCTTCCACAAAGTTCACAGAAAGTCTCTTTCATAATAATACCGTGCTTAGGTTATTCAGGGTAGAGTTCGTGTCATAATGTGTCAAGTCATTGCACTGCTGAGCCTTGTTGAGTGAGAAAGAGCATTACTTGGTATTCTCATGACAACTAGGAGAGATGTGAGGCTGTCGTGCCAAATGCTCGGGTGTTTACTCTCTCAATACAATACATGCAAGAACTTGGAATGTGCATTTCCATTCAAACTATCCAAGTCTCCTGGTACCGGCAGAAATCACATGATTTTGGGGAGCATCTGCTGTGATAGAACAGGGGGCCGTTTCTTTTTCTTTTTTGGTAATGACACAGGATGTTTTTGTTTTTTCTTTGTACTTTCTTTTTACAGACTGGCATATTTATGAGCTGTTTTGTCTCCTTCTCTCTGTGAGGCAGACTGTCCCGTGCTGGGACCCCTGTAGGTGGGGAAGGCTGAGCCAGTCTGATCGGGGCTGAGGGGGCTGATGGCTCAGTGAACATTACGTGCAGTATAGATACTACCAGCGGGTTGCTCTTCTCATTGTGTAATTGGGCGGATAATGTTCCGTGATTCCCTCTCTTTTGCACCTCCATATGTTCCGCTTGAGCAGCTCGGTGCATTTCAGTATCCTGAAAATGAAGCCGGGTCATCTAGCGGTCGGGTGGCCCCCCTTCACTGCTCTATTTCGGAGGATGAGCCGATGGTTTCGCCTCAGCAGCAGAGCAGAGACATCAGAGAGGGCAGAGTTCATCCACTGTCCTGGGTCGTGAGGAGCTCTGCTGCCGTCTCGCTACAGACAAAGAATATCATTACAATATAGAAGCAGACATTTTAACTTTTTGTTATTTAATTCATCAACATTTTTAAAAGATTAAGTGAGGATTAAAAAATATCCTTATTTTAAAAAAAATCTAAATATAAACACAGTAAGCTCTGAAATCTGTTAAAGTTTCTTTTTTTTATGAAGTGGCAACAAGCAGCTCTGTTTTAGAACGTGTGAAACGCCCCGTTTACACACCACACACTGCGTATCTTTTTAGTGTGAACTTTAGTTTAGTGTGAAGACATTTCTGTGGAACTTTATCTTAACCAAGAGCAGCCATTGTTACTGTAGTTTTTTTTTTAAACTCACAGAGTGCACCGACACTGCCGCAGCTCTTGTAGCATGATTGACATTTCAGTTGTCTTTGAGTTTAAAATGTTTTTATACAGCTCATCTGCTTCCATTTATCTACGCTCTCTCATGACCGGTCTGCATCCAGTGGGGGAAAAAGTGTTCTGTCTTGGTTGTCAGTGGTTGTCAACTCAGTTATCAGAGTTCAGCTGTATTAGTTCAGTTTCAGTTGTCACTTTCTGCGGATCTCATATGAGGTGCAGACATTTGATACCCTGGCTGATGCTGGAGGAGCAGAGATCTGTCCAACAAGCGGCTGAAGTGTTTACACTTCTGTCCACGGATGCGGAGAGAGTGATTACAGCTCTTGGAGCAAGCTGACATTAGTGGAAGTGTGATCCTTGGAGATGACACAACTCCAGCAGCCCCTTGGCCTCTTCAGAAGTGGAAGTTGTCGTATTTGGCTTTAAGGGGACAGATGTTAATGAGTGCCCGACCAAGGGTCAGGCCATGCGTCAGAGAGCTTTTTTATGTCACACAGAGGCAATGGAAAGCACAGCAGGCTCTAAAACGATAGTCTTCTGCCCTCTGGAGTATTTTACTCTTGTCGTTTTGCCTTTAAAAGATAAAGATATTAAACAAGATCCTCTGATTTACAAGCAAGAAATGAATCTCTTATTGAATGTTTTGCCTTATTGGTTTTTCCTGGTTACTTCTTTAACTTGTGCAACACAGCTTTTACTGTGTCTTTTAAATAGATAAAATATTAACTAACTTAACTTTTGACGTTGATGCCATAGTTAAAACCTGGATGAATAACTCTTCACGCACATTTTTGATGTCATTAAGTCTGGTCTTGGAGTAAAATGAGATCTGATGTCAGTATTGTGGCGACTATGATTGAAGAATGCCGCACAGAGACTCAGTGGGCCTGTAACTGGGACTCGTTCGTACTTCAATAACATTCAAAATCTAGATAAATTTGTTGATTTATTAAACAAATGATTGAAAAATAATATCTAAACAAATGTCCAAAAGATGATGATGATTATGGTGATGATGATAAAGATAACGATGCCGATAAGGATTACAATGACGTCAACAGAATGTTTTTTCAAACCCACTCACCCTCTTTGTCTAATCTCCTGCCACCCCAATGAACAGGTAAAAAAATAAGGTAAACCATGCCCACTGCAAATTACCAGAAACCATATAAGGAACAAAATATAACAAATAATCAACCGAGATAAAAAAAAACACAAAAAAAAACATTTTGGCACCTACAGTCAGACTATGAATGTTTTTGAGTGGATACAGCTTGAGTCTGGGATGCAGAACATAAAGCCAAGAAGCCCCAATAACTCATTTCATTCATGAGCTGTAAAACATGTATTCTGTAGCATCATCTTATACAAATTGTACCCAAGTGGATGAATTTGTTTTCAAGCAATCCAGGCAGAAGGAGTCATCCATGTATTGACACATGCGCTTGCTTTTCAAGGCCTGCCAGCATGACAGACGCTCTTATTGTACATTCCCTTGCATGTATTGTCAGTCTGGATCCCAGTAGTTCCATACTGAGGAATACAAATACACGAACAGTGATTTTATCTCAACAATCTCCTTTGGTTCGGAATGTTTTAGGCCTGGTCCCTTCTGTGCTACAGTCATTTATGGGGGAATGTAAACACTAAGCTGTTTGAAGACTAATAGCTATCCATAGTCCTATTGTCTAAGAGGATAATGTTGAATCTGAAATGGCCGAATATTGTCTGCTGTCGTTCATTTAATATGACATTGTAGGCCCATGGACTGTAGAAATAATGTACATACCCATCGTGACATCATCGCCTTTTGGACTGCTTCATTGAAGCCTCAAGTTTTGCATTTCGGATGCTGCAGTGTTGGTTTTTCTGGATTCAGAAGTTGCCATATTTGGATAAGAAGGTGGAGATTTAGAAGAGCAAAGGACAAACAGGAAGTTATCAAAGCTGTACGGTCTGTGCTTGTGGCTAATTCATAAACTGGCAAATAAGCCTTTCACAAATTTCATCCTCACAGAATTACTTTTTGGAACCCTAACTCACCTTAGTTGTGTATCTTGTAGATTCAAAATCATAGTGAGCTCACTGAGCGTAGCCTGCCCCCATCTCCGAAGGGAAAGTTTGAATCGATGGACGGCACAAGGGTTTCTCAAATTCCTGTAAATTTGCAGAGCACTCTTTTTGTTTGGAAACCAAGACAAGTACAATAAAGATCAGTGTTGGCACTACATTTCTTATGACATTAAGCACCTTTAGTTTCCATTCGATATGCTACAATTCATCAACATTATTTAAGGAACTCAGGAAAGAGCAGCAATTGTAGATTTTAACCTGTATCCCAATTGTATTACAATTAGGAAGCAACCACAGAGGTCATTTATGATTCTCATGTAGAAAGCTCTTTTAATTCTATGGGCCTGTAGATAACTTTATCAGTGTTGTCATTTGAGACATGAATCCTACCATCCTCAGGCTTCCCATGGAGACAGACCCAGACACAAACAACCTTAAAGTCTGACCTTTTACCCTGTCCCCCCACATGCTCTGCTGCCCCCTTTTCCTTGTTGCACCCTCCGTTGAAGGTGATACATTTCGAAATCCCACAGTTCCTATAGGGAAAGGAGGGGGCTGCCTTCAAACCCAAATAGCTTAAGAGAGAACAGTCTCGGAGGAGTCGCTCATGCACAATGTATTCCATATGCTGGCTCAGTGGCCAAGAGGCACCCTATACCTCACATCTGGCACAGACCACCTATGCTAGCTGACATGTTCCTCCTCAGACCATCAGACTGGCTGCCTCTCAGTGAAAGGAAGCTGGCCTCATCAGCAATCTCCTCCTTCACTGATGTTTGCATTTAGAGGTTTATTTGGCCATAAAAAATGGAAAATGGACACATTACTTTTTCATCAACATCATGTCTGGATAATGGCATTGCATTTATTATGAAATAACAAGACTATTTCTCAACGCGAATGGTCTTGTCTTTGTATTTCAGCCATGGTCCTTTGTGTGAGCTAGCCGCTTAGATCTCCTCCCACTTGTCTTCAGACTGTAGGAGGGGAAATTGAGGACAACCAATGACCCTAAATTCTCTATAAGCTCAATAGGGGCTCAAAGGTAGTTCAGACAAGATGTTTTCCTTCATGTTTGGTCCCAAACCCAAATGTGGGAGTGAGTGGCTGGAGTCCATTCCACACATATAATACACTCGTTAACATGGACATAACAAGAATTAGCTACACACATAGCTAATCCGCACGTAAAACAGACATTTAACCCTCTGGTACAAAGTCATTATGATGTCTAAATGAGCCGACGTGTGCCAGGAACCAACCCTCGCCTAAACCAAACAGTATTTCCAGTAGATGAGCATTCTGTACAACATGGACAAGTTCCCACTGTGTGGTTCATGTGTGAAAGGGCAAGTCAGGACATGGTCCCAGCCGGATTCTCAGGACATTGTTCATGAAAGAAAATAGCTTGTGTTTGACAAGCCATATATAAGTCCAATGTTGTAGACAATCCATCCAAAATGTTTCACGGGACCTTGAATGATCCACTTTCATGTAGGTTTAGAAAATAAATGGATGCATTGAATTTTCCTCCAGCCATTGTGGATTGGAGGAGAGTATCCAAGCATGATATATAGCACGGACATGGCTATGTATCCCACCTCAAGAACTTTGATTGGTCAGCTTTGGCTTACTCCTATAAGCTTCTGATGTTGGAAGAAATTGCTGATAGTGACGAGAGCATCAGTCATATTTACATTTCACAGTCATACAGACTGCTCGTCTTCTTTCGAATACATCAGAGGAAACTCTGAAAACTCAACTGAAACATCTGCAAATGGTGATTGCCATTCTCTGTCAGTGAAAGAACTTAAATATGGCAACCGCACAGAAAAAGTTTCATATTCAGTAATGGGTCAAGGGGTTAGGGTTAGGTTTGATGAGGGTGAGGGTTGGGGTTAGGGTTAGGGACCTTTACTGTTGCTATAACTGCATTGCAAACTTAAGAAATCTAATACATATACTTGGTGGATGTAATGAATGCACATGTATCATGCTCATATAAAGAACATTCATCTAGTGTTGCTCACAGGCAACATCTGACACTGAACCATGTGTTCAACCAACAGGAAAATTACTGATTGTGAAACTTTTAATGTAAGATACTGGAACAGAAAGGCAGAAATAATAGCCATATATAATTCAGATAACACTGCCTATATATGGTTCAAAAAGTGAGCTTTTCCATTCTGCTGTTGAGAAATCCGATGAGACGGAACCTTGTGTACATTTAGTACTTTCCTCTGTAGGTTAACTGAGGACAGAGTGTGTGAGTTAGATAGATCTGACTGCTCAAGCTTTACCATGCAACTGCCTTGAGGTGCACTGAGGTTACCAGGGTGGTTTTATAAGACTCTTCTTTAAGCTGAACAATATATCCTCACTCTCACTTTTACACTCTCTGAGGAGTTGGTGGATGATTTCTCCTCTCCACTCATTCTCCTCCTTTGCTCCCTCGCTTTATTACCTCCGTCAGCCCTAATTTGGGTTGATGGGGTGGCTGTTGCATGACAAGACACATGTCTGGGCCCCTGCGTGAGAAGGCTGGCTCGCTCTTGCTGAGCTTGTTTTCTTTGCGTGACCATGTCCCTCCCTCTGTCACTCCTGGCACCTCCTGGTGAGCCCCCCCTCTGACCCTGTTCATGCCCTCGTTAGCTGGCATGTGGCTAGTTTATTTGCTTTGGCCAGCTGCCTGTGTGAAAGGCACATTTCGACCACGCTCGTCTTTGAGAGCGGAGCAGTGGCGGAGGTGTTGGTGGAGGTTCCGATGCGTGTGAGCAGAGGTGGAGATAATCCGAGGGGGGGGGGGGGGGGGGGGGTAGGATGAGCAGCATATGCGTGGGTAATGTGCTGGTACCTTTGAGTGTGTGACATCGCTGCCTGGTCAGAGGGAAATATGCCCCACTGTAGCTGCTTTTGAGGAATGGCATGCACAGGCAGGTCACTTAGAGTTTACCGTCCCACTTGTCGTCCTCAGGGTGCCAGAGAAAAGGGAGCAGGAGGATCGTGGCAGATTTCACTTGTTCCCACTGATGTAATCCAACAAATGCTCACGCTAACATTCATTTCTCTGCATATTCTCTCTCCTGCCAAATCTTCTCCATTGTACTCTGAGTGGGGATACAAATATAGATCGGAGCAGTGGGACAGGACTGACACGAATCTGCAAAGTGGGGTTCAGGCAAGGTGACTGGACTTAAAGACTTCTCCTGAACCCACTCCTGAACCCTGTACCTATTCTCTGAGCTCCCAAAGTAAAGACTGTAACAATACTGGGGAATGATGTGATAACAACTTTCACTTTGAAGACACTTATTTAATATTATAAAAATGTACTAAACAGGTCATATTTAGAGCTGACGTTGTTTGTCCAAGCCCAAGACCTACTGGGAGTAGTAGTTTAATCAAGGGCTGCAACTAATGATTATTTTAATGATCGATTCACCATTGGATTATTTTTTGCCTAATCAATGAATAGAAAAAAAATGCCTTTTCCCACCATCCCTTCATTTAAACAGAAAGTAATTTCAAAATGAAATCAGTTCCAAAAAGTTCACAAACAGCAGGCTGTTGCTAGAATCTCCATTAGTTGTTGATATAATTTTTTAATTTAATGCTGTCAATTGATCCAAAAAAAATGAAGAATGATTAATCACAGTAGAGGATGTGATTCACATACTCTACTTTAAAATTCTGGAATTTCCTTTTTGAAAACTTCAAATACTCAAAATTGACTATGATGAAATGCAAAGAGAGCGACTAGCATCCACTGCAACACAGACAAAATAGTTAGTTTAGGATTTTGGTGTCTTAATGAATTTTAAAATGAGGTGCAGCCCCCCGCTGGCCACACCCTGGATCTGCCCCTGCCGCCCTGCCAAAATAAACTCATCCCATCCAGCTGGAAGCATTTGTCCATTTAAAAAAAAAAAAGAAGAAGGACACTTGAGAGTGCTGTACACTTCTTTTATTTTACTCAGTACACAGAATGCTGAGGTTGATATTCAGAAAAAGTTTTATATCACAGCCACTTGGGTCAGTAATGACATGCAGGTCTCCCTTTCTCTGCTGAGTCTGCGTCCCAGTTTGTTGTCATCATTTAGTGTTTTTAAGAGCTAATAAGGTTAATGAGGCTTCTATATTCATTTGCATAAGAAGCGGGAAAGTTATATGATTAAAAAAAAGCCTTGAATCTAAAAGAATGCATAAACTCACTATCCATGCACCCCATGGACATATATAATCTGATCTAATCTTCCCCCTATGTGTCTACAATCTACTCATAGTGTATGTAGTGAGATTAGAGTCTGATACAGACTTAGATGGCAAACAGAGAGATGTCTGCTGTTACGTTCCTCCTGAGATGCACTGATTGTGCTGTCACGTCTCATTGTACATATAACTCCCTATGCCATTTTTTTTTTTTTTTACTGATCAGCAGATGATAGCTGCTGATGGTTTTCTGCACACTTTTTACATAGGCTCACCTGCTGTCATAACGCAATCAAGTGAGACTGCTTGAAGTGGGAGTTGTGTGGTTTTGGTGACTTTATGAAATGTACTGATGAGAAACAAACAGGCAGGCAGAGAGAAACAGAGGTCCGGATCCTGGCAAGGTGTTAGTCCTGGTATGATCATTTACAAAATAGCGTTACTTAAAACCAGCACAGTGTCAATTATTTCCTTGCATGACACTGGAAAATGGACAGCAGCTCTCTGTGTCTGTCATCAGATTGAATTCAATCTTACACTTGATTATGTTTAAATGTGCATGAACTATTCATGTGCTACTTTGATACAGCTAGAGAAAGTCTTAAGTGCTAACATAGTACTGAATAACAAGAACTAGACACTGAGAGCAGGAAAAATCACATGTGGAGTGATTCTGTAGAGCTTCAGTGGTTGTGTTGACTTTACTCTCCACAGTGTTAATGGGACTATCAGTATCGCAACACAAGAGAATAATGAGAATAGAAGATGGTTCTGTTGTTAAGAAAAGGTACAGGAAATAATTTGCTCAATTTCATTCATTTTATACCTCCTGGTGTTGGTTACACACACACACACACACACACACACACACACACACACACACACACACACATAAATGTCTACATATGGTCACCTTGACACATAGACCTTTGTGAAAATTATGAGCGTAAACAGACAAGCAAGGAACTTCAGCTAACGTCACTTTCCACTAATCCTGAATCAGAGAGGAGACATGGGGAACAGCAGCAAGACGAGGCCCATAAATCAAGCAGGATGTCGGGACAGCAGGATAACACGGCCCGACATAGTCGCAAGTATGTTCCAGATTAACCTCTGCCACCGCTTCAGTCAATACCTCTGCTGGGATGGAACCACTTGGAGCTGTCTGGCTCTGGAAGCTGGAAGTCATGCTTTGGTTGTAAATACAGACACTCGTCCGGTATGAGGAGCCGGGCAATAGAAAGGAGCCGACCCAGTTGCTCTCCTCTCATTGGGTCTCATGAGTCCGTACAGTATAACTTGTATTCCTGGCACAGAGTTGTGAAACTTTCACATGCACATTATTTAGCATGTTATTACAGACTGCCTGGGATAAACTCCTCCTCCATTGCATGTCTTTAATGGACATGTTCAAAGCAGCACGTTAAGAAGATTTATTTTCTCCAAAGGAACCCTCATCAAGCTTAAATTGTGTGCGGTTTGTCCAATATCATTTTGTGAAAGAGCTGGACCACATATTGGGACAATACACCATTACTTGGAAGAGCCACATCCTTATGTTCTGAGAATGCCATGAATGACAAGCAAGAGACATTAAAAATAAGACTGGAAAAGGATGAAAAAAACAACTTCCCTCTGCTGCTCCAGGAAACAAACGTTTCTGGTGGTCCCTCACATGAAACTGCCACTAACTCAGATTTGATTAAGACTGGCACGAGAGTGGATGCTTTCCGCCCCCCATTTGTCTCCTCGTGGGATCTCAGTCCATTTATTTGCACAGACTTTATTCTCACATTTGGATGTGTAGTAGGAAGTACTGGTGATTAACAGCTCCCCTGGGTGTTAGATGGAAGAAACAAAGTTTATCACACGAGGTGTTTACTGATATCAGATCCCACATATATCCCGCATATACACATATGCCATAGAGACAAAACTTTTTCAGATGTTACACATTAAGAATGGAGACACAAAACTGCTCTCACTTCCTTTAAGATTTGACTTAAGAAAGAAATATTCCCTGAAGCCTACTTCAATTAAATTCAATAATTTATCACGCACACCATTGACATTAAAGGGTTGATAGGATCACAATAAAGACCTCCTTTTTATTTCACACATCAAGGAGACATTGAGAAAGTAATGGTTGCCATGTGTCTGGCCACCTAAAGATTATCAGTCAATTATGCACTTCCTGTTTACCTCTGTTTTGGTCTGCAGCAACTCCTGAGAGATACAGCTCTATTATATGGATGCTTTAATGTGTATTTGCCTTCAGGAGCAAGTCACCAACTTTGTCAGTGTACATTTAGTGCATGTAGTTTACAGTGAGTATATCAGAGCTTTTTTTTTCTGTAGGACGGCACCAAGAGAAGATGACACCACAAAAACATCATAATGATGTGCTAAAAGACGTTAAAACGCCACAGGGCGAAGAAGAGATATTTTCCATAATAAGCCACTATATTCTTCTACTTTTTAAAAAACGTTTTAAGTAATTCTTAAGGCTCCTTTGGTGATCTTTTAGTTTGTGTTGATTAGTGACCCATGTGGACAAAGCTGTAATCTCTCTGCTGCTTATGTAAGGAGTTTCATCACTTTGTCTGACACCTCCCCCACAGCAGCACTTTCAGGCATTCAAAATAACAATAAGAATAAAATCAGTCTTGATGCTGATGATCTATTTTGCTTGTGTAGATCATATAGAGACGTCAATGTTTATTTCAGGCTGTTTCATAACTTGGTAAAAAAAAAATCAAGTTTTGGTTCCACCCCAGCCACTAAGAAAGTTGTTAAGCTCAAAACAAACCAATGATTAAATAGTTAAGTTCTCGGGTCAGACTGAAGATATTTACCGAAAAATCAACTGCAGAATAAATTAAACTGGAGATGCAAATGCTCTGACTGATATTTATCTTCTAAATCCTGCAGCTTCAAACCAGTATCTGAATTAGCCCCATGTAGTAAACTTTGTGTAATAAGCATTGTGGGAAAACTTGCACCATTTGTGTGAAGCAAATACCACAACTTCACCAAGTGTGAATTTTAAAGGCCAGATGACAGCCAAGTCAATCGTGAAGCAAACTAGGCGCAGTGTGAGTGAATCAAGAAAAACTCGAGCTTCCTAACCATTAACTTTCATGTCCCTTCAGTGTCGGATCAAACTGGTAGTTATGAGGTCTGGATGAGGAAATACTTCAGAGTGCTGGCAGCAGTGTCGTTTTAAAGCCAAGGATACCGAAGTCTTGCATATAAATTACGCTCGACATTATTTACATATGTTATCAATATCAGATGATGACAACTCTTTTTATTTATGTATTGAGCTTGCTCATAGGAGTCGCTGGTGAAATAAAGTCAAACTTTTATTGCCGCCACTGAAGGTTACTTTGCTTGTGGGTTTGCTCAGTGTAACAAACATCATAAATTCTCATCTTGCTTCCATTATTATTCGTTCCTCTCCGACGGTTAAACAGACATTACCGCAACATTCTTTGCACTGTTGCATGCAAAACGTGCAACAACACTCCCTCCGCTCCATCTGTGTGATAGAGTGCTTGTGATAAACTATGTGACATTTGATGGACAGATCTGAAAGTGTTAGACGTCTTTAGCGTTCTCCATTGTCATTGGGCACTCTGCTTCACAAAGAGGTGAGCGATGAGGAGCTGCTAAGGTCACGGGGTGGACAAAGAGACACCCCCTTTTTCATGACACGAAAAGGGGAACAGTCCTTCCTGCTGTTGCACATGACGTGAGAAGGGGAGACGGGAAACTGTAGGGAGGAGAAGCTTGAAATCCAGAGGTCAAGTTTTGGCTCTGAGTGGTCGCGCCCCTTGGTCCCCTCCTGCTCCTTTTCCTCTTCTCCCCTTTCGAGACCTCCTCCGCTCCCTCCCCATCATCTTCCCTCGATGAAAGATGTTAATGAACAGCAAAGGCAGAGGTCGACCCAGGCGAGACAGTTCATCTCAGTCAGGTGCTGCATGTATGCCTGCAGCCATCTGGTCCCCCCCCCTCCCCTCCTCCTCCTCCTCGTCCTCCCTGCCAAATTACAAAGCAGTGTGTTGTCCGGAGATTTTACCAGTAACCTGAAAGCACCTTGGATTCTTCCCCTTTGTTTTCCTGTTAGAAAAGGGGCCTCGTTTCGTGCTTCTCGCAAAAGTAACACAGTTCTTACTGACACGCTGCAACCACTCATCATAAATCTGCACCCTTAACTACGGGCCCTCAAATCTATCAACTGAATGCTTGGGAGTCTGGGGGCCACGTTGTGACATGTGAGGAGGCGGGGGCACTCAGTCACGCAAGCGCTGCCCTGCGCCTGGACCTCTGCCTGATTTTACTGCAGCCAGCAGGGAAACCAGACGCTACAAAGGCCCCGGGTCCACATCAATTTCACGAGCTAAGTTACTAGGAAATAAATCATTTTGAGGATTTATGAAAACGGAGACAGGAGAGAGGGGGGGGGGGGGGGGGGGGATGGAAGGAAGTGTGCCCTGACCCAAAGAAAACGGTAGAACAGAGGGGCATAAAATAGCCCAGTTAGCACTCTAAACCTGGAAGAGAAGAAAGGGTCGAATGATGGTTACTCTAAGTTGATAAAAAAAAAAAAAAAAAAGCAGTTGGAAATGATCAAATGGTTAAAGAAAAGTATTTAGAAGCTTAACTAATCATATTTCCCCCAGACACGCAAACTCTCAGTAACAAGACTTCAGGCTTTATAGGTCATTTGAGATTGGCAATTTGTCTTTTACAGGGCAGGAATCAGTCCAGACTCTGTTTAATAAAACACATGCAAAGTCAATATCTACTTTCTTTCACCTGAACTACACCAATCGTAAAACCCGACCGATTCTCACTCTTGTGTGATTAGGAGCAGTGTTTTTATTATTCCTGTCTGACTTAAGATTAATGAACTCCCATCAAAAGGAAACCAAGGTAGGAAGGACTACATTGTGGAAATGTTGCACTTCTCCAAGAATAATTCTCCAGCTTGGACTGATTGTAACTTTTTTTTTTCTTCTTCTAAGTATCATTTTTCGAATGAGCATGTTACAGTGAAATGTTTTACTATCCTTTACTGTTGAAGAGGCAGTTTTTTTTGTGTGTCTCCATGCTGTCTTCAAAAAATGCTTGGTGCTTCTCTAAGCCACTACTGTGCACATGGTTTCAGACTGATATCAATTAAAAGAGTTCTCAGTTCCCTCTTCAGAAGAGACACATCTACACATGTTTGAATTTTATTCTGGCGGCCACATTTTCAATCTTGTAACAGACAGTTTTATGGGATAACGTGAAAACTGAAAACTCTTCACCCAGTCGGAAATGATTAAGATTGGCACACTTCTTGAAACCTTCTCATGCAGTGTCAACACCAGGGCTTCTTTTTTGTTTATTTCTGACAGATGTCTGGATTTTTATTTTATTTTTTTATGTAGAAAAGCAGCGAAACCACACACAAATCATAATCAGTGTGTGGGCAGCACTGTTGATTTTTCACTTTTTTAATTAATGATTAAAAAGCAGTCATGTTGATCTTTGTCTAAAATAAGTCCATATGCCTGGGTTGTCAGTGCTATAGTTCTTGGAGAGGACTTCTTTTAGGACCTCAGTGCTGTGATTTGTCTTCTATTTTTGCATGGTGATCTGGGATGAAGACTGTACTGTCGCTAAACCAGAGAGCTGTAACATGTAGACACACACAGGTACATCACAGAGGCCCGCTGTGCTCTGTATGAATGGCCTTTTTTGGGGGGGCCACACAGATCAGATGTGTATGGCAGTAATTACCCTGCTTTTTGGCTTGCACGCTGCGGTCATTCAGAAGATTAATCAGTCATAGATAAATAAACGCTCTTTGAATGTTGCTGCCCAGCTCACACATGCCCAGACTGCTGTAAGGAAAGATAACTCACCAGTCTATTTTGGATACAAGAAACTGTATTTTTTACTTTATTTTTCCAGACAGTGGAAGTTTAATTTGCAAAAGAAAGACCCAAAGTCAGCTGTTTTAGTCCTGAAATGCTGCCTCAAAGCACATGTCTTACCACAGTTCACCAAAATAAACCTTAACAAGCCACCATGTTGAAAGAAATAGGTTCTAAAAATACGAGACGTCAACTTTAAAAAAAGAATACAAATTCATTCAAATATAGTGGAAATAGCAAAGAATGCTATTTATATATCTACAAGTTATATTGTGTACAATTTAAAGATGCAATCTGATAGCTACGGAGCCCCTGAAGTCCCAAAAAGTATTATAATTACTTTATATCGCACAATATATATAATTAACTATAATTAAGCGCACAGAATTTTTTTATTTACTTTTTGGGACTTGAGGGGCTCCGTAAGGCGCCTTTATTTACTGTCAAGAAAATATGAAATACAATATCTTAATCACACACAAAAACCATTTGATAAAAGTTCAGAATTTAGTTAACAAAGTGAACCTAACTTATTAAAGGAAGTGAAATGTGTCTAAAAATACAGTGGACATAGTAAAGAATGCTGTCACCTAATAGTTATGTATCACATGTAATATACCATTAAGAAACTATTAGTCAAAGTATAGAGAATATGAAATACCTAAGATCTTAATCACACCAGTTATGAAGAAAAAAACTTAAAAATTATGCCATAACAGCTCAAAAATGTGATGTACTGTAGTTTGGCTAGGTACACTTAAAAGCTATAAGAGCTCATTAAATACATATTCTAACAATATTTGCAACCTAACGCTTTGCCCTGAAGCCTCTTATCACTATAGGTAGCCATGAGCTCACATCTCGTTGACTGTTTAAGGCTCTACTCACAGTGGATACTGCTCTCTGTAGGCTCACAGTAATTATCTGCAGGCACGCAAAGCGCTAAGATGCCTACCTCAGATCCTAACGCTGTAAAATATGTGAAAGAAAGACTTCCCGTGCACCTTCTATTTTTCTGCAGTTTTACCACCATTCCACATGACAGCCACATCAGTCATAAAGGAGGAAATATATGACTTCCTAAACATTTACACTCTGCATTCCAGTGTATGACCAGGCTTTTAATTTATGAGCCCTGTGATTTAATCTTGAGTGAATCACAACCTTCTCCGCATGTTTCACAGTGAGTCAGACAAGGCTTCTGTTTAAACGCAGAGTCATCCGCACAAATGACTTCCAGGAGATTACCACATCTCCTCAGACAGTGCCTGAGAACATTTCTCAATGAAGGTAATTTCAGATTAGCTTTTTATCAGGTCAGGGTAGTCATCCAGTCAAAAATAACACAAAGTAGGAGAGTTTGCAGGGACGAGACATCTACTTGATTTAGTAAAGGGAATGCTGCCCTCTTGTGTCAGGCACAGAGAACGTTCTGTTCCCTGTTTGAAAGCTGCACAGTTCTTCATTGATCTGGAGATGAGGTGATTGTGTTAGTTGCTGCTGCTGCTGTGGACTATGGAACTGCTGTTGTTTCTTTACTGGAGTTGTAATAGTAGATGAATAGAAAGAAGCCTGTAAAGATAAGGTTGTAGATTACAGACTTTATAACATTCTTAAACTTTAAAGAAATGTTTGCTTTAGGAATAAAAGGGTTGGGCAGTTTCACAGGAAAGTGTCATTTGAAAATATTTACATTATTCAGAATTTAAAATCTTTTTCAGACCATCAAGGACATCATGCAAATTGAAGTTGAACCAGTAAAGCTACCAGAATGAGAAATCTGGTTTTGTTAACTAAAACAACCTAGAACAAGTAGTTCAAAATGCTTTGTCAAACTTGTAACATATGTGACTAAATCATTATATGAAAATATATTGAACGATTGATTGATTTAGGACAGTGCACATTACTCAACCTATGGCCATCAATATACATCAAAGCAAATATGCCGGAATGAACACAACCGCTGGAAAAGTCGAAATTTAAAAATATTTTAATCGGCCATTATTCATTGGAAAGTGCAAGGAATGCATGTTTTGGTTGGAGTGCAATACCCCCATCTAAAGTCTAGGTGGGGGTATTGCACCAAACAGTATTATTCAACTGGTGAGAAACCTTCAAAATAAGATGCATTAACATCACGCAACATTTATAAAGAAACAGTAATGAGCAATACCTATGACATATTGACACCTTGTCTATTGATGGTTTTTATTTAATATAGAAAAACAAATTCATAGTTGACTAGAAAATCCTTATTCTGAAATTACACCTGAGATCTTTACCTTCCTAAACAAAAAAAAACACAAGAAATTATATATTATAATGTTATAAATCTTTTTTTTTATCATCCTACTACAACCAAAACTGTGAAGAAAACTTTTATTTAATGGCCCATACTTAAAGTTTCAGTAACATCACGTCAACTTCACAAACAGTCTCAAAGGTTATCTTACTACATGAATCACTGTGTTAATGTAAATGTAGTTGAACTACTCCCCAACACTCACTTACTGAGGCTGTTTGGACTGTGTACCTTGAAAGGAGTTGAGGATGGTGAAGATGTAGTAGGAGGCTACAAGCAGAGGTCCATGGCTGAAGAAAGCAAAAGCCCAGGTGATGCCGAGCAGCAGGAAAAGACCCAGGATGGAGAAGGTGTTTGTCTTGATGGAGCTGCCGCCCGTAGTTTTACCTGTTCTGGCTTTAAGGGGAAAAATCTTCCGCACAGTCAAGATGAATATAGTGAAAGTGAAGATGAACACAATGGCATAATAACCAATGTTCACTCCCTGGTGGACAGCAGCATCGGGGATCCAGCACCTGAAAATCCACAACGAAATAAAAATCCACCCACAAACTTAAAAAAAACAAAAAAAAACATTTTACACTCTCTGAGAAAAATCAGTAGCTTACATTTTTGCAGAAGTCCCATCATCGGCAGAAATGACCAAGTAATTGTATTTCCTCAAGGCGAGAAGAGGAATCACAACTACAGCCGGTGTGACTAAAGGAGAAAGGTTATTAAGTTTACACATGTTTGTGTTGTATGAATTCAGTGTGGTTCTGGTCTCTTACCCCATCCCATGACGCACAGCTTCCCCATGTAGAGTTTGATTTCCGACTGGAGCTTCCCCAGAGTAAAGTAGAGGTGCAAAGCTTCCATGAAAAACCAGGTTAAAGTTGCCAACATGGTGTAGTGCATAAACGCTGCAATTGCCACACATGCACCAAAGTTCCCTAAGTTTGCAATTTTGTCGTTGATCAGGAAGGACAAGTTGAGGTTAAACATGGCAACAAAAAGGTTCATCAGGATCTGAGTAGCTTGGCTTGCTTTCCCTCTCCTGTGTGATGATATGGGCCAGTATTAGAAAAAAATAAATCTTTAATGTGGTGAAGACTCATAAAAGAGAAAAAAAAGAAAATGCAACTAAATTCCTCACCTGATGAGACAATGCATAAAAATGGCCGCTGCTAAGAAAAACATGGACAGGCCACAGCCGACTGATGTGATGTGGGTGAGAGACCTCAGATGGGAAGAGCTGATGTTTCCAGGTGGAGGAGACTGAATTACCGAAAGAAAAACAAAAGTGAAATTAGTTGTTTTTGATTTGTTATTCTTTGGGGCCATTTGGCCTTTAATGGACATGAAAGTTGAAGAGAGACAGGGAATGTCGTAAGGAGTGAGGTGGAGGGATGAGATAGCGATGAGGACTTTAACCTCTGTACATTGGACACACATAACAATAGGCCATCTGGCATCCCACAAGTTGAATTAGTTAGTAACACCTTTGTCTTACCAACAAAATGGCGAAAAATGTCAGATGAGAGCACTGGCACGTGATGCTCTCATTGGTCTCTTTCAGGTGGCAGCCATCTTCAGTCCATATTGGATCTTTTCCTGTTAAGACAGATGACGCTACAGCACTTAAATATATAAATATAATTTCACAATATTATTTCAGGGGGTTATGATTATGATAAGACTGAGACCTGCTGTCAAACAATTTACCTACAAGATTTGTTGTTGGATGCTAAGTATAAAAAAAATGTCTTACAGTACCTTTACCATCCCAGGATCTGCAAGAAGCCACCTTTCCTTTCTGTATTGGAACGAAACAAGAAGACTCAGTATATCCGTTGGTTCTGCAGCTAAACATTATCATCCCTTTGTATGTTCTTTTGCTGTGTCTTTTACCTTGTCCACATTTCTGAATTGAATGTCTATGGTCTGCGAGAGATTGGATATTTCTGCTCCCATTTCAATTCCCACGACCTCATTGTTAAGAATAGAACTGCTATTGACATCCTGTTAGACATGAAAACAACTGACTGTTATTGGATTGGTAAAGTAACATAATTATGATGGTTTTTATTAAAGCTATCTTGTAATAATACATAATTAGGTTTTGATTTTTACCTGAAACACTCTTGGAATAAGTAAAAAGCCAAGAAATGAACCATTTTTTTTTACTGCCATTTCAGTGGCCTCTTTAGAGACCTGCACCAGTAGTAACATTCCTGCGCTCGAATCGATGTTGTCCTCAACAATCTAAAAAAAGGAGACCATTATATATATACATACCTATATTAACAAAAGATTATCAAATAATAAGGGTGTTTAACCCAATTTCTGTTTTACTCTTTATTCAGGAAAAATTGTGTACAGATATATTTGTTGATGTGATGCCAATATTGACGCTTGTTGGATCCTTTGGTGGGAGTTTAGTGATTATCCCTCTGATTTCGCCTTTTTTAATGGCCCCTGTCCTGCAATTTGTCATCTGTTCCAACACGGATGAGATATTCTTTATAATATTTCTGTAATAGGAACACAAGATATTTGATCTTTTCCAGTTAACTCCAAACAATGCCACATCAAAATGTAGCTGCTCATTCCAATGGATTGCATGACACTGTAAGATACTTACAAAGCAGCTTCCAGGTTGGTCTCAGTGCCAGTAACACACTCTATCGACGGGTCGGGACACAGTTCCTGCTCAGGTGGTTTACTCGTGTTGGGGTTTGTTTCTCCTAAACCAGCATATCAAGTCACCACCATGCACATGCTCACAAATAAAAACACTTACATGTTTCATACAAAATGTTCTCATCTTAAAAATGATAAAACAAATAATGAAACCTTGGTAATTTTCTGTGACACAGAATGAATTTCTTCCCCTGTGGTCGTTTTTGCTGAAGCGAATGTTCTTTTCACCTAAAACATATATAGACATGGAAAAATAAGATATGACTTGTACTATTGGTTCAGGTAAATATGTGCTAAGATGACAAGATAGAGCTGTTAGTAATTTTACCCTTGTTCAAGCACTTGTGAATGTTAAACAGGGAGCCTGCAACAGAGGTAAATGTGTTTAAGATAGTTGGTGGAGAGAGGAAACATTCACAGTAGACGGAAGAATTCATATTTTTTCTGACCAGAAGGGGGCAATCTCTCACTGCTTTTGTCGTGTAAATATACCTCATATTATTTAAAAGGACATCATCTCTGTAAAAAGTCTTACAATACATACGATGACATTTCTATAAAGATTTTCCTTATTTTTCAATGAATATCAAGGTTTAAGTTTTAGAATTGACCGGATTAAATCAGTCTTAATATAACTCAACCTAATGTTCGCCCAAAAAGAGGGTTGTTTGCAAACCATTCTTTGAGTCTTTGTAGAACTTTGATGGGGTACACTGTGAGAAGTCTTGATCTGCGGCCATCTGCACAATATCTTGGTTGCACAGAATCTCTTTATCCATAATTAAGCTGTTTCCGCTAATTTCAAAGTTGCAGTTGAATTCGTTGTCATTACAACATCCTAAAAACACAAAACACACAAATTAAATGAAAGAAATGGCCAGGAAAAACAGATGTTTTGTCGTAACTATCACATGGCAGCTGTACCTTTTTTGTCTGTATTGATACTGAAACAAAACCTTCTTCGATGGACTATGACGACTTCTGAAATATGATGGGAAACAGCATTTTACTCTTTACTTGTCTCCATTTTCAGTTGAAAATGTATTTTCTATTACATCATTGGTTAGCTTACCAGTTGGAAAGACACAGTTCTTATCATCCATATTTGTTTTGTTGACAAACAGAACATTTTGAAGTCCGCCGATCTCATTTGTGTCTAAACAAACATCAACATGACCATTAAATGTTTATCCGTAGATCAGGTGAAAAATGATATTGTGAAAAACAAACTGTTCTGTTTTCTTACCAGAGCTCTCACATATGTTGTTCATGAAGAATATCCCACAGAAAAGGATCAACTTGCATACAGACACCCAGCCGTGCTTTATATGCAATAGAATCATCCTGAGGAGAGAAGACAATGTGAAGTAGATTAAAGGATTATTTTGTTTAAGATCACCAGAAGATGTATCTTTCTATTTCTTCAGCTTCCATTTGTGGCTACGCCCCACAGTGGCTCACATTAACTGAACAGTTATGATATTTTACTGAAGATAACCACTGATGTGTTTTCCATTTTATTTACCTTGCAAATGAGAGTGTCAGCTTGTCTGCTCAGTAAACAGCTAGCAGAATGCCACAGGGTGATATGGACTGAAGTGTATTGTTCAGTGTGCACATAGGCCGACTCCTGAAATGAGTAGTAGCCTTTTACTCCGTTTATGTTCATAAGTACAGCAAGCAGCAGAGGTTTTACTTTATAAGTGTTTTGTCTGTGTAAATCAGGGAATCTCCTGCGGGCTAATCCTCTGTAAATGTTGTTGGTTAATGTAATGGCATTTAATCAAGTAGTTATGAGTTAAGTCTGAAAAAGAAGGGCTTTTCCCATCAGCCTTAACTGAACGCCTCCTTTGAGTGTCTGTTTACTCATTATTAGCAACTATTAGCATGCTAACATGCTAAACTAATAAAGGGGACAGTGTAAAATTGTACCTGCTTAATGCTAGCGAGAAAGCTGTGAGCTTGGTCCCCAATAGTTTTATCATTAGCTTAGCCTGTGCCATGCAATGCTACTAGCATAGCAAATGCCAGGTTAATTCCTTTTAGTCAAGGGAGGAGCCAAAGCTAACCAAAGTTTATGCTACAGGCAAAAACAGACTTGTCATTTTAGGCTCATGGTTTAACTCCAGACAAGACACATGCCTGATTAAAAATGTTCAAGTTTGAGGAAATAAGCTTATTCACTCTCTTGCTAACATCAGCACGTCAAACATTTGGTTAGTGTAAAGCCGTTTCCAGCAGCCTGTTAGTGTAAAAGGCTGCAAACAAGAACATTTAGCTTGCCTGCTCTGTCCAAGACTACCACAGATTTCCAGTCACCTTAAGAGCTCATTGTTTTTCAAATATGTCTAAACTAATTAAACTCAAGTCAAGGTTGTGTTTCCAAAGACAACCAATGTGCTAGCCTATCCATAGCTGTTTTTTAAAAAGTCATTCTTTACCCATACTAAAAGACATGTCTTGGGTTTTATCATTTCAGTCAATAGGCTTATACTGATCATATGAGAGTGACCTGATGTCAAAGTCCTGAAACAAGCTGATATCAATGAAAGGTGTGTGATGATTCCAAACACTTTCAGAAAAGTAGGCGGTTTTCCGGGGGAAAGAATTGTGGAAAAACATTATCACAACTTATTTTGCTTACTTATTTTTAGCTGAGGCGTAATGGAAATCTTGTCTACCTGCTCATACTGTAAAAGGATGAGCATGTTGATGTTAGTCTGGCAAAATGCAAATGGTATAGTATGGAAAAGGAATGATGGTTACAAAAGCAGTCTTTTCTGTGCTGATAAGCAGAGGTAGACTAGTGGTAGATCAATATCTCATTTGTCAAAAGATAAGTAGGAAAAATGAATAGAACTCTGGTTGTAATTTTTTATATAAAACTAAATTTAAAATCAACTGAATGTGAACCAACAACAGAAATACGAAGGTATGAAAAATGTCACTTTCTATATAGTATAACAGTCAGATTGTTTTGCATTCTGCCAGACATTTAAGAATACATTTAATTAAAGGCAGAGTCAGTAGTTTTTTCCTAAACATAAAGCATAGACTTATACAGAGTAATACTGCTCAATCATCACTTTTGGCCCGCCATACATGTGTGGTGGTGACTGTGTCTGCAGAGACCCTGTTATCTGCCTGTATTTTGATGTTTTGGTGTAATTTTTGGTTGACACGAGACATTCCTGGGTAGGTTCTGATGTGTTTCCCCCAAGCCCATGACAGCGTGCAGGTGAGTTTAGGAGTTGATAAATTCAAGGATTTGACACACGATACAAACCAAGGAATATGATGGACACAGACATAGCAGCCAAGAAGAAAAAATATAATGATATGTGAAATGCCATGCGTATAAAGCCCATTCCAAAACAAGGAATTTTGGGTTGGACACTGAGTTTGGCTGCTTTCTGTTGGACAAGCGGGTGACAAACACCGGCAGCTAGCTTATGCTAGTGTGCTTCATTATTGGCTTTTCCCTTAAACAAATATTCTCAGCTAGCTTTCAGTGTAGGTACAAGCAGTAAATGCATATGCTAATCCTGCATTGGGCGTGAGCTTATGGTGGCGATGAGCCCAGGAGGAGGGGCCCGGTTTGAATGATGTGTTTACGAGCTGCAATGAACATTTCTACTGACTTCAACCTTTAATGAAAATGTCATTGCATGATATTGATGTGTAGCAAATGTTTCAACAGTGAGGTATTTGTACTTTTATGGAAGAGAAGAATCTGAATAGTTCATCCACCACTGCTGATATAATGAAAATAGTTGCATAGATATCTGTCCCCAGCTGCTTTGTATTGTGTCAGATAATTGAACTCTGAGGACTAACAATGATAGGGGTAAATGAGATGGACTGAATATAATTTATTTTTCTCTTTATTAGTAAATCTTCCATCATAAAATGTAACAATCTGGGTCATTCAAGGTATCAAACTGGCATGCTGTCTGTTGAGTACAATAGTGGCATTACAAAGAAATATAAATTAACATTTATAATATATTTAGAAAAATTCACAGCCACTTAAAGAACATCAATAACAATTTTAGCTCTAAATATTCACCAATAGGAGTGACATCTGCTTCCCTTAAACAACCAGTGCATATCTCAGTAGCCATGGGAGCGGTAAACTATTTCATTCCATGTCTGATGTCTGGAAAATGTGTTGATGCTGCCCCCTGGTGAAAACTTCACTGGTAACTATCCCAATTAAACACAGTTTCAGTGCTGAAAACATGGCTGCCTGTAACTCATTGTTAATACTTTTTGAAACACTGCCAACATCTGACTGATAAAGAGAACATGAGAGACCCCTATACATATATCCCTGTATATGAACAGCACTACCACTTACAGTACATAAATTGACGGATGACGGAGCCTAAAGAGAAACAACTGGAGCTCCTCTGTGGTTGTTAACAGGTTGATAATGTCATCACGGGCTCTCTGCTAGCTTGCTTATAGAATTACCGCCCCGACAGCAGCTCTAAACACATTTGAGACCTGATCACGGTCTGTATAGGCCTGTCCAGAGTCATTGATGGAGTTTTTATTGACAGTTTGGAGTTGACGCAACATATTGAACCGCAGTCTGATGATGTCATTATTATCCTCACTAGTTGCCATAAGTTTTTTAGTTAACATTATATAATGCAAGCAGATGAGAAAGCAAACTTCTCCATCCTTTAAACAGCCGTTTGATTCATTTTTATGCAAATTGGACAAACATTTTTATGCTTGTAGTCTTGTGATCTGTGTATTCTACTTAATTCTGACAGTTCCCATTAATAAATTAATCTGTTTGTTGGTGTTGGGTCAAAGATAATTAAAGCGGCTTCTTGTAGTCTCGAAACTATATTGTTGTTGTTTTCTTCATGGTTTGCTGCATGATGCTGTGGGGATACAGCCATGGGGCTCAGTGCCGTATGGCGGATGAATATTTGATGTCCTTTAATTGAGCCTTCGCCCTCATGCCGGAGCTTTGTTTTTCCAACCACGCGATCGCAGGGTAAGACTGTGGTGGGGCTGTGTGGTCTGTATCCATTCTGGCACTTCCCTGGTGAATCTGGTTGCCTGTCTGGTGGTGCCACACAACAGCTGCCCATGATTTCATCATACCAGTTGTTGGGGGGCGGGGGGGGGGGGGGGGGGGGGGGGGGGGACACTAGCTTTAAATCAAACCAGGCAGATCTACACCCATCCCTCACATGAAGCTTTATCCCATGCACTGTGTGTAAACGTATCACCCCCAAGGTCAGCAGCATACTTCATCCCACGTACATGTGACTACGTGTGTCAATATGTCCACTGGGTGCAAAAGATTGTCGCCATCAATCCTGTCCAGCAGATTAAGATCTGAACTTGGGAGCGTTTTGACCCCGCCTGTCGGTCCAATTAGGAAAGTGACAGTGGAGGCAGAGCAGCTATGTGTTTGCTGGGTGACCTCATCCTCTATACAACACGATCCATAACGTTCTGACAGAGAGTTACCTCCCACAAATGCTTCAGTATCAGCCTGTACGTGTAAACGGATCTCTCGATCAGAGTGTTTGGGAGTCTTAAGAGTTTCAGATGAAGGGTGTGAGGATAAGGAGGAGCTGACTGGGCCTTGCGCTGGAATGTGGCATATCAGAGATTATGTTTATGTTTGTGTGTGTGTGTGTGTGTGTGTGTGTGTGTGTGTGTGTGTGTGTGTGTGTGATCAAGACACCTGTTTTCACTGTCTTTGCATGTTTGAGCTTGTGTACACACAATCACAGCTGCCCCTCATATTACACAGCTATTCTGGACCTGCTTTGGGCTCACAGGGGACAGAGGGGTCAACGGTACGCTGTTTTATCATCACAAACATACATTCAGAGCAACCACACATCAAAGCTAGACCTGTTTGTGGTATCTACAAGTACAGTATGTATCAGTGACTGAGTCTGACTCCTTGTTCACCTCGTGCTGAATCTATCACACTGTAAACCCATGACTGATGTGTGTTCTGCTCACTGATTGCTTTACAGCCAAGGTGTAAAAACCTGATCGGCATGCGGCTAAAATATTTCAGATATAAATCAGTTTAATGCAGCTTGGCTCGCTCTTGGGTTACCTATAACCACAGCACCCCCTCTAGGGTTTCCTTACAATTGTTTTGTGTCACTTACATTGCTGGGGAAAAAATATTGAGTAAACATAATTTATGAACTGCGGAGATTCTGAATAGCAAAAGAAAAAAAGGAAGCGGTCGTATTTCTCGCATACATTTTTGAACACTTCTCTTTTTTCAAGGACACAGGTGGCACTCTATGCTGGCCAGTGCTGTGCCTCCCCAGACCTCCGCCAACAAAAGAAACAAACAAACCAGACATGTTCAGAATGACGCTGTAAGCGCCTGAAGTGGAACATCTTTGCGGTTGACAGGGATGCATATGTCACTGTTTTTTTAATTACAGTAAGCCAGTTCAAGGTCACATTGGCCAACTGACGGACTATTCTGATTTAAGATCTTAACTGTGTTTGGCTGCAGTGTCTGTTATGAATTAATATATGTCATATAGGACAATGGCAATTGTCTGTAATCCTATTTCCATGATTTGCATCAGATGAGATCATTGTGTCATGCATGAATGACAAACAGAATGGATGACCCTGTCTGTGCCATACTAACTTTCAAATCATTTGCCTCATTTTGAACCATGGAATAAATATGATAGGAGGAAGAAGCCCCTGTGGTGTCACACATTGGTCTTTAAACCCCCTTTTTAATCTTTGATTTTGGTGTTTTGGCCTCAGCATCTTATCGTTTGGAGCCAGAAATGACCATAATCTGATTAATGGACGGATACTCTTTAGTAACTTCTCCATCCTGGTTGACAGGTTGCCATGAAAACAATTTGTCAATCCCCGATAGCCCTACCCTTAAATGTACCCAGATTTTTATTGTCAATGGAATCATTATTTAACATACAGTATATCCATTTGAACAGTCCCTATGAATCTTGTTTTCAGCCTATTCAGGTTGGTCATTTAAAAAAAATGCAGGTTTTGTCATCTTATTATAAGAAGCATATGATGTGAAAATATTCGTATTCTGTCTTCTACATCACCCACCGGATTTTCATGCACGCTATGACATCACCAGTCTGCAGCTCGTCCCCGGGGCGTCTCACTGTGACATCAGCGTCTGCATCCAGTCAGGTGGTGTCTCTCCTTTCAGTGACTCAATAACTGCAACTCTTTTGTCGTCAGCGACCCCACTACAGTAACCATGCCCTACTTTCTACACAGAGGCAGGTCAGTTGAGGGGGGGCGGGTGGGGGGGGGGATATGTTCACACTGGAGCAAGATGAGGAGTTACATGAAGTGAGCGTTTAAGTGAGGGGTGTAGGGGGGAGATCATTATCAGTTAATCTCCTGTTAGGTGTAGGTGTGGACACCACACTTCGGTGTGAAGGGCCTGGGTTGGAGCCAGAGGGACACAAGATTAGAAACCTTGGATCCATGTCACAAAAGAGGTGTGAACTATGAGATGAGTCTCAGAGTAGTGTGAAAAAGAGGGGAAACAAAAGGAAGTAAATGTGGAAGTGCAGAGGATGACGGGTCATTGGGAGGTCTGCTGAGAATAGTGGGATGGTGAGAAAGACTAACAGTGATTGTTTAGTTAGATGTTTAGAAGTGTCATGAGGAAACTTTTTTGCTTTTTGAAGTTTCACCTCGGTGTGAAAAAGGAAACTAGAGATTACAGTTACAAAAAAAGGGATAAACAAACCTTGAGGTTAACATTACCACTTCTAGTAGTTTCAGCTGTTTGTTGACATTGTTTCCTCTTTTCTAGATCCTTGCTTGTGTTGTGCTTACTCTCTGATGCATGTCGTTCTGGATAAAAGTGTCTGCTAAATGAATTGTAGAATTCTATTGTGAAAAACTTAATTGAAGTGATTTTGTGTCGGCAATCTTGACCACATTCTTTCACTGTGTTTGAAACACCAGTCAGGGTTGCACAGAAAGGACAGCGTGATCTCACTGTTGCTGCATCTACAGATCCACTTTCCTTATGAACGGCAGAGTTTCACATCGCACAGTGTTGATACAGTCATATTGTAATACTCACTACATCTGTCTCTTGTGGAAGCTGTCATTTGTAGGGACATGAACTCATACAGAAGCAAAAAAAACAACAAATGCTGAGGTGAAAAAGTAGTTGGGTAAGTTTGAACGTGGCAGCTCCTGGGTCAGTTGAGTGGGTAGAAACGAGCTGCAGAGCAAGACTGAGCCCATTTGGATTATTTTTTTGTAAGAGGTGAATTTTAGCGCAATGAATAAAATGAAATATTAACACACATTTTGGACTACTTTCTAGCTTTCCTAAAATTGCAATGTGTGATGTTCTTCACTAAAATGTAACACTTCACAGGTTGAAAAGAATGTCTACGCCTGTACACAAGTATGCTTTTCCAATCAGGAGACAAAAAATAAGCATTCAACCTTTCTCTACACATTAATTTCAAAGATGGAGATTATCAGTGTCGGACTTGCAACTCTAAATAGTCCTTTTGGTTCAGGTGAGGGGGGGGGGGCACCATAGAGCTTACAAGAGGAGGGGGGAGAAGGAGTCTTGAGACCGTTGTGCACATTTGCATTCACACATTGACCCCATCTCTACAAGGCCTGGACAACACAGGAGTGTGGTGCATGTGTTAAAAGGGATTGGATCTCGTCAAAATGTCCTTGGGTTCCCATTATTTGACCTTAATGGGAAAAAAAAAGGAATCACCCTTTGAGATCTCTGTAAAGCGGCTACTATAGGCTGCCCAGCTTGACCTTAAAGAAGCCTCTTTGTTTGAGGCGATGTGATCATTCCTGGGCTGTCCTCAGCTGCAGGTGGTCAGGAGCTCCCTGCTGAGGGCTGGAGAATTCCAGAGTCAGCACATTAGCCTGTGAAAAGGAGCAGATTAGGCAACCAGGGAGGGTTGGAGGGGAAAAGCCCAGCACCCCCCACTGTGTTACTGGCCTCCTGACAGACCCTGATTTACAGCTGTAAACATAAATGATTGTTTTACCAACTGGTGTCAATTCAAATTTAATGTACTAAAGGAATCAAACGGGGACAAATAATTCATTAAGTGTCGTTCCACAAATATTTAAGCCTCAGGGATCTACTCCACTTGTCGCTATACTTATATGTTTTGTCACTTATGGAAGATAGTTAGCTTTGATTAATTCATGCTGAGACCTATATTTCCAGTAACTCTGCATTATGTATAATGTCTGGTGAGTCTCCTCAGGAAACTCGGATTAATATTCAAAGAGATGTCAGGGAGTTCATCGAGCAACCTTCACAGAAGTAATGAGGCTAACAAAACAACGAGACTAATTTTTTTTCTGCGGCGTCGGATTGAGATAGACAAACGAGACCCTCCATCGAGACTCCTTCAGCAGAGGTGGGGGGGGGGGGGCGAGAAGATTGAGGTGGGAGTAGAGAGAAAACTTCACAGCACAGGGGAAGGAAATCAATAAAGCTGCTTTTATGTGAACTTCACGGGAAGAATGGATCCAGAAACACCACTCACAGAGCTTTATTAGTGATTACACTTCAGAAGAGAGGAGACTGCAACAGTTTGCCTTTGGGCAAAGTGAGAAAGGGCAGAGAGAGAGAGAGAGGGAAGATGTTTTTATAGTGCAGCCTATTGGCGCTATATAGTTAATGTATTTGCCATATGGGACTGCCAACATAAAATATGCATGTTAATCCATATGTTGAGTCTTTCTCCATGAATATTTAACACTCCCGCCACACTGAGGGATATAAGATGAGGCTTTACATAGTTTGATAGCATCAGAGAGGTCCTGAAGTGCAGCACCAGTCTCTCGCTTTCCTTGATTACAACAGGCACCACGATCAATAAATCATAGCTTTTGACAAGTGGAATCAAAAGACGTGGATTTCTAAAGTGAGACGGAAAACCAAACAAAACAAAAACTTTGTTGGCCACCTGGATCAAAACACCAGAGAACAAAGCCGCCATGGGGCAGGGGGGGGGGGGGGGGGGGGGGGGGGGGGGGGGTTATTGACGGAGCGCCACAGAGAGGTGTGGAGAGTTCACGTTCTCATGATGCTGATCTGTGCATCTGTAGTTTGGCGGGACAGATGTTGGGGTTATTTGGAGGTGAAGGTGGCAGGGTCACACCCATCCCAGCTGAGGTACTTTATTATGTGACCGTCTGTTTTGTCAATGCAAGAATTCATTTTTTTTAAAACTCTTGGATTTCACCTTTAAGCAGCAAGAAACAAGCTTCTGTTTTCCACCTGAAGCGGCTTTAAAACGTAACAATCTGAACGGGATTTGAATACCTTCAGGATGTAATTTGTGAACAATGGATTTTGTTTGATTTTCATTATCTAAATTCTCTCTCCCACTTGAAAGGGGACCCTTCCCCTCCATTAATAATTGACTTCTTTATTACTTATCCCCTCTCGTCGTGGCAGCCACGCGCTTTGATGTGGGCCGCGTTGTGTTCTTTTATCAGCACGCCGCTACGTATCGATCGCCGGGGCAGATAGGAGCACTATCAAAGGGATTCCTCATGGGGCAGTCTTCACCCCGTCACCTCATACTTCTGGAATGTGGTCAAGAAGAAGAAGCTGTACAGCTCACTCTCGCTATCACATCCCCCATTAATCGTCTTTCCTCATCCTTACTGAGTATTTGGCGTGGATATTCAGAAAGAATAACAAAGCTTTGGTTGAAATGAGATCATCCGGAGTAGAAGGAGGAGGGGGGGGGTTTCCACCTAAAGAACCTGTAGCGTCTCATGTTCTATGTGGCGGATGATGATCTCATTCATAAAGCTCATTACAGCTCACTGGAGATGCTTATCGTCAGAGGAGAAAAGTGCAGACAGGATCTGGTGCATTAAACAAATATTCTCCTTAACTCAGAACAATGTGAAAAAAGATGTTTGGACTGGGAATGCCCTTGGATCGGCTTGTCGTCATACCACAACACAACGAGTTTAAAAATTGAGCCTATTAGTCAGGCGTGAGCAGAGGAGAAGTGCTGGAAAGTGTCTTGAGGGATGATATACACCACACTGCTGCTCATGGGATGGATTATCATTTCAGGAGATTTATGTAATCCACGTTTATGGGCAAACAGAGAAATCCGTTGTTTATTCTCTCACCAGTCTACATACATTTCATATATTTAATCCTTCATGCAGTTGCATTGATTATTATTCGAGTCTCGGAGACCGATCATCCAAAGCACTTACAATAAAATAGAGAGCGCAGTCCTGTAATGAGCATATCCTATTTAACTGAACAGAAAATACATTTTCACTGGTGAACACTTAGAGACCATTAGCAGTAGCAGTGTAAGGGCCCGGCGTCTCTCCATCATCAATATCCCATAAGTGGAGTGCTCTCTCTGAATATTCGCCGCTGAGGGCCTTCATGGTGAAATTCTCCCACTGCTGCTGCTGCTGCTGTTTGTTGTTGATGACTCGTTCAGCCTGACTGACAGCACTTTTGTTTTCCGCGGATTAGCCAATCTGACTTCATCAGCATCCGTGAGGGGGTTCACGTAACACTGCCTGGAGGTCACTACACCCATGTGACCCCCCCCCCCCCCCCCCCTCCCACCTGCATGCTGCCTGGCCCTGATGACAGGCCTTCCACCGTCCAGACCGAGGCTAGACAGTGGACGGCTTGACCCGATCCCACACACACACACACACACACACACACACACACACACACACACACACACACACACACACACACACACACACACACACACACACTACTTGTCACACTCTCAGACCAGAGTGTAAATTTTTAATGGAATATACATTAAGGAGCATTCATGTGGCCGATACATGATGTTTCTCCACAGCTAATATTTCAGCAGACTGTGTATCAGTTCAGGACTGAATGATTGATTTTCTCACAGGCTGCTCTTCTTAGATGAATTATTCAGGGTTGTAGCTTGTGACATCTTCAGAATATTTTGTTACATGCTTTTTATCACAATTTTCGGTCCGATTTTTTTATTGTTTTTTTACAAAATAAAATGTTTTAAAAACAACAACATGTTGGATAAGACGATGTATATCTGTGTCAGCAAGGGTGTGTTTTTTGGTTAACGTAGTCATTCTACTTTTTGTGAATCTGCATATTCAAACACATGTTTCTTTGAGCAGTCTTTTGGGAGAACTGCCTGCCGATGACTTTCTCCCTTGGCCCGCTGTCTGTGATGAGAAATGAGAGACAGCAGTGTCTGAGGTCACACACTGATTACTTGTCCTCACAAGGGGTCGAATGACTCTTAAGTGTTTTGTTTACACTTTTAACAACCCCGACTAGGCTCTGAACCAAGTATAGTGAGGCCTTAAGATTCCTTTAAAAAAAACAACATCGAGAGTCCAATGTTTGTGGTAAAATTAGCAATTCAAAAAGAGGCCTTGAAAACTCTGAGGTCATACTCAGGATGGGAAGGTCAAATGCTGTAATAATGTCCTGCTGCAGTGTTCACAGGTTTGCATCACATACATGTACAAAATCTGACAAATCATAAACATCTCACAGCTTCTTAACTGGTTAGCATCCAAAAACACATTGGATAGTGAAAACCTGGAAGGAGACCAGCATAACAGCATATTTTTTTGAACAACATATAACAGCAGTATTTAACCATTTAATAGCCTAGCTACAACAACAGTCAACAGTGTAGCACTATATTATGGAAAAGGTGAACATGCCTAGCTTATGGTGAAGTCAGTTATTTAAAACTGTATTTACAAATGTACAGAAGTCCTGAAAATTTGCTGAAACCTTCAAGGTGAGCTGCATATGTGAAGGCAAACGGACACATTTTCGGACACATCCTGCCAGTCCCCTTGTTACATTTTCAGCAACGAATTCAGGATCAGGAAATAGTGAGGAAAACTCACCTTGAGTGAGTGGGCACGGCGGATGAAGTTTATATCATGCAACAAGTAAATCTGTATGCATGAAGTGAAGCTTCTTCTTACTCTTTTCTGCTTGCCAGTATATGTTCTTTTCCACGTTTTCATTTGATACTGTGAGTACATCCATTTACATGTAGCATTGATATATAGGGAAAAAACTGTGATCATGGTGTTAGACTTTGCCAGCCATAAGGAGGGCGAACAGGCATTTGTCTGTCAATTGTAGTCAATTATTTGCCTAAATGTTACATAGTGTCTCTGGTGTAAATGTTGTCCTGCTGTTTGATTTGGTGTTGAAAAATTAGTGTGTAGTAACCTAATTTTCCAACCCAGATTCATAGTCAGTCACGAGGGATCAGATTTGTGTGTTGATTCACAGCTTGGCGAAAGATGATATTGTACTTTTTTTTTTTTGTTTAATAGCTGCTGCATCTTTCAGGAGCATCTCCAGTTTCAGCTGGCTACAGTCCTAGAACTAGACAAACAAGGGCTGGATGATTATCCGCTCCAGTGTTAAGTACAAATTGCCCAGACTGAGCTCCTCAAAGGACTTGCTGAAGCACATCAGGTACACTCACTCTCCTGTTGGCTGCTATAGCTGGCATGGACAACCTTCTACATGCACAAATAAAAGCAAATAAAGAGCCCGTGAAAGACAAGCAAACACACAGGGTTGTTATCATGAAACTGTCCTTGCATGATAAGTGTAGAGCCTGATTCAGTGGATTCTGTTTCACCTGCATGACAATAACAAGGACAGGTGGCCTGAGTAGACCAAAGTCATATTTGATGTCCAACATCAGACTACTTACACCTGAGGAGTGTGACATCATGATGACTCTAAGCTGAGGGATAAACCAGGGGTTGTTGTGAGCATAAAGGATTAGCCCTGAGTTTGCTTTCGCTGCTCTTTGAACCAGAAAACTCTGAAAAAGAAAAGGATCTCACATGAAAGGAGCAAGCTGCAGAGAAAGCACTGAATTGGGGGCACTTCTTTCATCAAAGAGTTTGAGTCACTTCAAGAGCAGGAAAATCTTTCGAATGCCCAATGACGGGAGGCGTTCATGTTTCTTTGCAGGTGACAGTTTTGTGTATGTGGGTTGGGGTGGTGGTGGGGGTGGGGGGGGTCTTTTTTTTCTGTGTATGCCATGTCTGTCTGGCATATCAGGTAAGGTCTGTGTCTCCTTCCTACATTGTTTGTGGATAATGAGGTGTGATTAAATATGAATGCAAAGTGTTTGGTGGCTGGAGCCCAAAGCTGAAACTGGATCCAGTATGGTCTACAGGCAGCATAATTAGTAGCTGCTGATAGACGCCTTTAATGGTGCTTTTCCACACAATGCTCGCAGGCCTCTAAGCTGGACCTCCACACTGCAGCAGCATGCCGTCCGCCTTTGAGCCATGCGATGTTAATTAAACGGGAAATAAATAGATCCTGCATCAGATTTGCTGTTTCTGTGCTGTTTTGATTAGAATCAGCTTCATTTAAAATGTTTAATGATAAACTGTGATTAAATTAAAGTCTTTTATTTCATTTTTTTTTAAATCTCGTTTTTTTATAATTACCTCCGGGGGATTTACTGTTGAAAGCATGACGAAAAATCCTGAAGAAAACAATATCAGCATTTCAAAGCGCTGAAGGAGCAGTGTGGTGCCTTTAATGGTGAAAAAAAAAAGAAGACGCCCTTTGTGCCCCACGTGAAGGGCTGTGTTTGGTTTCGAGGGCTCGGTGGATTGTCACAGCCCTGGTGTGAGATTGACTCATTCATTCTTCCAGTCTTCATCCTCTTCTTCTCTGCAGCATGGGCTGTGTGGACACCGCTGTGCCGCATCACTTCAGAGAGGCAGAGACGGAGTCATGTCCACAGCTGTTAGGACATGCCGGCTTTGAGGTGCCGGGGCTTTAATGTGCAGATCAAACACGGTGGCTTTGTGAAGCAGGATAACTGGTCAGCTCTCCCACACAGTTCTCCAATCTTATCGACTGTGTGCATGTTTGTGTTTGAGAGTTATCCGCCCCACACACACACACACACACACGCGCATGCACACACTCTTACTCCTCCAAAGAGTGAGCAGAGCAGCTTGACACTTCAGATAGTCTCATTAAGTGAAGCCCAGAGTTTCCGAGACTCCTGCTCACAAGTTGCCGTCGGGCAAAATATTGGCGAGACGTGAAGACATGGCTTCTTGCTTTTCAATTGATTCTTTTCGCTTGGCATGATGAAAGCATCACCTGCAGCCTGAGAACCGCTGGACTTCAGCTACATTGTATCATGCAGAGCTTTGTTGCAGCGCCTGCAGTGAAGATCAAATAGGGGGCGGTTCAGGAAAGGGTCAGTGTATGTAGAGCGGTTACACATGCCACAACAGTTTTAGTTTTCCTCTCTTCCCACAGATGAGAGAGCCTCTATGAGCTGGGATTAAAGGAGGGAATGACATAAACATGTTCATGCTGCAGACTGTGAACAGACATGTTAGCCTGTGCTTGGCATCATACGGTCATCACAGGGGTCAGCTGACATGGATGCACAGGTTAAACCACCCACAAAGCAAGAATAAATGATTGTCTTAACAGGATATTTGGGAAATGAAAGATGTCATCTTTGCCATGCCTACATTGAATGCCCAAAACCAAACATGGCTAATATTACACAATATATTTTGTATTTATTTATTTACGCCATACAGAAAGAATGCTGGATTGACTCAATAGAAACCACAGTACTAATAGTGATGAAGCCTCGTGTTATCATCCTCTCTCAGAGATGTATTGTTTATGGTTGGTTGACAACAATAGAGCTTTATTGCACAGAGGATTAAGATGTACCAGGCTTTGGTTGCAATCCTTTTTCCTGTTATTTTTTAGTCTTTAAACAGGATTTGTTCACTCAAGTAAAAATATCTCCAGCATTTTGCTTTGCTGGAAATATCCCAGTGATGGCATCTTCCATAATCATGTACACTATTGGAAACACAAAAAAAGTGGGCTGATCTTTACAGTAAGTAAAGTAATGATGTAATGACCCGACCTCATTCACCACATTTGAATATTTTTTTTTTTACACCAAACACATTTGGCAGCTTCTGTCTCTATTCCTCTTGAGACTGAGCTTTGTTAAGTGTGGAACAATCCCCCGCAACAACAACAAAGAGCTTTGTAACTGAGTCACTTTGAGAGTGTGAGGATTGGCTGGTAGTCTACAGCCAGACGGGATGTATGATTACCAGACAGCCTTTACAAAGGGGGCCATTTGCTGCGGCGCTCTCAGTTACGGCGGACAGATCGGGTGTCGATGCTTCATAACCGGCCTCACCTTCACAATTTCTAAAAGAAGCCGGGATGGAGCCTGGGATCCACTTCTCTACACCTGCTGCATTATTCACCCTGTCTTCACCGGGGAGCGGCTATAATGGCTTAAAGACTGACAGACAAATAAACACACTTTCACCTTTGTTATAGCTCTTCATTTAACTGTCATTTCTGACTGTTGTATATCCTTAAATATATAATGATATGCCTCATGAAACAACAGGTAGACGGGGGGCTATGCAAGTGATGAGAATTCCAACTCTTTTCAGAGAGATTATTAGGCTCAGCTCAGTAATGTCTCCTTAACGACTTTTCATTTAGTACGACTTCTAAATCTCTTAATTCGGTAAAATGTAGCTATGCTTTGACCCAAGATTATTTTGTGTGCACATATATCACATAAAAAATGTGTCATAATTACACCAAGCCTTTTAAATTCCAGAGTCCCTTACTTTAAAATTGTGTTTGAGATATAAAGATTAAAAATCATGTAACAAATAAAAAGAAAACGGTTAAATATATTACAAATTATGACGTTTTATCCCACTATTAATGAATATGCTATTGTCTTCATTTCTAATACACTGAAATATCATTAGAATCTATATCATTAGAAATCCTTATAACACAAAAACACAACTTCTCATTGTGATTGAATAAAAGATTATTTTCAGCCATGTAGTTAATTTAATTTGCATGATATAATATGAAACTCTAATATTTCTGCTGTACTCTAAAATGTTATCTGTACATGGCCATGCATCTTAAATTATATGATCCGACTTGAATTATGTAATTTTTTTCAATTGACCAAAATATAGAAATAAATAAAAGTTAGACATCTGTTACTGGGGCAGGAGCCAGTGTACATGGTTCCTTTAAGGGGGCATTTTAAGATGCATTTAAACAGGCTGTTTCTGCATATCTGGCTTATAATGCCCTACTATACATCTCTAGTTATTTGAGCATGTTGAGGTAACAGTCAGATATTGCATACACTTCTCCTGGTCACTTGATTCTAAAAGAAACAGCAGATGACTTGGGGGACGATAAGAAAAAACCTGAGGCTATTCTCACAGAAGGTTTCACCGATGTCTACCTTTGGTGGCTATTTCAAGCTGAAATAAACATGTGACAGAGAAGCAAGCTCTCCTGTTATCAGGTCACTGCTCCAGAATGATCTCTGCCATTGGGTCAGTGTGCCGCATATTCCTCATCTAACTGGCTCGCTGACAGGACTCAGTTGCCATGGAATGTGTCCAGTTGGAGCAAATGAAATCCCTCTTTTCCAGTTTCCGGGCAGGATTCAGACACGAGAATGTTTTGGTGGAAGACCCACAGTACTGTATGTGTGAGTGTGTGTTTATATTAAAGATGTGTGTGCACGTGCACATAAGAAAATGAGATATCAAGAGGGAGGCTTTTGAGGTTACAGAGGAAGTAGGGCATGAGATTGTGCAGCCATGTGTGTTTGTGCGCACTTGTATATGTGCACACATGCTTCTTCTGCAAGTGTGTGTGTGTGCATGCATCGCTCTCCAGAAACAGTTTTCTGATGTAACACAATCTGATGCCCCCGTACTCTCTCCCAGGGTTCTCGGGCGTCTGTGGGAACTTGTTTATGAACACTTGTTCACGATGCAAAAAGAAGTCATTGAATATGTTGTTTTTCACTGAAGACAGACGAAGAAACATAAGGACATATATGCCAGGCATTGCATTCTGTTAACGATTATTTTAGAGAGAGAGTGCGTTGATAAGGGAGTTTGGGGGTGGGGGGGGGGGGGGGGGGGGGGCATTTACAATACTTGAACAAGTCTTATATCAACACAAAGTAATAATGTACATTCTTATAGACATGGCTCAATTAGTTAAGTCAACAATGTGTTGTATTTATAATTGATGTTTCTATGTCGCGGTAAGAGGTACAGTGGATATATCCATATTCATTATTTATGTTATAGAGGCCTGTATGTATGTCCCACTGAGAGCTGCTTTATGGCCTCAATGATTTGTGCGTTTGCTCTCAAATGCTAATATCATAGACTAATGCATGTTCATAAATAACTCATGTTTGTTATCTTATGTAAACTGTAATCAATACAGTATACATGAGTTCTTCATTAATATTGTATTCCACTTGAACAGTCAAATGCTCAGTAGCAAATTAAAAATTTAATTTTCCCAACTTTTATTACCTGCATTTGGAATACTTTGACGTCCTTAGTGTTTCTATGACAATGACCTGTACTTAAACAGATTCCTATACTGTCTCTTTAGTAATTACAGGGGTTTTCTTTATTGTCTCTTAAGTATGTGGGGTCTTTTTTGTTTGGCTGGGACACAAAAGGAAGCTGCAGCTAATGCTCTCACATCTTTGCACCCTTTTGTTGTTTACAGTGCTCACTCATGCAAGAGGAGATCACATTTCCAAATATCACACTGAGTGAGGAAACCAATCCTCTCTTCCCCAGTGCATGCCAACCTCTTTTGGAGAGGCTGCAGGTGTGTAAAAAAAAAAAAAATACAAGAGGTCCATCCAATTCAGGCAGGACAGAGGAGGCACGGACCCGTGACTTCTCACACTGCTCAGCGGTGGGACATGATCACAGCTGATGGACACGGAGGAATAGAGAAAGAGAAAGAGGAGTTGGGGGCAGGGTGAGGATGTGTGAGAGAATGCATAGGGTCTGCCTCAGCTGCAGCTGTCCAGGGGGTTTATTGATCGTTGATAGCCCAGAGGGGAGGATCACCAGTAACTGCCCTGCCCAACACATAAGAGCAAAGGACATAGTTAACTGTCAAATTTAAGAGGAAATATAATTATATAATTGATTTGATCTCTGAACTTTAAAAAATGTGTCTTAAATTGTTTTGCCATATATCTAACCAGAAACTGGCAAGATCTTAATCATATGTGCACCTGCAGTTGGCACAATGAGACTCTTAGACTCAATGAGATTTTTTTACCTACTGTATAGAGATGCTCATGCACTTTATACATGTGCGTTTCTCTCTGTATATTACTCCAGACCTCACTGCCTTGTTTTTTCAACTGTTGCAACAAACACCTCTCCTACGTTAAAGGTTTTACTGATCAATATAAATATAGTTTATATATATATAGACAACAAATTTAGGTCAGTTACACTTGTTATCGAGGTCAAAAGTGTTCATCATTTAACAGTTTTTTTGTTTATTCAAAACATATTGGTATGTTCAGACACTTAAGACACTTAAAAGTAGGAATATAAAAATTACAGTTTGAAAAGTTTTATAAAAATATGGGAAATAGATCTAGGTAGTAGTTTTTAATGGCTGTGTTAAAGCAGTAGGCTATGCTAATATACCTAATATAATATTTAATTATTGAAGCTAACTTGTGACCTGTATGTTGCTTTGTGTGTCTTATATTTTGTCATGAATGTCAATGTGCTTGTGCACTGTACAGCTGTCTGCTTTCTGACCAGATGATAGCGTAAAAGCGGTTTCGTGCTATGGGGAATTTCCCGTCCACGTGTCTGACTACGCGCTGGAGGAGGCGGGACAAAAACAAAGCCGGCGATTGGTTACAGCGGCGAAATGTAAATCACGCTTAAAGGGATTGCGCACCACCTCTGCTGGGATGAACCGAGTTTAGGACGACAGAAACACTCTTGTCCTTAAGGAGAGTTTATTTACTAACTTTTCAGACTTTGAACTCCACCCCCCGATGGCGGAGTCAGGGTACAGCTGACGTCGGCGAAATGAAATCGGCTGGTTACACTTTTCCTCTCATAATGGAAGTGGTCGTGGAGGTGAAACGGACTAACTCGCCTCTCTTGCCTGGATATTGAACCCATTGTCCTTTTTTTTTCTCTCTGAGTATATGACAACTACTACAAGAAAGTCAACCTTTGTGGTAAGTTAGACTACTTTAAAACGTGTGTTTGTTCGGTCGGTACATTTGACATGAGCGTGTTGGTGCGAGCTTTAACCGTGAAACAGTGGCGTCCTTATGAAGAGGCAACAAACAACGTGCTGATGATATTGTTACAAAAAGACTATAGCTTCAGCTGATTTGTTTCCTCGTTTTTTTTTTTTCTCGTAGCCTACACTGCGCTTTGTAGACACAGAGCAGTCCAAAAGAAACCGGTTTCAGTGTTACTCAGCCTGTCATTCATACAACACGTTCCCGGTTTACCAAGCCGCAGTCGGTGAATGGACTTCAGACTACATGACACTTGTTGTGGCAAGTGTGTTTCAGTCTTTACGAACGACAGCAGTAACCGAATATTTCTCCAGAATAATAATAATAATATTTACGGATGTTAACGTGTTATTACACATTTTAGACGGTGCGGGTAGGCCTTCATCTTCAAATGTGTCCTACATCCCTGAATAATCCCCTCTGACGTAATTTAAGACATTTTGTCTCAATAAAATGCTTAGCCGGTAGATTTTTTTTTTTTTTTGAATAACTAAAACGTCGCCTGACTTTGGGCTGTGGGAGGTTTTAATGTGCAAAATGTTATAAATAGTTAAATTGGGTGTTATGTGAGGCTAATTGCGCCGCTGGATTGAAACCGTGCTAAAAAACACAGCTGCTCCAGCACCACCCCCATCTTTCCCTTTTGTTATTGTTATGTAGCTTTCAGCAGGGGGAGCCACTGTCTGACACAAACACACTGCTGACTACCTGCTTCAACTCTGCTTTCTGGGGGCTGAGCCAGTGTGATTTTTTTTTTTTTTTTTTTCTGATCCTTCCCATGTTGTTACTCTTTGTTTGTGAAACCAACGCATTAAGTGGTTTCACAGACAGGCTTTACTATGAGCACACACAGTGTATGGTGAGGTGTGGGCATGCAAGGGACAGGCCAGTCTGCTTGAAGCTCTCTCTCTCTCTCTCTCTCTCTCTCTCTCTCTCTCTCTCTCTCTCTCTCTCAGGGAGCTGGCAGGCTGCGAGACCAGGGCAGGGAGAGCGGTTTAGGATTTTCTTAAAAGACTGTCATTACTCTCTGCTCTGGACCCTAATTTGGAAGTGTGGTAGTAGTCAAACCCTGCATTACAACTCAGTGGTGACTTGGGGATTTGCAAGTGAAGCAACTTGAATTTCACCCATATTTTCATAACTCCTTGACCCACTATATGATCCAGGGTTAAGTGGAGTGCATTACTGAACTGGAGCGAAACTTAAATCATTTGTCATCATGCCTTTTTTATTTCTCCCGTCATCTGGTAAGAATCAAATATTTATCTTGGTGTTGATATCTACAATTGTTTGCATTAAAAGAACCTGATATTAGTATTATAAGAAAAGAGTCATGGGACAGTCATTTAATAAGCTGGGCTTCTGTCCACAAGGCTGCTTAGCACAGACTAGAAAGATTTTCATTGAACCCAGTTCGCCGAACTCCCCTTTATGTAAATGTGGCTCAACAGTCTCCTAACCACATGGCATTGTGTGGTTTCATCACTGAGATGAATAGAGCCATTTATCTAAATAAGCAGTGAGCTCTCGATGACGGCAAACCATTAACTCATTTTCTCTTTCAAACTTCTCCTGTGTGGTTTTATCGATTTGAGGGCACTCCTCATAAACCAGACAGGTTGTCTATAATGATAATGAAAGCATTGAATGTATTATGAATGTGTGTGAGATCATCTCATCAGGCCTAATGCAGACTTGTTCAAGGTTACTGTCCTTAATGAAGGAAACAAGGGATGACTTTGATTGATATTGTTCTATATTTAGCAGCCGCAAGTAACCTGTCTCTCTCTCTCTGTCCTGCTACCTTTAAGGCTGCTCATCTCAAAGTGCCCCCGCATGGACGATGAAGAGGATGATGTGTTCGAGCCGGACCCCCACAGCTGGCACACCTATTTTCAGGAGATAAAGTGTGAAGACCGGGGCACGCAGACACCTGGCCCGGCCCTGGCACCCAACAACGGCATGCTGCCCTGTGGAGTCGCAGAGGAGCCCAGACCACTCTTCTACGGTGAGACTGAAGAAATACCATGTTTCAGAAGAGAAAGGGGAACATTAGCTTGTGTGCGATAACCGGTGCTATAAAACTGAAGCACGAAACTATATTGTGAGACTCACTGTGAGAAACGGTGCTGCACTGACCTCATGCCTGGCGCCTGATAGTCCTGATCACGGTGGCTTTTATGGTCTGTATGGAGTGTACCCAGCTGCTTTGCTGTTCGAAAGGCGCCAGACTGGCACTGTGAGTGAAAGGACGTGACAGATATGCTAACCTGTGTGCGTGACAGCAGAGCTACAAAAGTGCCATATACAAGAAATCATTCCAAAGTAGCTCTGAACAACTGATTTGAAAGTCTGTGTCATGTGAGATTGTTGTGGTGTCATGAGTTCAAATGAGTCATGGTATTAATGAAATGAAACAATTTGAAAAGTTGTTGTGAAAGCCACGCATTCTGACAGGTTGAGCAGATCTTTGTGCCTTTGCATCATCATCCCAAATACAATCACAGTAAAATAAACAGACTGTCAGATGTCATTGCAGTATTTACATCATTATACCGTGTTGTTGACAAAATACTAAGTCTCAGTCTTTATACCCAACAGGCAACGCAGGTTTTCGATTACACTTCCCTGCGAACTTTGAGCTTGTTGGGGATCAGGAAGAGAGCGGACAAGAAAGCGAGCTGCAGCAAATTGGGATGGAGCAGCAGCAACCTGTTGCCCACAGTGTGGAGGCCATCATCGGTCTGAAACTCCAACTCATAGGAGACCAGTTTTATCGGGAACACTTACAACTGGTGAGGAAGATGTTATGCATCCTGCTAACCGTGCAGAGTCGAAACAAACACTTTGGCTTCTAGTTTTATGGCAGCAAACAAATCCATAGAGTGCCCTGTATATGCCTTTCATGGAGTCTTGTGTGAGAGCAATCCTGATGAGTCCATGTTGAGCAGCCGTCTGCCGAAACTGTGTTGGGCTTGGAAAGTGGGATAGAGGGAGATGCAGGGAGAAAGAGAAGGATAGAGACACACAGAGTAACAACAACAATAATGAATAAGATAGATTTATAGCTACATGGTCAGTAATAATGGTAAAAGTAGCAGCAGGCCGTGCACACCAACGATCCAGAAGCACCTATGAGACAAAGGAGCTCAGGAGCTTTTCCTCCCGTTATTTGAAAAGCCTCTTGTTGGCACAGCATAACTGTTTGTCCAAGCGAATGCACTAAAGCCTGGAGGATATACAAGTATACAAATCATACTGATAATCTTACTGAGATACACACAAGACAAACACACTATGTACCTGTTGGTTATTTGCACTGTAACAAAAGTAAAACATTTAAAAAGTACATTGTTTCTTGTTTAAAACTGTTTTTTTCCCCCCAGCGATTGTGGACTTTAAAAGTCAGTTGTTTAAATTGGTCTTAAATAGAAAACACACATCTTATGTTTGTTGAAGCTCTGCTCCAGATTAATCCCTAATTCGTCTGCTGTCAAACTAGACCTCATTGTGTTTGTGTGAGTCTTAATTGTGTTTATGTTGGATTAGAGCGGTGGTTTTTAGAGTCAACGCAAAAAAAAGGTGCAGTCGACACATGAACAACATCAGCAAAGTTTTTTTTTAATTGATCTGTCAAAGATTTATGGTGGGACTAAAGTTGGCTCTTTTCACTGTGTATACTCCATATTTGTTTTGGAGAGGCTGTGCACATGCAGAATTAAGAGAGCCCAGTGTTTCACCCTCTGCAACCCCCCTTACCCTCAAGCCATGGACTCTGCTGAACCAGGGCAGCCCTTCCCCCCACCTCGTCAAGCCCGGGCCCTCCCCCTGCCTGCTCTTCCTGTTTATTTCTCTCTCTCTTCCCCCTGTTTCCCGACTGTGGAAGCAAGTGGCAACAAGGATGCCTGGCTTCAAACAACACACTGCACAGTGTGGTCAGGGTGACACTGTCTGCTGGGTCTGTGTGTCTGTGTGTGTGTGTGTGTGTGTGTGTGTGTGTGTGTGTGTGTGTGTGTGTGTGTGTGTGTGTGTGTGTGTGTGTGTGTGTGTGTGTGTGTGTGTGTGTGTGTGTGTGTGTGTGTGTGTGTGTGTGTGTGTGTGTGTGTGTGTGTGTGTGTGTGTGTGTGTGTGTGTGTGTGTGTGTGTGTGTGTGTGTGTGTGTGTGTGTGCTGAATAATGTTCCTTCATGTGTGGGTGTTGTACATCCGCTACACACTGTTTTTGTTTCACTGGCTGCAACATCAATAGATATGCATAAACTCTCACCAGACTTTCTTTATTTTCTGGACTCTTGAAGCGTTGCACAAACGCTTAACAGTCTCTCACACGCGCGCACACACACACACACACACACACACACACACACACACACACACACACACACACACACACACACACACACACACACACACACACACACACATACTCATACATCCAGGAAAAAAAAGCAGAAGTGGCAGGAGAAGGTAAACATGTTGTAACCCGAAACTTAGCGCGTGAGCCTCGAGGGGGACAGCTGCGGTTCCAGGGAGTCTCCAGTCAGCCCCTTCCCTCGGCCGCTGGAGACACCCAAATAAGAGGTATACACAGCCAAAGGGGGGGGGGGATCCTTAATGATGGTATAAGCATAAATATAAGGGAAAGTGGTTTGGGAGTGAACCTCAAATGATAATGTAACGACCATTTGTAGCCCCTGCCTATTTTTTTTTTTTTTACAAGTGCAAGACAGTTTCAAATGTTCTCACACACTTATCAAGTTGTGGTTATTTATACCCCTTCAGCTCAGAATGAGTCATGTCTTGTATCGCTGGTAAACGCGACACAGCCGACCAGACAGACAGACAGACAGACAGACAAGAGGGTTTCTCTGATGAGTGTGAGTTTGGTGTCCGTGTGTGTGCGGCAGGGGTTTACTGACGCACAAGACAGCGTGCCTGGGTCAGTGGATGGAGGAAGTGGTTTTGCTTCTTTTTGCTGGTTGAGTAAACAGCAGAGAGAACAGTCAGTGTGAACGGCCCAGTGAGATCACACCCTGAAGCTAGAGGTGTCAGGACACAGAAACACACATTGTTATCGTAGCAGAATAGGTATAAAGAGAATTGTGTTTTCGCTTGCACCTTGAAGAGAACGGGAATTTTTTGCAGTGAAGTGTAGCATAACCACGTTTTTGCCACTGTGTGATTGTTCAGAGTGTGTGTGGCTGAAGGTAAGGTGTGCAGAGGGATGTTTTTACAGTGCAATACAACCTCTGTTTTAACTATTTCAGACTTTAGTTGTGCATTCAATTATGTGTGCGTGAGTACATGCTAATGCAAAAATGCACCCACACTTGTTTTTTACCTTTTCAGTCTCACAGTGAGTACAAAAATGCTCCATCTATTAGTGGTATTAATGTCTGTCAGTTCTCAGTCCTGTCAGTGGACGATTGCATTTATTCAGTGCCGACACTTGTCCCTGAGCTGTATAAGTGCCTTTGGCTGCCATATTCTTGATGGATCTGGGAGTGATGGGGCTGTGAGTGGTCTCCATGGGAGCCCATGGCCCCTGGCGAAAGCAGGGATTAGGTAGCGAAAGAGTGCTGGTGGATGCTGACAGATAAATTGCTCCTCAGTCAGAGTGGGCTGGAGAGGACCCTCTAAGGTCCCCAGAGGAAAGCTGACATTAGCCCGCCTGCCATATGAGACACGGCAGTAATGACAGTCACAATGGCAGGAAGACGGCTCCAGCTTGCACAGGGCAAGGAGCAGAGTTAGGTTTCATCCCCATGTTTTTTAAGAGAGACGACTCCTGGTGCTTTTGATAGGAGGTGTTGAAAGAAGGGTTGAATATCGGCAGTGTGTGTGTGCTCACATGCGATGCTTGTGGCTTTATCTCGTCACTGTTTCAGCGAGGGCACAGAACTCTCTCCTTTCAGCACTTGAAGAGAGGGGAGGAGTGGGGGAAAAAAAAAACATATGAAGAAGGCATGGTTATGTATTTTTCGTTGGTTGAGCTTGTTAACCTAAAACCACCTCTGTTTGTTTGAATTTCCCCTTTACTGCTGCTCTCGTCCCTGATGCGACTAATCCAGAGCTTCTTGCCTTTGCTGCCGGACTGTTTGCTCAAGAGATAAGGCAGAGCTTCTGAGCAGCTGGCTGGATAGACAGCCTGCATGGGACACTGATAAAGCACATCAGGCGAGTGTGAGAGTGACGACACGGAGCATCTGGCTAGACTCTGCTGCTCTATCGCTGGCTAAATTTAGAGCCTGGCTTATTTTGACAGTTGGTGGCGTGACTCATGATTATGTTGCGACAGGCCTGTGCTCACCTCTCTCTCTCTTTCTCTCTCTCTCTCTCTCTCTCTCTTTCATTTGTTCACTCCCTTTCCTGCTGTTTGTTGTGATGTCTCTCTCAAGAGTGGAGGTCAAAAGATCAGGTCACAGGCAAACTCTGACTCTGGTAATAAAGATCGATTGCTTGTTATGTAGCTTCTAGTAAATACTCTTGTAGGATTGTTAATGGCCTAATAAATCCCTCTGTTGAGTCGTTGTAGTCCTGCAGCATTTACTATTTGATGCTGAAACTCAAAGCACAAATAGGTAGTACACTTATTGACCTACAACAAACAAAAAAGAGTTCTCTCTTAAAATATAACTTTTTAAAACTTCAAATACTACAGGAATACCAGTGTTCATTAAGTCGAGCCAAATTGGCTGCCAGCCCATCCGCTCTGTGCTTCATATAACAACATCACCAATGTTTTAGCTGAACCAGACATTATGCAACCATTATTTCCTTATCAAAACATCCCCGCACGAGTTCTTAGATATGTTATAAAACAGAGAACTGGTTTTTATCAAGATCCCCGGCAGGCTTTGTCGAGATTTGATTTGTTTTTACCTCTCTCGAGTCAGAGTAAGGGATCATAAAAGTGAGAGTCTGACATGCTGGTTTGCACCTGGCAGAGTTTATGCAGCGCCCTGCTGTGTTCACCAGACATGGATTAGAGTATAGACACTCAGTGGCTTATCACAATGGAAGCTGAAACAAGGTCAATGTTTGGACACCACCTTAACTGTCATGTGGATAAATAAGGCACGTCTAATCTCTGCCTGTAAATCTTTTGTGTAAGAATGTTGCCAAGAAACGGGAGCTTGGTGCATTCATCATTTCAAAAAAAAAAAAAAAAAAAAAAAAAGTCTACCTTGACATACAACATTTACGGCCTGAAAACAGCCACATGATATCAGACATAGTGGAGTCTGCCTTTCGTCTGAAGACTGCACTACTGTACCCCTCTTGTGCAGACCAATGCCTGCCTCTCATCAGGCGCTCCCTAATCCCATTTGGTGCAATTATCTTATCTCAGCTTCTCAATGGCAGAGATAGCATTATCCCTCTAATCGCACACAGTCTGATTGGCTCGCAAACCTGAGGGAGTCTTCTTCTGCCAGATAGATTAGAAAAAGTGTGCCTGTACGATGTGTGTGTGTGTGTGTGTTTATGACTTGGAATGTCTGTAAGGGATAGTGAAGGGATCCTGCACACCAAAGGAGGCCTCTTTAATAAGCGTTGTTGGGGACAGAAGCAGACTGTTGTGAAAATATCCAGGTCGATACGGTGTCTGGTTCTGCCTCACCCTCTTCACAGGTTGACCCTGAGTTTACCGTCAATCACATCACACCGTACACAACTACACAACCACCTGGGCACCATAGCAACAGAAGATTGTACCACCTTATATGTTTTGTTGATTTGTTGTTTCAGTATCATCGAAACCAAAGGAACCAGGGGCCTCTGTGGTGGCGTCTGGGTGCAGCTTTGCTGAGCCTTCTGTTTGACAGGGGCTTCATCGCTGGAGCAGGACGGAGGTGAGGGGGGTCTTCCCTTCAAATCCCCTTTACTTCATCTCTCTGAGGAACTGGACTCCTAATGGCACTGTCAAATTTAACACGGGTCAGATTTTTTTTGGGAGAGGAGGGAAAAGAAGCAGACTAGAAGTCGCCGCAGGACGGCGACGACCAACTTTTCTTCAAGGTTGTTTTTTTTTTTTCCCAAGAAGATGCCATGATTCTCTGAGATTCCTCTAAGGGACAATGTTCATATTTTGGTATACGTGTGGTGAAGTAGTTTTGTACAGTACATAGTTAAATTTTTTGCACTTCAACATGTATCCATCTTTAATGACCTCCACGGACCCTGGGAATGCCTTATTCAGTGTCTTCTGCCAGAATGAGTATTGAGAAATTTTGACAGGCTACATGAGATATTAGGAGATGAAAGACATGTGGTGGGAGGTTTTCTTTCTGAAGATTCCCAGCTGACCAGACAAGTTGATTTCCAAAGAGGCAACTTCTTCTCAGAACAAAGCATTTTGCACCTCACCTCGATGAAAAAAACAAAAACACTTTTCTTAACGTCTTTATTTTGATTTCTGACTTTGTTTTTTTACACCTCTTGTTTTCCTGATGTGGTTTGAAGTGTGAACACAATCCCTCAGTGACCTTTAAACAAATAGTCTCCACGTATAAAGAGTCTGCAAACCTTAACTTGTAATCTAAATATCTTTTTATGTCTCTTCAGTCCTGTGCTACATGTCAAACTATCAGAACATTTAGAGGGCTCAGGAGGTTTTTGGGGTTGGAGCTGACTGGAACATTAACAGCGTTTAAAGAGATTGCATTCAAACACTGTTTCATGTAAATCTCATCAAAATGAATTGGGATCATTGACACTGAAAACAAATTCCAGAACATGTCTTAGCTGCAATAAATTAACATAAAAATGATGTTAATTGGGAATCACCAAACAGTCTCAATGCATGATCTACAGAAGTAATTAAATGAACTGATTCACATCAAATTAATATTCTGATAATACAACCATCCTCTGAGTGTTTTTATCATGGCAGCCACTCAGTGGTTGATTGTTGTTGTCTGATATGTAGCACACTGAAGAAGGCTTGGGAAAGATACATGAGAAGACATTTACTTTAAAGTTTGTTGTTGGTGACTTTTGGCCTCCACCATAAAATCTAAGTAACGCACAAAGCTTGGTGAAACAGGGCTCGATAATCTTAACTTTACAAAACAATTTGGCTCAGCGTGCCCTAATGAAACACTTTCTAAAGGTTGGATTTGTTTCCAAATTCCTCCTATAGTCCCTCTTGTCCCTGTTGTCTTTCGATGTGTTCGTTTCAGATGATTGTTTTCAGACCTCCATGCCCTTGAAGTGGAACTGTGGATCCACTGTTTTTGCACTAGACCTCCACCCTTTAAGAGTTCATTCATGCTGCCGAGCAAACCTCTTGTCCTTTTTTTTTTTTAATGAAGGTCTTTCAGTAATCACTTGTTTTTCTTGCCATAACATTTCAGATTTATTCACTGTCAATAATCAACATTGGGACCTGACCGATGCATTTTGAAGTCAGGATTTTAGATTTTTTTTTTTGTAGGTTCTGGAAACTTTATGCACCAGCATTTCAGGAGAGTTACAAAAAGATCCTCGGGCCTCACCCAAAGAACTGCATCATCAATATGTGAAACGGATCTTCTCAGGCGACTTAGAGGGAGTTTTTACATAATTTTATATTCTGCTGGCTGATCTCTTTTGGTGCTCAGATCCATCTATGGGATATTTTGAATGCGTATAATCACCACTGAAGAAAAAGACAAAAGTGAAAAAAAAAGACTGTAATTGTTGTTGAAATATGAATATGGTTGAAGACACTGTTGAAGATTCTGTTTGTTATATTGAACCCGAGACCAACCTTCTCACCCACAGAGCAAAACATATCAGGGGTGTGTAATCACATGTGTCAAGTTTCTCACTGAACAATTAGGGTTTCCTCTCATTTTCTCCAAGATATCTCAGGGACGGACTTTGTGGGCTACTGGTTACCTTGAGAATCTGTTACATGGTTTGAAGAAGAGCAGTGTTTTCATCCCAAATATTTATACTGAAACCTCAGGAGGTGTTGTCTAAAAGTCTTTGATTTTCATTTCAGTTTAAAAAAACAATTCCTTTCTTCAGCGCACACGTAAAGGTACAGTTTAAATGAGGAGCAGCGCGAGGCTGCCTTGCTGTCTGTGGTGCCGATCGGGGGCTACCGAGTGTGTAGTCGTAGGCGTGTGAGGTGCACTGTTGTGTTTGTGGTTAAGAGTTTCCTGCGGATCCTGAACGCTGAGCCAGTCACTGTAGCTCCCCCGTCTCACCATTGGCTCTTGGCTTCCTCTTCGTGTTGCTCCTATAACACATGGGATTTTTTCCATCGGTTCATTTTTTTTTGTCTTTGTAATTTATTTTTAACCTTCTTATTTATTTTTGTAGATTTCTCGCCCATTTCTACTGTATACACGTGTGTGTGCAATTACTTCAAATTTTTTTTTTTTTTTTTTTATATATTCCTCTTGAACGTGTATGCGCTTCAGTTGTTGGACTGCATTGTACCTGAATTTGTTTCATGATACTCAACTCAAAATCTCCTGTTATAGTGACACTCACCTGCTGTGGAAATATGTGGACCGGCCTTTAATGAAGAACAGCAGCTTAGTCATGCAGTTTCAAAGGATTTCATACGGCTGCACATGTAGACAGAGCAGCTACACTCTCCATGGAATGGTAGCTGTTTCACTTTGAAAAACATCAGAACCATCATATTAGATTCACAATGAACACAACTGAAAACTTCCAAGATTCACTTTTCCAGACTACAGGAGTGTGATACTTAAAAAAGTAGATTTTGGTTTGAGTATTTCACATGCAAGGTCTGACTTTTTTACCACTCTTCATGATTTGTTTATAATATGTGCTTGGGAAGAGCAGCTGATTGGATGAAGTTTCACCTTAAAACCGGATTTGACCTTTTCTTTTCTTATTAACCGTCATCAGCCATCCCACCTGTTGCTTATTATTCACACACAATCAGAACTATTCCTCTTAAGTCGCAGGATGTTAGTTTGTGTGCTCATTTTTATCTCGATCATTGTCTTGTAATCAATATGCACTGGAAAGTACTTTGTTTCTGTAGATCCCATGGGTCCCTTATTTGTCATGTGTTTATGTATAGTATATACTCTGGATCGTCTCATGTCAGGCGTAGATCTGTACATCAACCAAGAAGGCTCGGATTGTCGGCCTTGTTTGATTTATTGAAAGGGAAACAAGTTGCCTCTGTGCCCTGTGACATTTTTATTAGAGCGAAGGTTCCCAAGCTGCACTCATCAGATTGTACGTGAGTGTGGAGGACCCTCGGAGTGGGACATGTATTTTATGGAAACCGTCAGTGTCTTGAATTTTTATAGTCCACTTTATATACATTTGAAGTTTTTGAAGAAGGTTTTTTGGTTTCACTTTGTTTTCTTTTTTTTTTAAACGATGACATGTCTTCTTCATGGTCTTTCTTAACTTTTTTGTTATTATGTATTTTCTTAAGACAAAGGGGTCTGTTTTTATGAGGAAAAAGTTCATGCCTGTAAAATAATTTTAAATACAAGTAGGATCCTTTTTGAAGTCCATGAGATCAAGGGCATTTTTATTAAATACAAAAATGAACTTGCAACATTCCTTGCACATCCCATCATGGTGTATAAACCAAGCAAACCAAACTCAATCATGGTTTTGATTCATTTTGACTCATGAGCTCATAGAAATTAAATATTTGCCCTTTTTTTTCTCCACAGAACAGATAACGTGTAAATGTGTTTGTAAAACCCTGGAATATGCCTTTTACTGCTCAGTTTTAACAAAGTCTTGATTATCACACACTCTCTGTATACCAACAAACGAGACCCAGCGAAAATGTAGCATTTTTGTAAACATTGACTGTGTGTTTTCGAGACTCTACTGTGCACTCGTTTTCTTTTGTGCTTATATGTTTTTTTTTTGGTTGTTGATTTAATATGGAAGTAAAAGACAATTTGTTCTGTAGTGCAATATGCTGTACATATGGAGCTTTGCTCTACAAATCTTTTTCTGGATATTCTTGTTGTTTATTGGTACTTTTTTTTCAATAAATTTTTATTGAAGGTGTGAAGTTGAATCAAGTGTGTTTTTTGAGGAAAAAAAAATTAAATCTGCTCTACAAGAACACACACTTCTACGGCACCTGAGCTCTTTGTTAGACAAACAAAGGAACATCCAAATCTCATTGATGCATAATTAAAACAGGACAAAAGAGCAATACATAGGAATATGTTACTGATATAAGAATGTATTAAAATAAGTAAGGATACGTCTAGTTTTAAGGACATTAAGTTCAGTCAGAAAGTTTTAATTCCCTCTTTTGTGCCATAGGTCTTATTTTAAGGAGCTCCATTAATGGATTAGCCAAGTGTCTGAAGCTGAGTTTGGCAGAGATTGTACTCTTCACATCCCTCCTGCTGTAAAGTCATTTATGTAGTGAAAGCAAAGGGGGCTTCCAGCCTTCTCAAATAACTGTGGCCTGCACACGTCTATAGTGTTGCATGAGAACTGAATGGGCCCATGCATAGAGCAAATGAGAAGAGTTACCTCACACTGGATTATTGTTATTTCCTGAAGGGTTAAAACCAAAGCTGCTGAGCCTGCAGATTAGTTACACTACAGCACGGATGCCCTCGAGCCACGAAGTGATTGATTATTCTTGACACATAAAAACATGAAAGTGAAGTCCTTATAGTGGTCTGTGCAGAGTGCAGAAGTGCATTCATCTAACAGTACGTTTTTATTCATTAAGTGAAAGAAAGTTTTTCATGTACATCAAATCTAATACATTAGAATATATGTTTTTCTACTTTACTTGCAATGCCCTAACAGTCACATCTGAGATTTGTGTTGCTCTTTTGTTCAACAGAGCAGACGACGTACAGTCACCTCCCTCGGGGCTGACGCGTGGCACTTCTTTTGTTATACATGCCAGGTACAGTTTCATACTTTACCGACACCTGAGTCACCTGTTTGGCCACTTGCAGGGGGGGGGGGGGGGAGAAAAAAAACAAGTCTCTTGTCTGTGGCCATCTACACACAAACACACACACACACACACTTGCAGCAAATGAAGTGTGTCAGAGGATGTGATTTAAAGAGAACAACAGCTCCTAATCGAGTCATGGTTGGTTTGGCGTACACAACTGTTCAGTTCTTCCCTCCTAATCCTGAGCTTTTTGTTTTTAATTGGAGGAGTTTTCAACCATTAGCATGAGCTAATTAGCAGTCCTGTTATACAACTGTAGACAAATATAAAGATCATGTGAATGAGGGCATCAAGAACTCCCTTCTGTTTGAGATATTTTCCTTAATTTCGCGCCATCGTGCCAAAGATATCCCCTGCGTCCTTTGCTGTTTACCTCGGCTTCATGGCTCCTCAGCCTCCTCTTTTGGCTCAGCTCTTTAATATGGAGAGCATTGGCTTCCCCCGGCCCAAACAATGGCTCCTCTGTTCCCCTGGTCTGGTTGCCTGCTGAAAGAGACACCCATTAGAGAAGCGTCTATCTCTCGGGTGAGGCCCAAGGGTCACGCACAAGTACGGCTCTTGTTTATGTCTGCAAAGCCAATCAAAACATGGCGGCCTACAAGGTTAACTCCTACTTGCCTGGCTGGCTCTCCAGCAGACCGAAGAGGAGGCTCTGCTTGAGCTGAAATCACAAAGTGCAACACATTTAACCACAGCTTCTGTTGTGTTCTGTCACTGACTGAATGAAGTAGCTGTGTGAGAGAGAATAAACAGCAAATACGTTCTGACAGGCTCCTCTTCACCTGCTGCGCACCACCACCCACACACTCCGCTACCCAGCAGAGGGGACGTTTTCAAGTGTCTCCTCATTCCAGCAAACACAGGGTGAGCTCACAGGTGATCATTTGGTAATAAATGATCACCTGTGAGCTCACACTCACATTACAAGAACCCTTATCATTTATGTGTGTTCAGAAAAGGAACCTTTAACCAGTCTGAAATGGCATTAATGAGTCTGTGACTTTCTTTAAGTTGCTGGCGGCGATAGAGGATTATAACAGAAGAAGCTGCAGTTGGGGAGCTTGTTTTTTGACACATCTAAGTCTGTAACTTTATATGCATAAGGCGTTCATGTTCATCAAGACACATCCAAATGCATCCCTCCTGGAGGCATGCTCTGGAAGTGCATGTTTTATATGCAAGCTTTGTCTTTTCCTTCCCTTGTGCCTATTTAGTCTCTGTGTTCATTCCCTCTGTGCCAGTTCGTCATATGTCATCCCTAAAACCTTTTCTGGTGAGTTGATCGTTGGACTTTTCTTTCAACCTTTTTGATACATGGACACTTACAGAGGAAAGCTCTGTTCCCCCTTTTTATCTTTTAAAAAAAATAGGGTCTGCAATAGGGTCCACTTCCTTGCGTTTTTTACACATCAATACATTACCTTGATGTTATCGCTCATTCCACCTATACCTTTTAACATTACTATTGGCATTGTAGCTGTAAATCTGTTTTATAGCTGCGTGTTGGTGTGGGTGTAAGGTGTGGGTTCAAAGGATATTGTATCGAAAGTGTAAGGTTGCAGCTTTTCAAGTCTGACAGCTCCAGTGCAAGACTTTTTTCGTGCCCGAGTGTAAATGCTTCAACTTCATGTGAAATGAAAAACTTTGGCCGTCATGGTAGTTTACCGTGCTTCTGGGAAATGTTCTAAATCTGTAAGTAGATGAGTCGACAACCTTTGACACCAAACCAAACTCCTTATAGTCTCAGTCAAGTAACATCACTGCCTCAGTCATAGATGTGTTTGAACATTTTCCATTCTTCTTTCCGCAGTCTCTGCAAACATCTGGTGCTCAGGCAGGCAGTTGTCATGGGAATAAGAAGCTAAGCCAACATCATCACATTTCGCTGTACATGGGGAGAAAAAGGCTGTCGAGGTTCAGCTGGGCAGGGTGCAGCAACCATCCCAGCCTACCCCCCCCCCCCCCCCCCCCCCCCCCCCCCCTCTGTCTGCTATGACTGAATACAGCTGACCTCCTCTGGCAAAGACCCCAACCTTAACCCCCCCCCATCTCCTCCAGGCTGCTCCACTCTGCATGGCCACCATATCACAGCTGGGAAGGAGAGGGTGCAGAAATCAATCTGTTAACACTTAGCTGATAGAAAACAACAACAATTTTCTCACTCCCCGATTCTCACTTCTCATTTAATCTGCTGTGCTCCACCAGCTCTTTTCTTTACTTTCTCTATGAAGGAGAGGTTGGGCAATCACTATAAGCACTGAGTTCTCTTTGTTTACCAAGAGCAACCCAGCAGAGCGAAGTGCTTTGTTGAGCAGCAGTCACTCCCCGGCCTCCTCACAGCTGTGACACACACACACACACACACACACACACACACACACACAAACATGCGCAAAGAACTGAAATCTCTGACTCACACACTAGCAGTATCCTGTGGTCAAGGGGGAGGGATTCAAATCCTAGCGGTGCAGCACATGAACCTGCTGAACTTGTCCTCTCCGTCTCCTGCTGGCTATTGTTCAGCCCCCATCGACTTTTTCTAACCTGATCTCTTTTCAAAATCTTCACTTACCCGTCCATTTGGACCCAATTAAAACATGCACCCTGTTAGCATGAAACACCGAGTGCAGCTGTCTCCCACCATGTGTGAAGATCCATGCACTTGGCATGTAGTGGAAGGAGACACAAGCCCAATTATGATGGGGGGGGGTGTCACTCAAAAGACAGTACATAAACAAACAGGGTCATTGGTGGGAGCTAATTGGCAGGAAAAAAGGCTCATAAAATTGAGCAGACACTGTGATTTCCCGGGGACACACGAGGAGCCCACTGTTGGTGCGGGGTAATGAGAGAAGAGTTTGCCTCCTGCCCAGTTTCCAGACGCACTGTCTTCCCAGGCACGCACAAAGCTCTGAATAAAGCCTCCGAGCTACAGGACCATGTCTAGTTCAGTTGGTGAATATGTCTTTTCTTTTTGTTACCTTACAGGTTGGAATGGCGCCAGAGACGTCAGGCAGGCAAGCACGCCTTGTTAGCACGTCTCACCTTGATAACAGCAGTGCGAGGAGAAGGATGGTGCCGGTTGAAGAAAAACAAACCGGCGCACCGGGGGTGGGGCTCTGGGATGATTGTGAGTGTGAGTGTGTGGAGGCTTTCAGTGCGTGGCGCTACTCCAAACAGCAACAACTGCAAAAACATTGGGTTGAGTGTTAAACTCGGAGCAGTTTTCTGAGCTCATGTTTCACAACAGAGCAAGGCACTCCCTCCATCTCTCCCTTCTTTCTTTACTCTCAGAGTTCATTTCCCTTCCCCCACTTTTATGCTTCTCCTTCACTTTTTCTCTTGCTTATTGGCCCTGTTTTTCTGCCCTCCCTTAGTATCTGTATTTCTATCACACACGCACACACACACACTCACAAAACTTTTCAACCCCCCTCTTCCTCCTTTCCCCTCTTAACATACGTGCTCTCCACTCCTCACCCGCCTCCCCTCCCCCCCTTCCCCTGCTGGCTGTTGTTGCTGACTGACAGTGCTGATTTACTCCAGGTTTGGCAGCCTGCCAGCTCATCTCAAACAATCGCATGAGCTACGGGGCCGCCTGGCCGGCTGAGCCAAGTTTGGATGGCAATAAACAAAGTCGTAGATTGGCTCCTAACCTCTCCTGAAATCTCTGAGATCACAACTTAACTTTAAGAGCATTATTCCGTACGTTTTATCGTTTGTGAGTCCCTGGGAGACCCGTCACAGGGATTAAATATGGCTCCACATTATTTATCCAAATAGCCGACCAAACGTCTTTTTTCTTTCCTAACTTTCCCGTCTATTCCTATCTCCTCTTTAGAGATGAAAGTCCAGACATTGACCGAGCATTTCTGCCGTCTCAGCACCATCCATCCCCAGCCAACTGTCCCTATCACTGCATGCTGATTGGCTCACACAAATGCCCAGAGGACTATGGGTAAACTCTTGAACTCGTACTTCTCAAAAGGAGAGAACCACCTGGGACTGAAGCTCAGAGAACCAAACACACTCCGGTAGTCTGGTTTCTGGCTGCTCATCATTAACCTGTGGTCACCTCTGTCCCAGCATGGGAGGACATGAAAACCCTGTTTAAGACAAACAAAACAACAGATACACACAATCTCACTAATAACTTTGGGGAAATGGGACAGTGGGTATTTTGTGCACTGCTTATTAGTACATCAGAAATGCAGCTGTAATTATATTCCTGTTTTTGAAAACTTTTTGTTTGTGCTGTTTTTGGCACAATGGCTCCATAAAAAAAAAATTAAAAAAACGTAGATTCTGACAGGCGGTCCCAGTAGAGCGGCATCAGGGGAGTGCGGTAAAACAAAAACAAGACAAACCATTCCAATGAACAGATTTACTCATAAATAATTCTCTTCCAAGCAGCTGAATGAATTACAAATGCAGACAGAGATGAGGGTGGGCTGAAGAACAAACAATCGGTATAATGTGCAGTAGTGTGCAACATTTGTCTTTGACAGGTCCAGCTCCACAGTTAGTCTGATTTTAACTGCAGATTGACGATAAAAATAGCTCTGCACTTTTTTATTCTGAATGCTGTTTGTTGAAGAATAGTTCACCTACAAATACTAGTATTGCCTCCGGGGATGACCTTCATTCCATGGTATTTCACTTGGTGCTCCATGCCGAGCTGTGAGGCGCTGCATGCTAACTGTATGCGATGTTGTTGACTTGAGCCTGTGATGATGATGTCCACTCTCGTTTGAGGTAATTGGACTTTCCAGCAGTGACCTTCTTGTTTAGAGGAAATCGTTTTTTTGGTCTGACGCTACTTTCACACAGATTCAGGCAGACAGTAGATAGAAAACCCCATGCCATTTCAGTTAAGCAGGACTGTCATATCACATAGCCGGCTAAAAATACCAGCAAAGGTAATGGTAAACAGCATTGCCCTTCAAAGTTAAAATACGTCAACTTACTCTCATCTACAAGAGAATGTGTTGATTGCTCTCTCAGTTACATCAAACAAGGAGAAAACTCAGGCAACTTGGACAATAAGAATGTCCAAGCACATTTTTCAGTAGCTTGGTGTTGGTGTAGATATTTTCTGAATCAAATAGCTTTTCAGATAGAAATAGCTCATCTCTTTTATTGATTGAGTAGTAAGCTAGCAACCACAACAGTTACATTTTCTTGCACGAAATAGAAAAAGAACATTTTCAGTAGAGCCGACGATTCTGTTGGTCTGATGTAAAACCGCTAAGAATCAGTCATGATGTACCCAGATGAGTGGAGTTAAGCTACAAAGAGTCTGCAACATCGCTGTAATGAAACTCCACTTTAATAAGCTATGTCATTTTACAATTAATCTGTAACAGCACTGGTGTCCCAGTGTGTGACTTGACATTGTGTTTCGGCATTGTGGATGAACAAATAAGACGTTACATCACTCACACACTGAGTTGTGGTCACACACACGGTGATGTTTCGACTTGACTTGCAGTGTCTTTGCCCTTGTTATGCTTATTTTATCAGCTCCATTGCCGGCTCAACAGTGGAAAAACTTCACTCCACCATTACGCCTCAGTGTCATTAAGATTTCAGACTAGGGGTAACAGGGGGCATAAATATCCTGCCTTGAAATAGCAATGTAAAAGGGGTTAGTGTAGTGAAGCTTCATTTAATTTACAGTAACAAGGTGTTGTCTCTCTGCCGTGTACGTCCTGCTTGTTTCAGTGCAGGAACAATGTTAATTTACTCCTCCAGCCCAATATCACACAGCAGCAGTTGCTGTAACATCCACGGATGATGATGTGAAACTCCGTCGACACGCATGTGAAAGTGTCGCCCTGGTGTACTTTTGCGGCATGTACAAAGAGGAACTCTGCACGTAGACACCAGGCAGACAAAACGAGCAGCTCTGCAGACTCGTGAGGGATGGTTTCATGTGACTGTGGCTGTGCGCTGTGTTGTGGTGTAGTGAGATGTGGTAAGAGTCGAGCCCTGCCCACCAGAAATCTGCGACGCCGGAGAGAGACGGTGGTGAGCCTCGTGGTCGCAGTAGACGGGGTTGAGGCTGCTGAAATTCACCACACGGGGCAAAAGGCAGGCAGGGGCCCTCAACTGTAGCCTGACCACTGTAAAAGCCACCAGCTCAGTATGTTATTACATCTCATTGAGCATTATAACGTGGCTGATCATCGGGGTTTTGACATGCATGGAGCTGCCTGCTTGTCACAATTGCAGTGTAGAGATGTCTGCAAACAGTAAGTCTCCTCCTCTCCTGCAAATGTTTATATAGACTGAGGTTGTTTTGCTGATGAGAACGCCTCCTGATACTGTTTTCAACGTTTCCTGGGGAAAACAGCGACAAGCATGATCTGTCTCAAAGAAGATAACGTACATGTAAATAACTCCCCATCTACAGCGTCAGTGATAACAAGACTATTGTTTTGGCACACCCTGACCTATGACAGTTGTCTGCATTGGACAAGATCACAGCCTGTCTGATTAACCCACAGACTTTGGCTCATACTTGACAACAGGGAGAGTTTTCTATCATCATCCCCTGTCGTTATCTTACCTCCTGCATGTCCCCTAATGGGTTTACACTGAGAAATCAACCAGATTAACGGCATTAGGCTTAATAAATCCAGTCATGGGCGTGATAAAGACCAGGCTAGGGAATCTGAGCTGTAGCCAATCCTTCCCTGCTGCGCTCTAACATGGGAGCAGCGCTTTAATCTGGATACCAGCAGGGGAATTTCACGCTGGGAAGAAATTACATCGAGTGCTTCACTTCACTGGTGTAGGCGAAAAACAGATTCAATACTGGTGAATAATAATGTGAGATATTAGAGGCACTGAAATGAAAGGCAAAGACGTCAGGCTAGAAATTCAGTAATCTACCTGCAACTGGTTTCGGAATAAAAGAACACGACCAAATAATACAGTATCAATGCTAAATCATGTGTAGCAACAGCAACTGTGTATGACAATACGTTGACACATTCAGTCTAATTTAGGCTGGTTACATGACTCACATATGTCTCTTAATTTTAGCAAATGATTTAATGGGTATGTAGCTATGGCAACTTCTGGTACAACTATGAAAATATAAAGCAACAGTTAATCACAAGGCCTGACAGTAGTAATGTCTCTAAATGTTAGTAATGTCTTGACATTTAAGCAATGAACTTGGTTATTAAAGATAGTCAGTAGCTTTTCCCTAAAAATTAAAACAGACTCATAAAAAAGTAATCACATCTTATGAGCCTCCATACATGTGTGGTGGTGACTGTGTCTGCAAACACCCTGTCCTCCTCTGCCTTATTTTGATGTTTTGGTTGACTCTGGAAGTTACTGGGTGGAGAGCTGCTGTGTTCCCCCAGCCAATTACACCGAACTGGTGAGTTTAGGAGTGGATGCAATTCACCAATTGGACTTGATTCATTGCGGTAGTAGTGGCTAAGAGGAGAAAATAAAATCATAGTGAGGCTAAATGACGAGCAAATAAAGCTTGCATCAAAACAAGGGTGAACCTTGGGTGGGCTTTCACTGGTGGACGTAGAGTTGGCCTGTTTTAATTGGACAAGCAGTTGCCAAACACTGGCCGTTATATTGTGATAGCTTGTTAAAACGGTACCTTATAGAATAGATAGAAGCAGTAAATGGCCTAAGTCCTGTAGGCTATGAGCCCAGGACGAGGCGCCCAGTTTGAATGTTTTGTTCACAAGCTGCAAAGAACATTGCTCTACCTTTAAGTAGCGTTCATCAGGCTGAAAATTTGGAGCCATAGTAGGTCTCATTCACACTGGTTATGTAATTTAATGATCAATTTTCTATTATCTCAGCAATTTATTTGACAAGTATGTAGCTACAGCAACTTTAAACAACAATGTTGAGCCTCAGCTGGTCTAATTTAGGCTGGTTACCATAGGCACTGACCAATACTACAGTGTCATTGCCAAATTATTTCTTAATATTTTGCATTGGGATTGATAATAAGAATGAATTTATGGCAAGTTTCTGTCCAAAAATGGGAGTGTGGTTCTAAGTTACTCTTATTGTCTCAACATGTTTCGCAATTCATTTGATTAAGTTGATTGAATGCGTTGATTTTTCCACCGATGACAATGTGGAGTGCAGTTATTCTTATTCAAGCTGAATACCTTAATCAGTGATTTCATATTACAGTAATGTACAGTAACATCACTAAATTGTAAAAATTTGGGCAATGATTTTGGTAGGTGTGCAACTAAGTCAACTTTTTGTCCCACTTCATTTAGGCTGGGTTGCCTCTTTCAATGACCTTAGATTACAGTATTAGTGCCGAGTTGTCTCAAATATTTGCAATGAATTAACAAAGTATGAAGCTACTGTTTATCTGACTGTGACAATTGGCAGCCACAGACAGTCTGATTTATTGACAGGTTGCCTTCTTCAACAGTGCCACACTGTACCATTTAGCGGGTCGGTCTGAGACGACTCATTCAAACCCATCGTTCCCTAGAAAAACAGATTTCTTGTAAAGGCCGTTCCACCTCAGTAAATAGAGGGCACCCAGGGATGAATGGCGACTGCTCTCATGGGCCCCCACACAATACTGACTCCTACAATGCCTTTAGCTGGCACACAGATTTCAGTAATTAGACTGTGACTGTTGCTGGCAGGGGGCCAGGGTCAGAGCCACAGGAAGGGGGGGGGGGGGTACACGCATATACACACACACATGCACTCACTCAATCGCACACACGCACTGACTGCCCAAAGCTGCCCTGCCATGTTTGGCCTCATAAGCTACAACCCCTCCTCACTCTGTTCTCTTGTGTCGTGTTTTTATGGGTCTGAGTCAGGGTCCGGGGGTTTGTTGGGTTTGTTTACCGCTGGGTACTTTGGGTTTTTTTTAGAGGGGGGAGGGGTAATTACAATGGTGGGGAAAACAAACAGAGGATGGAGCGATATGAGACTTGGCTTGTGGTCACATGGGAGCTATTTATTCATTACTGGTCCAATGAGAACCTTTGTTTTCTTTGCTGTAGGATGTTTAGATGAGGAGGTGCAGACAACAAATATATGTGGATCGGTAAATCTGCTGATTCATAAGAAGGCAATGGAAAAAGTGGAAGTCTTCTTTTCTCATGATGCACTTAAAGTGAAGTATTGTTTCATTTTTGGATTCTTATCTCAACTTCTAAAAACAGATCAGCATGCACTGTACAGGAGTCTGTGGAGTTTGCTGCACTGCCTCTCCTCTGCATTTTGCTCTTTCTCTCTTTCTTTCAGATTACCCCCATGAACTCAGGCTGAACTGCCTGGCTCTGCAGAGGTTTTATGATCTAAGTATCATGGTCAGTCAACCCAAACCAGCGCTGGTTGGCAGAGTGGCGTCGAGTGGTAAGCAACACAAGACAAACTATCCTGATACGATCTCGAACTCTTGAACCTATCGCAAAGGCACAGCTAGAGAGCAGGCAATCAGTCTCACTTCATCTCTTTAAAACTCCAGGAACCTGTATGTCCATGTTGTTACAGTGATGTTTCAATGCAAACACATCGCTTCTCGTGATGGTTGTTTTTATGAGTTGTAGCGGTGAGAGTCTGGACATCGTCTTACCCGGTCCAGCCTGGTGTATCTCAGAGTTTTCCCCGGGGGGAAGTGCAGCGCGGATGGGGGGGGGGGGGGGAGGGGGAGGGGGAGGGAAGTTGGCAATCCCCCTCTCTCACGCACCCTCTGGATTAGAACATTGGAAATCACAAGTAGAGAGCCGGACAAAAATACCCTCAGTGACTACAACCCCCTCCTCCACCCTGTTTGACCCGGGGTCATCGGCTCGGCAGTGACCCCTGCTAACCCGCAGCTCCGCTCGCAGGGATCGACTTGTGGTGTCAGTGGAGTTGTTTACATATGGAGATGGTGCAGAAGAAAATGAAGAAGGAAAACACAGCAATTAATCAGAAAGGGAAATTAACTTAATAGGGAACACTGCAGGCATTGCAGTGCAATTTCAACTGGACAGTGTGCAGCGATTCATCTTTTGACAAACAACTCATGGCTTTCTTTTACAAATACGTCATACAATAAACAGGCATGGAAGTCAGATTTTGTCAAGCATTAATCACAGGTTTGCTTTCCAACAGTAACCTAATCTGACAATCCATTAAAAATTCAGCTTTTAATTTGTTTTCTGCAATGTCTTGTGTCCCTTGCTTATCAAATATCAATCTAGTAAAAGGGAATTTTCTGTATTTTTCTGAACCCCCTAATGCTTTTCCCTTTCAGATTATTTAACTTGCTTATTTGCAGCACAAGCCAAGTTAGTATTTGATGCACAAGCCCTCATGTAGCTCATGTTTGCCAGTGGCTGTATTAATTCAGTGTAATGCTGCAGCATTAGAATAATGAACGCTTCAGCAGCTGGGCCTCCCTTTTTCTCTGACTCTCTCTTTCTGTTTTTGTCCTCTCAACAGCTTCTCTCACGTGGTTCTCACACCCCAATACCTCACGCTTTCAATCACGCCCATGAGGTTTGCGTATGTCACAATGGCTTGCACCAATTCCCCAGAGTCTCCCTCTAGTCATTCTCATGTTGCTGCATGGAACAAGGAGGGTTTGTGTTTGAATTTAACGTGCTAATTAGCAAAGAGAATGCGCATTACTGTTTATTTTTGTTTATGTTGTACATGTGACCTTGTACAGTAGATGTTTATAATCAAGCATTTACACTTGAATTTGCTCTAATCTGTCTTAACTTTTCATGTGTGGTTCATGAACACACTGGTTTGTTTACATGTGACACATGGTTGGCTTTATCCACAGCAGTAAGCCTGTTTATTAAGAGTGCATGACTGCTTGGCAAAGTGTTGATGCCTGAGGACTGAACTCCTAAGAATTATCAATAAAGGGTTAATAACTTGACCTTTAGGGACTCTGGGTAAATCATGCTTGGAAACCCTCCACTCAGAGAGTGTCACTCATCTGCAGCTCAGATTTGCCCCCCTTCCCTTATTAACTTTCAGTCAACCTCCAGCTAACATCTATCCGACACCCCATCCCCCGAGTCATCCTCTTTATCAGCTGTAGAGCCACAAACACCCTCATACTGGTCGGTCCATAAATCGGCCTCAATCCCTCGATGCCCAAAGGCCTGTGAGGATGTGTCAACCAGAGTTCAGTCGCATACTTAAGCTGTGATGGTTTACTTATCAAAACATGAGGGCGGTGCAGTATTGGTACTTTCCAGTATGTTTGTCACCTGGAAGGATTGACAAAGCTCTGTGATTATGGATCTCCTTTTCAAATCAAAATACCGTACAGAGCTGATCTGTTAGCGCAGCATACAAGTCAGTCATAAAAAGTAGCATCATGAATCTCTAACAATTATTAAGTACATTTGCAACTCCGAGCCAAAGGGAAAGCAATAATTGCTATTTTGACCACCTCTTGAGGCCTTGAATTGGCATTTTGAGTAGAATTGATTTAAATCAAACTAGAAATAAAGACTTCATTCAAAATATTTTTTGGACCACAACATATATGTCAACCTCTAGATTTTTTGATTGATTGATTGAATTTATTTTCGTGTCATGCACACAGTGCCCAACCCTCATGGGCTTATAAGACACCAGAGAATTCAGTTGCAGTGGTTTACATTAACATATCATAGCATTACAAAGTTGCCAGCTCCTGTCACAGTTCAGTCTTAAACAACGTGTTCTGTCTTTTTTTCCCAGGATTTACAAACAAAATCTGCTATAACAAAGGTTCCTTTTGTAAAACACAACTCAAGTTTTTCACAATCGTCTAGCCAAAAGAAATCAACATAAATGGAAAACATTCTTTTAAAAAGAACATCCCTGATGTCAGCACACATCGGCAGTAAAACAAAAAGTGAATCTCGTTTTCAGTTTCTCCTAACTCACACAACAAACAAACTCGGTCTTCCTCTGGAGTGGCATTAAACCTGTCGGTCTCTACAGCTAAAGGCAATGTTCCTGGACGTAGCTGAGCGCAGAGGGATCTTTGTCTTTTGGTCAAATTAAACTTAGCATAGGCTTCTACACTGTAGCAATCCTTTATGAGACGATACATTCTTAGTTATGGTTTGCACCATATATCTACAGACCATTTCTCTTTGTACATTAGAAACATATTATTCTTTATGTCCTGAATATCACAAGTTAACTTATTTAGAAAAATTAAGCCTCTAGATACTGTTTAGAATTGAAGAGCAACAAGATCATTTTTTATCTATTTTATCTCATGATCACCACGGGTAACAACTTACCAATTCAACCAGGAATTTAGACTTTGCAACTGCGGAGTTAGGAGTGTTTTCCTGCCAGCCCCTATAGCGTATCCTCCGCGTGACGTCAGAATGAGCTGATGTGTGGACGCAGCAGGTGATACTAAGGAAAAACAGTGAAACCTGTCTGTATGGGCATAAAAGGAAATAGTTTCATGTTACAAATTGCAGGTGGGCTGGCATGTCACACATTTGGTGCAACATGCACAAGGACTCAAGGGTACCCAAACAAGACTTTCCTGAGCCTGTGAAATTGTGATGACACTGATATCCAGGATGATATACAGTCCGGAAAATGCATGTCGCTTTTGTTAAAATTACTGCAGCTTAGCCTGAAAGCATTGCAAAAACATTAGTAGAAAGTGGAACATACTACGTATCGATTCCAAAATCATTAACTAATGATGAGCATGGGGGGGGGGGGGGGGGGGGGAATCTGCTTCGTGTTTGTTTTCTCTTTGAGTCAATCACTGTCAACTTGAGCGGTGGATTAGGATAAGTGATGCTGTTGGTTTGGATTGCTAAGTATCCTGATTATCTCAAGCTGGCCTGATGCTCTTCTGATTGCACAAATAAAAGATAAGCAGATTAGATTGACTTGTGATGACAGCTCTGTACTTGAATTGACAGGCTTTTGATGGCCATTTCCAACTAAACGCCATCCACTGACCTTTCACCTAAAACCTTTTCTTCTTCATATTTAATCAGAGTTACTGCAAAATGCATTATGTTTGTTTCTCCTCCCCCCCCCCTCTCTGCCTTGCTCTTTCTTTCATTGTTATCCTTTGGTGAGTCCGACCCTGATCAACAGAGTTAAACTAAACAAGCTGATGTCTTCCTGGCTCGCTTTTACTGGATATAGAGGACGCCAGCAGAGGCTCCGGTCTGAGGTAATCGCACCACCGAGGTAATTGCACTCTGTAAAACACTAACTGGATGTTTATGTCCAGGCCCAGAGGGAAGTCATTAATGCCATCTTAATTAAAGGTAATAAAACCCTTTTTTGCCTTATGGGATGGAGTGACCTTGACTTGATCTCTTGCATGCTTTTTGGTTCATTTTAGAGACTTGTGTATTGGCCAAACATGTTAAACACAGGATTAAGTTTCACCCTCACTTTTGAATATTGAGCCTTCACTAAGACAAAAGGAGATTGGTTCTGTCAGCTCTGTGTGTTTCTGAAAGCTAAATAAGCTCATTCTGGCATAATTGTGCAATTTTTGTGTATTTATTTATGTTGGTTAATCTTTTATAAACTACTTTTACACACTCAAAAAGTGTGACACACTCTCTTGTCTTGACATTTTCATTTTAACATCTCTAAACTGCAAAGTGTTGAACAATGAATTATTCATCAACAGGTCCCCCGCTTCACAATTATTGGATAAATAACTCCAGGCAAAATGATTGTGGGAAATGATTAAGCTGGATGGCTATTTCAAATGAGTTGCTTCAGCAACAGAGGCAACAAAAACAGGCTGTCAGGGTTAGACCAACACAGTCATACAGTGACTGTAGCTCCGGTGGCTTGGAAAGAATAACACTGTGCCGGAGAAAGAGAGAGAGAGAGAAAAGGAGCATACACTGATATGAGTAATGGCAAACAGCTGCTCAGCCAGGACACTAAAAATACACACACACAGCACACACATGTGGGACAGGTGTGCATATATGTGTGTATTAGTCTGTAGAAAACTGTGCTGCAAGCTTCATTTCATAGAGGAAAAGATCACATTAAACAGAGGAGGAAATGCACTCATTAGCACCATGAAGTATGCATGAAAGATTGTGTAAAACATCATAAGGCTTCTAAGTGGAAGTTAAATAAGCGAGAACCTGTAATAATGACAAACGTATCAAAGTAGAAGTTCTTATTATAGAGAAAAGAGTTGAATCAGAATTTCACATTAATATTTATAATTCTATATCAGGCAGACATTCTATTAATTTGAACTACTTAGAAAACTTGCAGTTGCCAAACAATCTCCATTCAACCTTACATGTTTTGGAGTCTTTGCTATTGCACCAGATTCTGCATGTTTAGTAGGTGTGGGACCAGATTCTGCTATCTGACATGTTCTGCGTTTGATTTGTAGTCCCAGCAGTGTCATCCACTAGTATTTTAAATGGACTTGATTGAGCTTGAAGAGTCTCCTGTCTTCTCATTTTTAGACTCCTGAAGCACTTTTTATATGGTTCACCCATTCACACCACATTCATACACTTATGGCAGAGGTAAGTGTCCATCAGTATTAACTGATCCAACGCAGCAGGATCTTGCCCAAGGAAACTTTGAAATGTGACTGAAGGAGTTCGAACCCCTGACCTACCTGACTCTACCCATGAGCCACAGCCACCCCTGCATTTTAGCTCGAATTTACCCTACACAGGAAAACAGTCCAATAGAGAGCAAAGGGGGCAGGACGCAATACGCTGTATTGGAATCCAGGAACCCATCAGCTGTCATTTAATGTCTATTAAGCTTCAATGACTCTCTTTGCACAAATATCTGCTTTGAAGTGCAGCTAATAATCTCCTTTTAGATGATGTGTCTCAACAACAAATACATCATTGCTAATCAAGTTACTCATTTGACAATGGTAAACGGTAAATGGACCAGAGCTTGTATAGCGCTTTTCTAGTCTTCTGACTACTCAAAGCACTTTTACACCGCATGTCACACCCACCAATTCACACACTGATGGCAGAGGCTGCTATGTAAAGTGTCCATCAGAATTAGCTAGTCCCATTCATACACATGCATACGCCGCTGACAAAGCAGCGAGAGCAATTAGGGGTTTAGTGTCTTGCCCAAGGACCCGGCGGACATGTTGCTGCAGGAGCTGGGGATCGAACCCCCAACCTTCCGGTTGAGAGACCGATATGTTGCCGCCAACGGCAAAGTGAAGTCTTGGCTGGAACTCCTTTATCCCAAACCACACCGAAAACCCTTAAAAAAGGTAGTCCCAGAGGCATCAACCGATCAACCGATAGCCAATGGGCTCGGAATCTGTTGCAGCCTGGATAAACAGCAGTTGAAAAAACAATTCCGACTTGAGGTCAAGTTGCTCACTTTTTTTTCTCCAATATTTCAGAGAAGTATTAAAAGTGCTCACACGGTACATTCTTTGTTCCACAACAGTTGACTGAGTTTTATAAACTGAGGAAGACCTTGGTGAAAAGCTCCCCAACCAAAAAGTAAGTGAAGCTTGAAGGGACATAATTAAGACAATTGCTTTCTGTACAAGCTTAGATTAAAAGACACATGTTATTCCCTCATCATAAGGAAATTGTATAGCTACAGTATCTTGGGCATTTTTTGTGTGTATAGGTCCGTTTATCTTTTATTTGTTCCCCTACTCAAGAACACTTATGCTCAAATGTTCACGGATGACACGATCTATATTCCCTCCAAAAGTTTTACACTGTTCAACTCCTCTACAGGTGGCATTAATGCTCTATGAAGTATAGCTATTTGCCGCCATACATTGGTGTAAACATAGCAGACCTCTACAAGAACCAGCTCTGCCTGTTTAACAAGGAAGGAAATGCATTCAATAAGTTTGTTTAGCTTCAAGGACACACTACAATCCGTTGTGGTAAGGAACACTGAATGTAAGAAAACAACATTTAGTCTGCAAATCAGTCATAATGAGAGTGTTCATATTAAATGCAGAGGACAAAAGATACAGTATTCCCTTACAAAGTATAATATGGCAGAAAATGGAAATACAAGTACCTGAAAATGTTCTTATCTACAGCACTTGAGTTAATGCACCTATAGATACTCACTGCTGCTATTGTATTCCACAGCAGCACTTTATAGCCCAAAGACAATCACTTATAAACTATTAAAATCTCGCTGTCTGCAGTTTCATCTCTCTTTCTCTCTCTCTCGCTCTCTCTGCGGGAACCCGGTGGAAAGGTCCACAGTTCCAGTAACAGGATCTGGAGAGGTACGGGTCTGGACCCCAGGCAGCAAAAACAATCATCTGGCTCCTATTGGGAGTTAGGAGCCGGCCCTCCGCCAATAATAACAACTCTCTCATCAAGTGAGGAGAGAGCAAGAGCAGCAGAGAGCAGCGAGGGGGAGTAAAAGTGTTTATCTCTGCTGTGTTGTGTAGGTGGATATGGGCTTCTTTTTCTGCCAAGGCTTCACTTGTGGGATAGAATGTCAGAAGGACTCATCTGTGACCCAGTCAGACGGGTGACCTTTTGTTCTGTCATATGCACAAACACACACAGACAAACTGTGGAACAGTAAAAAAAAAAAAAAAAAAGCAACAGGAGGTACCTCTCACGACCCCTGCCACCATCGTCCACCACAAAAACACGCACACAACAGAAGTCATGCAAAAACAACAAGTCTTATCAAGGTCACAACTACTTCCCCTCAGAAACTTTAAGTATGCCCCCTCACTCACCATCATGAAGGCCATCTGTCTGTTTGGAAAATAGATGATAAAGCCAACACATGAAGCAGGCTGTACCAAGCCAGGGCTACACACACTTATTCTGCTCCATGGCTGCAGTGGGCTTAAAAAAGATTCCTCTTTTGTTGTTATCAAATCTAAACTTTTAGAAATTCACAAGTGGAAAAAACAAAAAAATAAACACAGATGTAAGCACGTAAAGAAATTTAGCCATATCCTGTTATAGTCTGCATCTCCTTCCCTAAATATAGTTTGTGTGTATGTGTGTTTGAGTCTTTGTGTGTTGGATTTGGGTCTAACTAAAGGGATTAGGGAGGCCTGTCTTAAATATTGTGTTTCCCCCTGAGGCCTTCTGGTGAGGACAGACCCCTGCTGGAGACTGACGCTCTGTCTGCATGAATCACAGTGTGGGCGTGTGTGTGTGTGTGTGTGTGTGTGTGTGTGTGTGTGTGTGTGTGTGTGTGTGTGTGTGTGTGTGTGTATGTGTGTGTATGATCTTGTGTGTTTATATATATCTGACTTTGTTTGTGCCTGCTTGCATGCTTTGCTGTCCATCTTATCCCGATTCCCCAGATTTTTCCACTCTCTCTCACATCATTATTTTCTGCCTGACAGCCATCCTCTCTGCCCAGAACATCAGCCAATGCTCCTGTTTGAAAAGACTTAGTGAGTGTCTACTACGCTGATGATATCTGGTCTTCAGTTCTGATAGGCTGAGTCACAGTGTTAACTGCTGTAAAACGCCCGACTAATACACCTGTGACCACAAAACAGCCACCCACTGTGGTGCTGATGTGTCTGTAAGGATCCAGTGTTCAGCTACTGTTCACTCTTAAACCAAAATTAAGATTATTTTACCTTAGTAGTTAGAAAAAGAGACAGCCTACTGGTTATTAAAATGACTTAAAAACCTGGAAATTAGTCAAGTGAACATACTGTGTTTTTAAATAGCTGCTGATGGGGTTAAAGTTGGAAAAATTGAATTTCAGCAGCACTTTCACATGTTGTTGAGTCCACTATCATGATGATAAAATTACATTTGTCACTCAATTAGTAGAACAACTAAGTGTACTAATGAAAGTATTGGACTTAAATTACCTGTGAGAAACTTTTGTTTGTGTAGATTTTGGCGTCCTCTTGGACAAAGCGATATATCTTATATCTTTGTTGATTTTGTAATTTTTACATGTAAGTAATATTTTCTGAAAAGGAGGATATGCTTTATCAAAACAGATAAAGAGGCCACACCCACACCAACAAGCTCTTTGATAGCAGGTGCAGTCAACATTTTAAACTCATCAAGGTCACTATAATAGACAGTAAAATATATTAATTTAAAAAAGGGTATTTTAAAGTTGTATAATTGTTCATACTATGTTACGATTTGTCACTGGTTAAATCAAATAAACGTACATGTCTCAATACAACACAGAAATCTAACAAAGAGCTGATTATATGATATGACAGGTCTAGATTACTTCAATGATCTAATCATGGGGGTTTTCTGTGCTGAGACTATCTTTATGGGAACTGCTTGATATCCAAATCTGTGCACAAACAGGAAAACAGTTTTTATTTTATTTTAAACAGGGCACTTTTATTGTCTATGTGTGCATGTGCCCATGTGTAAAAAACAATGTAATGAACTAATATGTTATAGCACAACAGTAACAGGGGACAATTCTGCACTTTCATCAAAATGACATTTCCAATGTACAACTTTGACAAATAATAGATTGTTTTTACAAAGTGTTGTACTTTTACATGAGTAATAGATCTCAATACTTTCTTCAACACTGTCACTCATTGAGCATAAAGACAACTCACCATAATAACTTCTAGAAACACTCTCTCTCCTGTCAACATGATAATTAACAGTAGACTGAATTGCAGTGGATTTTTAAATAAACATGAACCATGGATTTGACTCCACTTTGTGTCGCCTAATGGCACTTAGTAGTCTTGAATCATTGTAAAATACAACCTCTAATGGCTTTCTGCTGAAGAGTGGTTGAGAAATCCCGACAATGCTGGTGTTGACTCTATTATTATAGTGAGAGAAAGGCTGTGATGTTGGCCACTTGTGTGGATGTCAGGGTTTAAAAGTTCAGCTGTCAGATGGATAGCTGTTGAGCAGGGTGGTGCTGTGAAAAAAAACCTCTGTGGCCGAGTAACCTCCTGTTTGTGTGTGTACGTGCCAACATGTGCATGTCCTTTTTGCAGAGGCAAAAAAGTGCAACCCAGTTAACTTCACATCCTCAAGCAGCAGAAACTTAGATAGACTCTTATCTCCTGTTTGCATCTGCAGGGTTTGTGTAAGGGGGCTAAAGTCTGTGGTTAGTCCCGCCTTTCATCACATCGCAGTGTTTTTGCTGCACCGATCCACAGACCTGATGTTGACTTACAAGCTACAGTCTAGATGGCGAAGATAACTCTCTTATCATCACACTTCACTCTGCAGATGTTGTCTAATTAGTACAATTTACCATAATTCATGCTGAGTCATACAGTATTTTAAACTCTCTGCTTTACGACACACTCACTAATTAGTATGATCACCCAAATGTATTGCATTTGTAATTTTAAGGCATCATGAAATACAAGCTTTTGTCTTTTCACAGTAAATCAAGCAAAGTGTTGCAGGTTGTTTTTTTCTCTCCTTCATCCTCTGGACCTGCACAGTCTGCCTGGTCTATTTTCATTTTGCAGCGGTAGAGTGGCAGCCTCGACCCCACCTGACCCCCCCAGCTCAGCTTCTGCTGATGTCAGCGTCGTGCAGCAGATTGGAGCATGTAGTTTTCAAACAAAAGCCCCAATCCCTCCCCCCCCCCCCTCCCCTCCCCTGAGGGGCGCTCATTCACTCTGCTCCCTTAAAGGGGCCGTGCACTGATTCAACTAGTGTTTGCTCTCTTTTTTCTCTCTCAGACAATGCCACTGCTTCCCATCTCCACATCACATGGTTTTTGTCCTGAGCACTAACATCAAATAGTCATGGTGATAGTCACTTCTTGTTGCATGAGCCAGAATGATCTGGAGACAAAATACAACACAAGTGTCTGCAGGATATCCTGCCGTGCCCTTGCATGTCTGAATGAGCTCTCTGTGGAGGAGAAACAGACTGCATTATGAAACCTGCTCATAACTTGTCCTCTTTTCACCGTTGGTTCTCTCTCTCGCGGTTGGTCTCTCGCCCATCTGAGATATAACAATATACTCATGCACATCCATCAGGTTTATGGGCCTTTTCTTGATGCAACAGAGCAAGACTTGAGAAAACATTTGCTTGCATTTTTCTTGGTCAGGAGAGACACTCGTTTTTGTGCGCCTGAACATTTGTGGGTTTTGCCTGCTGCACTGTGGTCAGCCTAATTGTTGGAACAAATAAAACAGACGCACACGTGGTGATTCATAACAGATATCAACATGTCAGATTTTTGCAAAAAGAAAGTTGCATGGGAGAAGACAAGATCAGCCCAATAAACACTCACACAGACCCACACTGAAGTCATAGTGCTGGCATGTCCCCTGCACCTGACCCAACTTTATTGCCCCTGTGTGCCCCCTTTGGATGAGTGTGTGTGTGTGTGTGTGTGTGTGTGTGTGTGTGTGTTTGTGTGTGTGTGTGTGTGTGTGTGTGTGTGTGTGTGTGTGTGTGTGTGTGTGTGTGTGTGTGTGTGTGTGTGTGTGTGTGTGTGTGGAGGTTTTGTGTGAACAGCTGGGATGAAGACTGCAGGCTCCACAGCGCGGTCATCTAATATCTCCTGGCTGGCCCTGAGGTCCACAGTCCTGGGGAAACACCATCCATAAAGAGGCTCTTATCTGGACTTGGGGGCCCCTTTTACATCTTGCTGCTAATAAAACACCACAGAGACTCTTTGGCTGTATTCTAAATCCCAGCCATATTTTAGATAACAACCCTGGATCAAAAGAGTGAATCATGGAGGGGTTTCACATCTTAATCTCTCTGTTATTTGTTCGGTTCAACTCTCATTCATCCAAATTAAATTACATGTGATGAATCAGGTTTTAAACACATCTATGCTTCTCAAGAAACAAGGCCTCGATTCTAGCTTATAACCTTGACAGCATCACGGTTATTTTTTTCAACTGCAGAGTGAAGCACATCAAGCACATTAACCTCCACTAACATGCTGACCTTTGAAAATGCAATCTTACTATGACACAGATCTCTGCCAACCACATGGAAAGTCATTATCAAACACTGGCGCCACTGTCTGTGCAGCCACACAACACTGCTGACCGTCCCATCATGAGATTCCCATTAGGTTTTAATTAGAACTCCGGCTCAGTGCAGATGTATCTTAAAATAAGAGGAAAGCAGCACCACTGACAGAAGTTTAAAGGGACTCATTAAAGCTCATTTTTATACTATTTATATCGAGTCAATGCAATTGCATTCAGCATTCCGTCACTACATGGTACTTTAAAGTGTATCTGGAAGGGTACGCCTCTCCTGCAGTGTTCCCACGCGCACAGGATTAAAAATAACAACTATGCGTGAACACATTGGATTTGATGATCTAGACTCATTTTTGGCATTTCACGCACTGATCCTTTAACCTGATAGTTTCTTTCATTGCTGTGAACAGATAAACTATTTGCCTCTTCCTAGCTTGCTGTTTACGCTTGTCACCATTTGTCCCATCATTTTGGAGGGAACGCTGGAGGGTGCTCTGTAGTGATATTACACCACTTTGCAGTTTAACTTATGCTTAAGTGGTTTAGCTTGTCTTAAAATCGGTTTGTTTTGCTGTCACTGCACTCACTTTGTGTCATTTTTGACAATAAGACAAAAAAACATGTGGGCTTTTTGCCTTTAGTGAGAGGACAGCTGAAGAGAGACAGTACATGTGGGGAGGAGAGAGTGGGGTAGACAAGCATCAAAGGACTGAGGTCTGGAGTCGAACCTGAGGCCGGTGCTTTGAAGACTGTAGCGTCTTTATAGGGCCCATGTCATGAGAGTAAAATATACAGATACTATGAACTGCAGACAGATAAAAGAAGTAAGAAGAATAGCTGATGAGCGCCACATTTAGCAAACTGGACCACATATTTGAAATAATAAGATATACTTTATCAATCCGCAAGGGGAAATTAAATTTTACACTCTGTTGTTGAACATGCTACACACACATGCACCAACAGACATGGAGAGGTGTCAGAGTGACGGGGGCTGCCTATGGCGAGCGCTCCTGGGTTGGGGGTGGTGGGGTGTTCAGTGCTTTGCTCAAGTTGTGAGGAAGTGAACTGACACCTCGCCAGCTACCAAGCCAATATGTCCGCACCGGGACTTGATCCGACCACCCTCTGGTTACCAATCCAAGTCCCTACAGACTGAGCTACTGCTGCCCCAACTATAAGAGTTTCAGATAAAAATGAAAATGAGGGTAAATACTTTATTTATATATATTCTGGTAATACTGCATATCTGCCTGATGTTTTCATACACTGATTTTCATTTAAGTTTTGCCAAATAAACATAATTCTTGCTGTGTAAGTAGTGTGTTTGGACTGTTTCTGCTGCCTCCAAGCGTCCAAAGAAACTCTGTTATTGTGTGTTAAAAAAGAGGGATATCCAGATATGTTCTTACGTCAATGAAGTAAATGCTTTTTTGACTTCTGAGTTCCTCCACTGGAGGGTTTGGACCTGACCTCTGTATCAGTACAGATAAAGTAAGGGGGTAGAGACTTGACCTTGTGGTCTCAGACTTGTTTTTCTAGTCTCCAGGCCACTTCTTTGCCTCATATACAATACATAAGTCTTCATCTGTCTTGTCTGCCTTTCTTCCTCCTGGCATCTTTCCAGTGCCTCCAGCCATGTGAACAGTCACAGAAGATGACTCTGTCATCCAGACAAATCTCGGCAGAGGATGGCCGATTGTGCTGGATCCGAATGAGCTGCTTATAAAAGAGTTGTTTCCTTCTCACATTTCTTACAACTGCACCGTGTCCTATAATATTTTCACCACATAATATGAAGGAAATTTTAATGGATGCTCAGAAAGTTTCTGCTCAAAACTTCCCAAAACAGTTTCTTTTGTTGAACTGATAAAAGGGCAGTTCTGTTATGAAGGGTCTGTGCTCCAGGCACAAACCAGAGAAACATTACCCAACAATGTCCAAAAACACTAATGTTTCGTTGTGGGGCAAAGGAGCATTAAATGTCTTTCAAACCTGGATTGAGAAACTGTCTAACTCTAAACTATAATGGACATTTTGGTAATCTTTGCTTTTGTAATGCAAAAGTGGGTGACTTTATTGTTGTGTTAAGACATAGATGACAGAAAAATCTTGCAGCTGTGATGTTTAATTTCATCATGCTGCTCTTGAACAGCCTGTCACCGTCTGAACACAATTGACATCATAAGTCTCTAATATTGAGAGTCATTACACAAGGGGATATTAAATGGTCGAAGTGCTTACCACAAATTGACTCAGCACACAGAACACATACACTCACAAAAAGACACACACAAATATATACACACATATCTGTAATTAAATCTCCCAGCCCAGTACAGTGAACAGCCATACAGTGTTGTACATGTCCTGTCATGTTTCCTGACCTCAGCAGAGAGGGAGGCAGCTTAAGGCATGAATCCACACTTTGATAAGTTGTGTCTCTATCATGCTGCATCTGCTACAAACGGCTGCTCCAGGCAATAATGAGTGTGAGGGGAGAAATATAATAAAATCCCTCATTTCAACTACCTCTAATGAAAGGTACAAACACACACTTGTCTTGCAGAGTTATGTTTGACTGCAGTACAGCAGTTTGAAATAAGTTTGTGTGTTGGACTTTGTGTTGCCCTCTCCTGCAGCTCTAACACAATGTGCAACATAAAAGCGAGCCACTTCAGAGAGACTGTTGAGCTTTCAACTTCAACAAGCGCCTCCTGAGACCCCCACTCGCTGTCAGAGCGCCGCTCAGAACAAAGAACACCATCCACACGGCAGCCGCTGGAAAAGTCGGCTTGTACAGTATATGTGTGTGTGTGTTTTTTTTGTGTGTGTGTGTGTGTGTGTGTGTGTGTGTGTGTGTGTGTGTGTGTGTGTGTTGGATAGTTGGGAGGGCTTTCTGCATTCATGCATGGAGAGATTTCGTTTCATAAGGTTGCTGTTTATCCTTGTTTGGCTTACTTGACTGACATTGATTTGGGTCGCTGTGTTTGTGAAAGAATGCCATCACAGACAGCATGTCAGTCAAATAAATTGTATCAAACATGAGGCTTTTTTTTCACTTGGAATAGACTAGGTGTCTGTGGGTTTGCAACGATGCATAATTTTACAGAATAAATATAAACAAGCCTACTAATTTGAGTGTCCATCAGACACTTTCAATCTGAACTATTGAGAGCAAACATCATGAAAGACAAAAGAAAAAAATGAGCGAGTTTTGTGTGCAGGATGTGAAGACTAAAGTGCCCTTTTATTTGATTCCACATCAAACATTTTGCTCACTCTTTCATACGTTTACACTATGGACAGTAAGAAGACTAACAATGACTGTGGCAAATCTTGAAAGCAAAAATGCCTCAGATGACTACAAGCACACCTAACTAAACGCTGATCCATATTTGTCCCTTCTTTTATGTTGTCCTTGGCTTGGGCACTAACACGTCTTCAAAGGGAGAAGATGACCTCCCTCCATCTAACACACCCACCTACCCATACACCCAGACACACTCTACACCCCTAGCCAACACACTTTGGTTTTTTAAATCTCCTTGAAGATGGACACATCAAAGACGTGAATTGGCAGGAGTGACCTGGTCTGACCACTATGACTGGGAACTTTAAACAAGCAGCACTGCGAGGTATGACTCTGCAGGTCACCTGTCTTACCACAGCCTCAGGGAGAGAGAGAGAGAGAGAGAGAGAGGGGTGGGGGGGGGAGTAGGAGGGCAGAAAGTGGGGCTTTTTTTTCTACCTCTCAAACACCTGCAGTGCTGCAATTTCCTTCACACTCCTCAGGTTCCTGTTCTCTTGTCTCTTTTCGACATGTAGCCTTCTTCTCACCCCCCCCCCCCCCCCCCCATCCTTCTCCCCTTGCCTCATCTGGGCAGCATTAGGAGGGCGGCTGACACGCACAGCTCTGATTTGCGAGGAGCAATGAGGAGACTTGTTAAGTGTGCCAGTGGAAAATTCTACCCTCAACCTAAAACAGCAAGCCCCGAAGCCAGGCCACAACAATACTGCCACCTGGCTCAGCTGGGTTTGGAATCGAGGGGGGGGGGGGGGGGGGGGGGTCCCACAAGAATGATAAGAAAAGTCATACAGAAAGAGATGAAAACAGGAGTCTATTCCTTCAACACACAGTGCAGTGAGCTGACAGGAGGTGGGTCCTGACTTGTCACTCAGGTTGATGCATTAATCTGTTGACAAGCTCAGCTGCTCCCACAGCTCAAGCCTTCCCAGAGAGCCTCCGTTCAGAGCAAATTGGCCGTCCGCTCCACTCAGGAGCTGCCTGACTCAGATCTATGGGCTTAGCTGTTACCTGAGGCGAGTCAAGGCCAAGAGGCTGCCTCCCTCCTTGCCTGCTTTCCTAAATTATAGCTTGCCTGAATCACAAGCCCTCAGGCCATGTGTGTAGAAATGCAGCAGCCTATTCTTTGCTTTGCACATAAACACGAGGTATCGACACAGAGATTTGGTCCACTTATCTTTAAAACTGAGCGTTCAAGTCCAGTAGCTCCAGTAGCCTGAAACATCTTCCTCCCAGAAAGAGCTGCGCTGTAATTATCCTGTGAAATGGCTGCTATCTCTAAATGCCCTTATTCCTTTAGGAAGAAGCCTGAGGCATTCCCACAAGCTACACACTATACTTACAGTACGACTACAACAATGTGACAGTTAGGCAGTATATAGCCGATAATAATCATATACAGTCGAGTAAGTCACCAGTTGTACAATTTAACTCTAGAGAAGAAAAAAGTATACTTGTCTTGCTTTTATTTTTATAATGCCTTCTAGTTTTATATTTTAATAAACAAAGGCTTTTATTTTGAAGGAACTCAGATAAGAAAAGGCTTCCAGCGACCACTAAAGTAACACGAGTGAGGAAAACACGGCCGAAAGAAAGGTAAACAAGTTCAATGTTTCATGTTTCAGTATCCGCCGAAGCTTAGTTTCTTTAGTATACTGTAATATTTAAGTATGGTTTGTTTTTGACTTAGTTTTGAACTAAAATAACTCCCGCTACTTTGCAGCGTTAAGATAGTTTTACTCCAACTAAAATGTTTTGCTATTTTTCTGTGTTCAGTAATCAGCTCTTAAATTGGTTTTGGGATTTTCAATCATTCTTGAAGTTGTCAGTTTAAGTTTTACAATCTTTCCGTGAGATATGTTTCTTCTCAAACTTGATCGTCACTCTTTTGTTAACATTTGAGCATCAATTGGTGCAAAGACATTACATAGGGCGCAAAAGACACCATTTGTTTGACTTAATTCTGGGGAAAGAACTCTCATGTCAACAAATACATTTATGTAAATTTGATTTCTGCTCTTAATATTTTTATAATTTTACATCCATCACAGATTATAATCTAATGTAGGCTACAACCTTTAGTGCAAAAAAAAAAGAGTCAAGAACAGGTTAGATGAATTAGTCATACACGTAATTGATTGTAACCCAGTAAATGTTTTTATTAGTGTTAGTGCCCCACACCTCTTTTTTTTGAATTCCCATAGTAAACATTAACGGAATTTAACTGGAATCAAATCTAAACATCATTCCAAAGAAGGACAAAATGATCTGTTATGTTGACGTTTGTATATATTAGGTGAATTATTTCAGAATGTAAACCAATGCAAACAGGTCCCTGACTCTAAGATATACATTTGTTTTAAAGCTAGAAATCATCCCCCCCCTCCCCCCCCCCCCAAAAAAATTGGATGTATCATAAAATAAGAAACTGCCGTTAAGATGATGAAGGGAATTAAACTGCATCGTTTATCACACCTCAGCACATCCACCTGTCGCATACACTTTGTTCAGAAACTCTTTGAAAGGCCTCACTGCCGACCTCTTCTTTACAAGGCTCTCAGTGTGATTTGTAAATTTAAGCATGGAGGTTCACTGAAGTGTTTCCATTTTTCTAATTTCATCCTTGTCTTGCGACCACCGTACATTTAATGTCCATGTATTCAGATAATGTGATGAGTTCAGAAGGAGACTGTGGTTAGAGAGAGATGTCACAGACAGAGACTGAATGAGTGTGTGTACAGTCACTACTTCTCGAGTGGTCTTTGATGTCGGTCGAGTAGTGCCCACATGTCCAGCCCTTCTCTGCCAGGAAATTACAACTCCGTCCCCCTGGAGCCCCGCTGACTGCAGGGAGAATCGCTGTCTGTTTGATGTTGTAAAGAGGGATCTCCAAAGCAATTTAGCCTTTCATCTCTTTTCTTGTCTTTTGTCTGTGATTCACCCAGGCTCTGGGAAAGTTAACAACATTTTCACAAGTCAAAAGTCAAATTTAGCTGCTACAGTTTCAGAGACAAAGAGATAAATACAACAATAAAAAGAAGGATATGGAGTATGCTTATCATTGTCACTGTAATCATCATCTGCTGGCATATATACGGTTCCTCAGAGTATAGCCACATGTTCTCACCTTTGCAGCCCAATGTTCTGACATTTGTCTAATTATTTTATCACAATTTCGTAATTTTCCATTTTATTCTCATCAAGTTAATGTTTTTACTATCAGAAGTTTTGATGTTAATCATTTTTAATATTAAAGGTGCGCTACGGAGTTTTGGTAGAGAAATGTGAAAGTTGGAGAAATGAACAGATTCTGTGGTATATGTTTATAACTCCATACACAAACTGTCCTCAGAGGAAAATTTGGTCCCTGTATCACTGTTTGAAGATAAAATGATACACGAGAAGTTATGTTGGTGGGCCCGCAACAGTGAAACCGTAACTCTCCTGGTAGCTTCTTAGCTCCAAACTGTCTCAGAGGCACCCAGTTCTTCCTTTGAATTTAGTCAGAAAATATAGCATAGAATTGTTTCACTTCTCCAACTTTCAAATTCCACTACCAAATCTCCATAGTGCACCTTTAACAATATATCAAAGACTTATGTCATGTGAAAGCGGCTGCTATAGTGACAGTGCGTTTCTCCAGCAGTTTAGCATCTGTTAGAAAGTTTTTTTGGTTTAGTGTACCACAATGTCATTTATTAATATTATCTTTATAGTCTTTTGTCTTTAATCATTCTAATTATTTTGGATGTGAACCCAAGAACAACTTGGCTCCAACTGCTTTTAATGAACAACTTGTTGTTACTGCTAATATCAAACATGTGATGTCGTTCAAGCCCCATAAAAGCTTCTAAGTTGAATTAGTTACTGTTATTGAGATCTATCATGTTCTGTATGTATATGGCTGACACTGTAACTTATGGCTGTAAGTGTTCTGCTGTCAAAATTATTAACTGACCGTGTTGACCTTGAGGTAGCCAATAACTTCAAAATGCAACACTCCCTTTTTTCTCCTTCACCCTTCTGACAAGTGCAGCTCTCTTTCCCTCACGATCCAACATCTGTCTTCTCTCCATTGTGGAGGGGGCTTGGCACAGCTTCGCTCTGGATCGGGTTTAGTTTCAGATTTTATACCCAAACCAAAAAAAGAAACTGGCTTCTCAGGATTCATAAGCCTTCGTTGATGGGTTCATGCAGGCACAAACAGCTGTTTTCTGTTGCCCTCCACTTGCTCTGAGTTTTATTAATGAGCTCTTGGTTCACCCTGACGATGATAAAGTTACAGTCCTGCGTTGGACCGAGCAAGAGCACGAAGACCCAGCTGAGGGGGGGTGTTTGCCTTCACACTGAGTCAGATTAATGTTCAACAGGCTGTTGTTTGGCTGAAGGAAAGATTGCTTTTCACCACATCTCTCTGCCAACTGGTGTTCACTACACAACATTGACCAAAGTCAATGTTGGTGACAAAACCAACATTGACTTTATTAAACTTCTTTTCTGGTTAGGTTTTTCCCCCTCTAATGTGACTGGTTGACATCCTTTTAACCAGCTATGAAAATAAATAACCACAGCAGAACATTTTCAAACTATTTTGAAAAAAGGAGACCTTTCATGACCACAATCTCACCACCACTGTTGGCAATGCTTTATTCTGAGAGGCAGGTTTTTCTTCCAGCAGATTGAAGAGAGAGCCAGCCTGGCTGTGGTTGACCCTGGTCAGCATTACACCTCTTTGACACTGGTTAAATACCCTCTTTGTAATTCTACAACCCATAAACGGAAGATATCATGCTAGTAGCAGTGATGGAGAACTGCCTTTGACTTTGAATGCACCCAAAAGTGCAAAGCATGCTGAACCGTAATGTGCACAGTGACAACAAACAATGTCATTAGTAGGTCAGAGAGAGAGCTGGTGAACGATGATCAGACCGACAATACTTGACACCACGCAGGTAACTCGTCATTACCTCAGCCAAATAACACCAGGTCATCTATAAGTGAGTTGTACTTCTCCTAATTGTATACGATCGGACCGTGCAGTCAGGGGATGTGTTTTGAGTTAGCGTCAACCTGAAACATATGGAGAACTATGATTTCTTGGCAGGCTTATGTGACCTCTTCCTGTGGTTCTTTTGTTCTGCGAGGGGCCGGGAGGTATCATGGGATTGCTTATCACTCTGACACAGGATGCCAGCGGGGGTCACGGAGCAAGAAGGGAAGTGACAGTGTGGCACTTGCTTGTTTTCATAGGGAATGAGGTGATATTGTGACACACGGCCATGCACCTCTACCAAAACAGGAACAGTAATGACGTCCCCAAACATTGTCAACTGCAATAAGTGTAGAAGTCTATTAGTGCTGAATTCGGCTGCTTTTTGTCAAGATACTTTTCATTTTGTAACTGCAGGGGCACAGCCTATAGAAAAAGAGAGGTGAGTTGTGTGGAGATATAGTATCACGCTACCCCATACTGTTTAGGGTGTGTGTGTGTGTTCGGTGAGGGGATGTGGTTATAAGGTCAGGCTCAGACTGGGGGGGTGATAATCTCGCTCTGTCACAGGTGCATTTCCCTTGGGTACTGTGGTTTTAAACAAGAGTCACACAGCTGTGTGTGTTTGTGTTCAGTCTGTAACTAAAGAGACGACAGCTGACGACGTTTCAGAAATAATACTGACCAAACAGATTTTTAAATGATGCGTTGAAATGCAGGTCGGACTTTTGTGTAGAAGTGTTTCAGTTAATGTTACAGGTTTCATGTGGTTTTGATGATTTGCTGAAGTTTGCTGTAACATCAGCTTGCTGGAGTGTTGTGCAAGAGTGAAAATAGCTGTAAATGCAGATTATACTTGACTGAGAAACTGCACTTGTCTGTGTCAGTGTTGATAGAGGCACTTTGATCCATAAGCAACAGTTTGCACCGATAGAAACAAGTTCCCAAAAAGTTCATGAAAAGTCCTGTAACAAACTAAAGTTAAAGTAACAAACTAATGCAAGCAATATTAACCTAACATTTTAATAGTAAATGTATGATTATAGGAAATATTTCCAATATTGTGACTGTTGTGTTTTTGTCTATTAAAGTATTTAATGCTTCAGCTGTTTAAAGCAACACAAGTTTTGACTATTTCAGTCATTTTCTCTAATGGGCCCCGAAACAAGGCCTCCAAATAAATCTGGGAGGTCATGAGATGATTAAAGGCAGGGTTGGTCATTTTCTCCAGATACTCTTTTTAAGATTTTGGTTGAAATTGTCTGTAAGTCCTGACAGACATTAATAATTCATTTGCTCTGAAAAAGGAACAAAGAAAATCCATCATCTGTAGCAGTTGTTAGCATTAAGAAACTTTGACCAATCTCTGCCACGAGGTACCAATCTGATGAACCAATCATGCACGAGCCCACACTCAGAGCATGAGCTGAGGGTGCAGACGGAGCACTGAGGGAATGCTACTTTGAAATTAATGCTAGTTTTCGAAAATTACCAACCCTGCCTTTAATGAAGCAGGAACAAAGTAAAAAATAAATAGCAAATCACCTTTTTTCCTTTTAGGCCTTTGATTTTTTTGTCATCAACACTCCAAGATAGTTAGAGGGAAATTTTCTATTTGGTGGAACTGTAAACAGCTCACATGCTTCTGAAATGAGACCAGGGTTGTTAGCTAGATGTTGCTTTTTATAAGGATTCACAATTCAAAAATAGTTAGTTTTACAGTGCATGATGTTTCTGTTGGCTTCAACACTGACCTCCAGTAAGCACTAAGGGGGCTTGCAGCCGAGAGACAGCACCTCCAACTCTGAGTAAAAAATGTGAATCGCTCACTCTGGGATGGGAGCAATCCAATGCCTCAAACATGGAGTAATGTATCTCAGGGTCTAGTTCAAAAGGGAAGGTGAAAAGGACAGCAAACCAACAGGCAGATTGGTTGCTGGCCCTGGTCGACGGTACTGAAAGCAAAGTAGGGAACTGTTGTGGTGAGGAGGGAGCTAAAGCAGAAGTTGAAACTTTCATATTGCCCCTTAATCTATGTTCCAACTCTTTCCTATGATTACAAAAGTTAACACGGAGATGAAAAATAAGCTTGTCAGTATCAGTCCTAATGGATTTTCTCTGTTTGTTTGCTGGACAAACGACCACAGAGATCTGAAGGGAGCTCAGTGTAAAATCGCTGCTTCTTTCCACCAAATCGGCCACAATGCGGTCGTCCAGATGTCTGACCAGTAGGGATGTAACGATTCACTCAACTCGTGATACGATTCTCACGATTTATTTTACAAAATGAGACTGTAGACAAATTAGGACTGAAAAAGATTCCTTTAGGGGCAGCAAACCCACCTGTCAGTGTGGTTTGACCTTTTCATGACTCAGTGATTGGAGCTTCTCATTGTGGTGTTGATTAAATGCTGCATCATGTTGGTTGTGCTATTTGTGTAGCAATATTTTGCAAACAGTTTTTGTCTCGTCTGTTATCTTCTCACCTCTTTCATTTTCTGTATTGGGGAAGCCAAAATGCTTCAAAACCTCCGATTTGAAAGGCGATGGTGCGTCATCAATTTCAAAATCTTGCTCTGCAGCTGCCAACCGCCTCTGCTCTACAGCTGCTGACACTCACAATATTATTGAGTACCAATGTGAATCTTGACACCTTTGTATCGATTTATCACAATTTTTCTTTACATCCCTACTGACCAGGATGCCTCATGGGCATCGTCTTAGATTCCCCAGGTACATCTTACTGGTAAAAGAGACTCGATACATGCTGGAGGAATTGCATTACTCGTCTAGCTTTTGAACACTTCAGGATATCCCAGAAAAAAATAGAAAAAAAGGCAAGGGACAGGGTAGCCCAGCATAGCTTGCTCAGTCTGCTTACACCACGACCCTACACTATAAAGTGGAAGAAAACGAATTGATAGCTGCATTGTTGAATACATTTTTCAGTACAATATTAAATGAAGTAGAGTAGACGTATATATAGTTCAACTTTTTAAATACCTAAATAGTTCCTCGAAGAAGTAGTTCAAGTTACTTCCTGAACTCATCTAGTGAAACACTGGCATATCAATAATGTGTGCAAGCAGCACCGACATAAAAGATCTTAAAAATATTCCAAAACACTTTGCTATCCATGATGAAGGTTGCTACTGTACATCTTCAGGTTTTAATTCATGCACTAAGTAAGAAGGTTAAAGTCGTAAATGTCAAGCCAGACAAAAAATGCAAATGAACTAAAGTGTCAAAAGTCTATCAGCTCATAAATCATGACTGAACATGTTTGTCTTGTGACTGGTTTCCCTTGAAAGGAGAATGAAGGTTGGAGCTGAAATATCCCCACCCCCGTGATCTCTTAACCCCTGATCCCTGGGTCCTGTTCAGACCTCAGATTCGGGGGTCAGAGGTTTGACCTCACTTGCTTTAGCTCAGCGGGCTAATGGCCTGCCACTGTCACTGCCTGCCACAGTCTGACAGCTCTATGAGGCCTCGTCACACTGGGCAAACTGGAGAGCTGGTGTGCAGAGGGGGTTCATCTGTGTGCTTAAGATCTCTGTGCATTAGAGTGACACAACACTGATTTCTGTTAGGCTTGAAACACATGAACACAGAAGCTGTAGTTAGAGACGTGAACACAGAGGAATTGTGTGTTTATAGTCAGTGGAAACATGTAGAAGCATGTCAACCACAGAATATTAAAACAAGAGTGACTCTGGTAGTTTCACAAATGGCAGTGCAGAAAGAGAAATGTGTGTCTGTGTTAGGAGGTCCTGTGATGCCTAACAATGGGTCCTCTTCATCTGGTCATGTGGTGTGTGTGTGTATGCACGTGTGATTCTGTATGCAACTGTTTGAAAGTCTTCTGTGTGCGTAAGCGTGTGTCCTTGCAGTGCAGCTTGGTCACATGAAAATAGTGCTAATGAGGGACTACTGTTCACAGCTGGCACAAGAAGATAGATTTTTACTAACCCCCCCCCCCCCCCCCCCCCACACACACACACACACACACACACACACACACACACACACACACACTATTAGGGGTGGGCAAAAAAATGTATTTATGTAAAAATCGAGATTCTCATCTTCTGAAATTTTAAATAGATTAATCACTTACAAAAATATATTTTTTTTGGCCAATCAGTCACTCCCTGCTAAGTGCTAAGGCTAACTCTTTAACTCAGTAAATCATCTCAGTGAATCATGAATCATGAATCCTGAATCGTTTTGAATCTATCAAAATCGAATCGAAGATGTCCAGCCCTACACACTACAGCTTACAAGTTATTTAAAAGTTGTAGGGTTTTTACAATCTTCATACTTCTGTGCGAAGAAGTACATCTGTAAGTGAAGTCTAACGGACACCTTGAATTCTCATCTGTCATGTGATCTGATAACAAGTGGATAGCCCTAATGCTAGGTGTGAACGTACCCCAATGCGTCCTGTGGATAGATTGAGATCGGACAGCTCAGGCCACATGTAGAGGTGGTCTGGCAAGTATTTGTCCACATTGGTTAGACTTTAAAAAATTAAGCCTATATGCGGAAGTGCAAAATCCTGCAGTTTGTGTGTCTGCTTGAGACTGGCTGCAGAAGCACAGGAAATCCCATACACACCTAATTTAAAAAAGACGGCTTTTACAACAGAGGTCGCGTTAACTGAATATTCTCTGTCTATGTCGACATTTTTGAAACAATGATGGAAAAATCTGAAGGCTGTCCGTCATTTTGACAGACTAGAATCACCGGGTGTCCAGCACTCCTTTCTAATTCTCACACAGCACTGTCACTAACCACATGTAAAGCACCTGCAGTAGACCTCCCAGTCCAGTGGGTGGCAAGTGTGCATAATTAGTTAGTTATTGTTTTGTTCTGTAGGCTATCTGACCTGATACGCGGACGCGGACTCGACTGCACGTCCCTTTATTTATTTTTCCTGAGTCCGCCTGTTTGTAAACAAAGCACGCTTCATAATAACATGAAGCCATGCATGTGTTGTATTACAACGTTATGTACAAGAAGTAACCGTGCTCAGGCCCGGTTATTCCTGGAGCAGTGTGATTATAGACCAGCCGGGGAATGGGGAGGGGGGGCAATTGTGCTTAAAGGGATACTTCACCCATTTGCATTAAGCTTTGTATCATTAGAAACCTGGTAGTATTTTTGAATGGTCGCGCATCCCGCCCTCATTTTCCCCTGAGATGGGAAATCTTTGTATTTCTAAGTCTGAAAAGGAGCTTCCAGTGACGCAAAATGACGATTTTTGCGTCACTGGAAGCAGGGTGAAACTACAACGCTAGTTCCTCGTATTTTCTACCACTGAAGCTACAGACCAATCACAGATCAGTGGGTGGAAACTCACTCCCAGAATTGAAACTTAACGTCCGCCATATTGCTTGGAAGCTATGCTAACAGGCTCTATGGAGAAAGCTGATAGGTGTCGCCTGTGGACAAGTAGTGCCTCTGTAGTATCTTCAAACATATCATGAATCTTTGCATTGGAAAATGCATTTAAATAAAGACTTATGGCAGTATACTGTTAATCAAATCTGTTTTACCTGTGGCAGCGTTTACAGGCATTAAAAAAAGATACATAAATAGTCAGTCTTTTCATTGATGGTGACTTTTGCTCATTAAGAGGCATCAGCATTAATTTCAGTCTGTTCATAGCCAGCTAAAAAATACTCGCAGGAGCTAAACTAAAGTTAATTGCCTGGCGTCAAATGTTAGCAACTAGCTATTAGCTGGATTATTATTGCTATTATTTGTTTATTTTTTTTTTACGGATTTGAGACCAGTTGAGTTATATAGAGTCAAATGTTATATCATATATCAGTTAACCTACACTACAACCTAAATAATGTTAGATACAAGTAAATGTTGCTCCTTACAATTTAGTTTTGTTAAATGTTAGGCAGATCTATCTACTTCACAAGGGAGACTACTTGAGGATATAGACCGCTAGCAAAGCTCTTCTACGGCAGCTGGGAAAGCACTACTCCTAGCATGCTAATCCACGGGTCCTTTCACTAAAGTCTGACTGCTATTAGCAATAAGAAACAGGTTATCTGTGTTAAAAACCACACTGGCTGTGGATGGGACACTGGTCACTTTTCTGAAGTAAATGTTTACAGTGAACTGCCTAATATGGCATTATGATACTTTGAAGAATTATATTTTTTATGTACATTAACACACATTTAACTGTGTTTTGTCTAATGCTATTTACTTGTGCTCTAATGAAGGCTGCAGAAGCCAAAAATACTTAATACAGGAACAATAAAAAAAAGCAGAAGAAATAAATTGTGGGTTAGTTTACAGTCCGTGCATGCCCAAAGTACCAGAACCAGTCCTTCGCACTATGCTCTCAACTGTTCCATGTTAATCACTGTCCCATTAGGAGGCTATTGGCCATAGGGGGTTATTTAAAAAACCTTAATCCCTTCTCTCTGCAGGGGCCTTTTGCTGGCCTCTGCCTAGTATCCAGGTGATACATTATATGAGGGCAGTTGATGCTGATTGCTGTGTAAGTGTGTATGTGTCTGGCTCACACAGTTTCTCATTGGAAAGTGGCCAGCTGACAGCGTTTGGCAGCGCCTGTTGAGTCTTTGTGTAAAAACTTTCCTCAGCCAGAGAACCCAACATACTGTGTAATTGTTATTGATGTTGACAATTGAACTACAATGGGGTGTTATTGCGGTAGGAATAAGATAGATCTCCATGTTTGAGTCCTTTCAAAAAAACAAAGCATTTAGAGTTTTGTTCTCTCTGTTTGTTCTTCTGGTGCCTAATTAGAGGGAAGGATTAAAGCAGGCAGCATGATTCAAGAGCAGCCGTCTCATCCCCACTTCTTTTGATGGAGGAGATCCGCTGCTTCACTTATTCTTGTTGCAAACAAAATTGCTCCCTGGTCACATGATGGGGGATAATCCTCCACTCATGGTCATGGATGGTTGTTTGAAGCTCACACATTTTGAAGCACTGATCACAAAAAAACACACCAGCTAACAAAACACTTTCCCTCATTTAATTCATCTCATGAACACATTCTCCGCCTGATGCAACTTCAATCTTTTTTTTTCCACAATCTTTTGAGTTAGTTTTATCAAAGTGAATATTTATAAATCCATGGCTTTTAAACCAGAGTGGAGAGGGGAAAATGCAAATATATAACAAAGTCACACAAAAAAAGAGAACTGATTATGCCTTTTGAATATCTCTGTGACCTAATAGTTAAAAACTATCCAGAAGAACAACATCAACTGACCTGTTATGCAGATGACACTCAGCTCTATCTCCCTAAAATCAAACAATAGGTCAGACCTCTACTCATTTAAATACTGCCTCGGGGATATAAGACGCTGGATGGCTCAACAACAACAAGCTCCTCTCTTCCTACTATCCTACCTTCTCTAAGACCTTAGGTCAACAGTTCACTGACCTACTGCCCCATGGTTAGCATCTTTAAATGATATGTGACTGCCTTTCCATTTGACTAGTCAGCCTGTAACCATACCAAATCAAAACTTTTACACCCGTGCAGTGCTTTATAAAGAAAACCTATTCATGCTAGAAATGTGCTTTGTCCTATTTTAGCTTCTCTTCATTGACTTTCAGTATGTGTTGTGGTTGTTTTAAAAATTGCACTGTTAGTTTAAACCCCTGGAAGGCCAGCTTCTCTCCTATACAATCGATTAGAGCCCATTCGATTGTTGGTCATTGGCCTCCTAGAAGTTCCTTGGTACAGTGTCAAACTTTTAAACACTTTTTTAGAGTCAAGGCTCTTGGATTACTGATTCGCCTTGTAGAGTTCAACCCATTTGCGACTCTTTCAAAACTCTCCTCAAAACAAGCTTTTCTATGTCAGTGTCGAGGTCCTCCTTTCCCGAACTGGCTGCTTGTTTGGACTGTTTGAGTTTTATATGGTACTTGTTTGTCTATCTTCCTGTTTTTATTAGTTCGTATGATTCCTCAGGTTCTAAAGTTTTTTTAGTGTCTTTCAGCACTTGGGTGAGCTACTGCTATTTGTATGTGTTTTATAAATACCTTTGATAGATTGATTGGTTCTTCTGTATCTTTTAACGCTATATTTCTGCTGGACTTATGCAACATCAGTTCTTGCAGGGAAACAGATGCAGTTTGTCGATAGTCCTCTGCTCAGTAGGCTACTAAAGGAAAGATAAGAGACTGATCACTCTTGGCAGCACGTCTACTAATGAAAACCATACACACAAGCCCCCCAGCCAGGGGGAAGATGTGCAGTGGAAACAGTCGATGGTCCTGAGGCCACGAGTGATACATTACTGCCTAACCTTGTGGGACTGCTTGGCTGTCAGTGGAATCAGAAGAGAGCAATCAATGCCACATGCTGTAAGAAGCAACTGCATGCAGAGCAGGAATCCATCACATCTCCATTGAAAGACAGCCTTTAAGTTATGTTTCTGTAAAGAAATCTCTTTATGTAAGGGTTACTGCGTGTGAATTTACACATGTGCACCGAAACAGAACTACAAAACAAGCAGAGAAAAAAAAGGAGTGAGCAAGGACAGGCTATCAAAACCATGTGTCTGGGGCAGTGCCATGCACCAGTGGGTGCCAGGAAGGAGAGATGGCAGGGTGATTTTGCAAGCCTGCATATTTTGGCACAGAGTTTTGATCATGGAGAGAAGTGACAAAGAATCTTGGTTGGAAAAGAAGAGATGCATGGGGAGAGGACAGCCTGGCAAGCTTCAGTCATGGGGATATGGAAATAAAGTTTTACATCCCCAGCTGTTTTATAGTGCCATTTATTGGCAAGCAGGTGCAAGGCTACTCAAATCTCCCTTTACTTGTAAAAGTACATCAGAATGAATTGCAGTTATAGTCTGTGTGACAACAAATAAGGAGATGAAGCAGGGCAGAAGCAAGATGAGAAGCAAGGAGCGACCATTAGAGGCTAGTGGCTGGTTTTATAAGAGTTGAAACGGCATGTTAAAAAAAAAGGTCATGCTCAACTAAAAGTTTGTCTCTACTTCTCAGATGTTTGTTTCTAAATGTTCTCCCTCAATTTCATACACAAATGCACGTCCCTGCTCACAAATCAATGAGGCACAGACAGAAAGGTGACTCCTACTCATGCAAAGAGCCGTGATTGTGTGAGCGGATCGGGCGTCCTGCCAAAGGGAGGGTGAGTTAAAAAAAAAAGTTTAGGTGGGGGAAGGGCCCACAGGTGCTGGCTCTAAAGCCTGGGGGAGGAGTGGAAGGAGTAAAAAGAACAGGGAGAGAAGCAAGTGGATGCATAAGGAAAGAGGAGAGGAACCTTTTATTCTGCTATGATATCCAAGCACTGATATAGGATTATCCAGTGCACCATAAATGTTTTCTGTGAGTTATACCAGGAGAAAAGCTGGATGTTATGTATGCACGACAGCAATTGTAGTTGAGACAGTCAGCAGCTTTACGGCAGTTAAAGGCCCTGCCACACCAAGCAGACGGCGCCTCACGTTGCCTTTGTCTTTGCCAAAAAGTTGCAATGGAACACGCCGCAAAGACTACAGCCGACGGCCAACTACCGTGTACATTCTGCGCATGCGTGAGAGGAAATAACTCTCCATGCCAGCAGGCAGCGGTAGCTCGTTGTTATGATACAAGAACAACATTTTCACACCGCTGTCGCTCACCACTTGTAATATAGGTACTACTAAAAGAGAATGATGTTTGATAAAAAGTAAAAAATAGTTATTTTATTTTTATTTTATTTATTTGGGTATTTTTTGCCTTTATTGGAGAGATAGGACAGCGGCTAGAGTTGTAAATCAGGGGGAAAGAGAGTGGGGATTCTAACCCAGGCCGCCCGCTTGGAGGACTTACAGCCTCCATATATGGGGCGCACGATCTCCTTGGTGTAAAAGGGCCTTAACGTGTTTGTAATGTTCTTGTAGATAGAGCGCTGTTCTCTTATGTGTGACGCTGAATAAAGCGAGATATTCTGAGACATCGAGTCCTGTGAGTCTGTGGACATAACACTGGAGTTACTTTTAAAGAATGGAAAATGTATTTATAACACAGTGTGTGTATATTCTTTTTGAATCAACAACTGACTTTCTCCTTTAACTGGTTTCTCTCTCACGTATTCAAATACACACTATTGCACACGCATTAAATGAGCTCCTTTCAAAAAGAAAGAGGAAAAAAAAACATGCTGCTAGATTGTATTTGCTCAGCAGAATTTAATATGAGCAAGCTGGAGGTGCTTTTCTTCTGAGGCCAATTCCCTGGAGACACATCCATCTCTGGGAGATGGTGGGGAGGACAAAGGAGGACTGCCCTCAAGGCTCAGCCCAGGCGTACTTAAACACACACACATATACACACAGAACATGTTCCCGCATGGAGATATCAACAGTTGCAAGCGCACACTCATGCACTTTACTCACACAAGTGTAGTGCTCAGACAGAGACCGCCTTGTCTGACATCAACTACAGACTTTGTCAAACAGAAGAAGGAGGAGGGAGAGGAGAAAAGGGACGCTGAGAGGTATACACATACTATAAAGTAAATGGATGGATAAAGGAGAGGGCATTTAATAGAAAGAGACATGCTGGATGAAGGGACCTTTATGCCAGGGAAGATTACTGTGGTGCTGGTGAGGCAGCGCAGAAGAAGAAAACAGAGAGAAAATGTTGTGGTTAGCATTAATGCCCCCTGACAGCCCCGTGAGAGTGAGGAAACAACATGTTTTTATGTAAAGTTGTGGCTGGCCTGTCAGATGGCTTGTTCTACATTTTTGACCCAGCACTTTATTTACTTGCTATCAATCACCTCAGGTGTCTGTGTGACAGCTGTCAGCTCAGCTAACGTTGCATATTCTTAGAAAGAAGAAGCCACACTGATGACATTTGTTGAGGGGGATTTAATGCAAGGTATAACTTATTGTTAAAGAAGTTGATGTCATCTGTTGCCAGGGTAACACCTAAAAGCAGCTCAGATAAAAAAGTAAACAACCGTAAAAAAAATCCAAATGAATACTCCTTTAAATGTACCTCAGCAGATCAAAACCAACTGCAACCTATTATACAGATGTGATATGTAGTTTAGGGAATTGGGTAATTGTGTTTTGGTTAGTTGTTATAAAAAGTCACATAATCACTGTAGTGCAAGCCCTTTGGAGAATTAGAGCCCTGGAACAGCCTCTAGCCTCGCTTAGTTCATTTCCTGTTCCTGCATGGCCGAGGTAATGAGGGATAATAAGCTGCACGCCACACTACCCTTGATTGTGTGGCCGCACAATCTCACTAATACGGCAATCAAAGGTGAGGTAAAGAGACGGGGGCAAAGACAGAGAACTGTCACAGTAGATCCTCCTCTTATGCAGCAGATGTGACAATCTGTTCCTGCAGAGAAAACTGGGAAGCCTGTGACGAAAACATCAAGAACACTAAATGCAGAATGAGAGCGCTCATCTTCTTGTCTGAAGTGATGGATGGAGTGAACGACTTCACTGGTGCGATGTAGTGTGGCGGTCAGATATAAAAGTGACAGTCCCCCGAGGATTATCAGCAAGACGGCAACTGCTCAGGGTGGAATCTTAAAAAGGATAATATTTTTGACCGAGGGCTTCAAGATACTGTCGGATCATTGACCATAGTCAAATAGTGGCCATTTTCCACATGACAACTTCAAAATCAGGATGAGAAGCTGTTAAAATGTCAAACGTCTGTGTTCCAGGTTGTAAGTCACGTTGATGTAGGGAATATTACAAATTATTATTTCACCACTTTTAAATTTAACCCCAATCATATTTAGGCATACATTTTCCATACATGTAAATTAAACATCATATCAAATACGACAACAGCTAGTGATAGCATTCGATCACTTTCACATTCGATTGAATTGTTTCAGTTAGTAAGGAAGAGGCTGGAAGCTAACTGTATCATGTTGTTTAATGAAACAGAAGGTGTTAAAGGAGCAATATGTAACTCTGACACATAGAGTTTAAAATTGGTTCTCCAGCTTGACTAAAACTGACATAGTTTATAACCTTTCTTTAGCATGATGTCCCTTCACATTTGCAATAATATAATGTTAGCTGTAAAATTAACTAGCTAGCCATTAACCATTTGCTAACTATTTGAGAAGCAATGAAATTATAACAATTGTAAGATAACCTACATATAAATATCTTTTACATTGGAATACGATATGATATTTGAGCTTCTTACCCTCAGAATAAAGTCATAGGATAATGGCTGCCAGGCATATATGAACATTTAGATGTGTTATGATGAGAGATGAGTAGGAGTACAAACTGTTAGTCACCAAATCTGGTGTCCCATAAAGTTACACTCCCTCATTTTCCGAAATTACAACAAGCTGTGACATGTAAAATACCGCTGAGGCTGTTAAGTAAAACACACTCCAACCAGGCGTGATTACACAGAAAGCAGTAAAATGGGAGATGTGAGAGATTCATATTAAAGTCCTGCAGCTTGAACCCAAACTTAAACATGATTGCTACCGCAGCTCCACGCACACACACGCACACACACACACACACACACACACACACACACACACACACACACACACACACACACACACACACACACAACAGCTCTCCTTAAAATCATAAACAGATTCTCAGTTATTCCACAACACTGGTGCAGCCTGGGTCACATTTACCCCAGCCTGGTTGCAGATATCCATGACCAACCTTATTACACACTTACCCAATTACCCTGCTGAGTCTGGGTACACACACTCACACACACATATATATATATACACGGACATGCACACAAGGTTAGCAGGAGGCTAGGGGTCGAGAAGTGCACAGTGAGTGTGAGTTGATATTGACAAAGTTCATTGAGTTGTGTCCAGGCCTGGCCTCTTCCCAGCTGGCTTTGTGCCTCGATACAGGTGCCACACTAGATCACCAACCAAACCTCCACAACCCCCCCCGCCACCCTTCCATCCCATGCGTATCGCTCTCCAGCTAGCATGAGCCTCCTCAACAGGTGCAGTAGGTTAGGCTGCAGGCCCTGACATGCGAGGAAACAGACTGTTATTGTGGGCCTTCCTTCCATCATCTCCTCTTTTTTTTTTCCTCCTCCACCTCTTCTCTTCCTAACAGCCCTGGGGAGCAATGGAGAGGTCCGACTTGAACGTGTAACCCGAGTGCAACTCTTCTGTATTGTGCAAGGATGTTGAAAAGAGGAGGGTAAAATTGGAGGATATGTTGCACACGCAGGGGATTGGACAGCTTGGCAGGGAGTGTGTGTGTAGACGTGTGTGTGTGTGTGTGTGAGTTTAGTGTATTTTGGAAGCAGTGGATACACAATAGGACCGTGAAATGATAGATTCCTTACCCTATGGCAATAACGCAGTCACTTGCAGGATTAGACACAGGGCTTTCACTTGCTGACAGTTTAATGGTACTGTCAGTGTCTACAGAAAGTCACAATATAAAAAGTAATTAAAGTGATTTTTAAATTCTGCATATGCACGTTCACAAGGTTCAAGTTCTCGTGCACGTTTGTTAAAAAACAAAAACTAAACGACTGTCATGCACACTGACTTCTTTCTCTGTTATGTATTTGCAGAGGAAAACTTTGCAGCCTATACTGCATTTCATTATGAGAAATCCAGATGTGCTTTTTGGCTCCTGGTGAATGTCTTCAGCTGTGTATGACACTGTTATTGGCCTCACTGTGCCGAGTGCAGACAGAGAAGCGACGCCTCAGGGCAAGACTTTCTGCTCTCTCTCCTTCACTTCTCTCCCTCTCTCTCGCTCTCTGCCATCTTTCCTTTTTTTTTTTCTGATCCTCCTTTCCTTTGTTTCCTTCGTCAACCAACCTCCACTTACTCACACTTTAGCCTGTCACATCTCTCATCTTTTTCACTTTTTATTGTCCGATCCTTCTTTTCACCTATCTTCCTCTCTCTCTCTCTCTCTCTCTCTCTCTCTCTCTCTCTCTCTCTCTCACTCTCTCTCTCTCTCTCTCCCTGTCTCTCGCTCTCTTTGCTCTGTCTTTCGTGCTCTCTCTTCCACACTTATCACATCATCTGCTCGGAGGGAAGAGGGTGGTCTGACCAGTGACAGGTAGTCAGAGGGCATGTGGGAGTTGGCTCCAGAAAGTCTGCCCCTATACCAACTTTGACACTAGCTCTCTCTCTTATTGCTCTCACACACGCACAAACGCACGCACACGCACACGCACTCTTTGATTTGAGTCATCAGCAGCCTGCATGGTGGACAAGTCATATCTGATGTCAGAAATGAGTCAAAAGGTTCTTGAAGTTACTAAGTTGTTATCCGTTGAGCCACACTCTACATGTGGTGAGTTATTGCGCTGCAAACAAAGGAAACACCTCAAGGACACAACACTGACATTTGCAGTACATTTTTTCTCGGTGCTGCACAGAATAAAAAGAAGCAGGGGTATAGATGCTACGGCAGTTCATAAGTGGACATTTTATTTGTTAAATGAGCCATTTTTGGTTGTTTTTCTCAAGCTCTCAAAGTATGTATGTCCTTAACTGGAGATAACAACGCTGGTTTTCCTGTGATGAGAAGTTCATTTCTTGAGAAAAAAGCAGAAACTAACTCATTTTCACAGGAAAACCGTGTTGTTATCCCGAGATAAATAAGTCAAATTCTGTCAAAAACTGAAATGTACTGGTTATCACTGGAAGAATGTATGGGTGCATGTTCTCTTAGGGCTTTAGGAAAAAGCATCACAAGATCTTTTCTCCTTTTCTCAGCAACTCCTGTGGAATCATGAAGGTGGTTGATGCAAGAGAAAGAAAGTTTGTGAAGCGATTCATTGATTAACACATAGATTCTTCCGATAAACTGTGAGTTAGTTTTTTTTTAATGCACTTTGTTGCTTTCTACCAGGATAGTTGATGATAATTGCAGGATAGTGATGAAAGTTATGATGAAAGTTATGATGAGTTAAGTTATAACACTTTCTTGGTCAAATTAGACTTTATTCTTCCTTGATCTAACTCATGGATCAGTAATTGTTACTCCTTTGAAGTTGAAAGTGACCTTAAAGAAACTCTTTGTGTTGGATAGTTGTGTCACTGTGCCCTCTATTGATGAAATCCTGCAATTGCAGGGTGAATTTATTAGAAAGTTTTTCTTATCTTGTGTTATGTTCTCAGTAATGTGTTTTATTCAGGACGTCTACTGCAGTATCACCTTTAATTCTTAAACTAGTTTGATGATTGCTTATCTCTTGAAGGAAGTGCATAGATCTTACTGATTCTCAACAGGTTGGATACTTTCTGGAAAATGCAATCCACTGATAGCAGGATGCACCAGACTTTACCTGAGCTTGCATTATTAGTCTCCCTCTCATTGACCTCAGACATCCAGATCAGTTATCATGGCTGTTTTTGAGCGGCACACTGAATCAGATCACAGCTGACTAGCTGCTGTCTAGACAAAGAGCAGACCCCTTCCTGGTATTGTTTGTTGGTGGTTACTGGTGGAAGAAAAACAGGAAGAGTCTGTGAGTAAGCCAGAAAAAAACGTCAGCCAGGGAATAATAAAGGCTTCCCGCCTTTAGATTTTTGTCTTCACACGTGAGCTGACAGGCAGATAGGCATAATTATCGACTGTTTTATGTTATGTTAATAAAGAAAAAAGAAGCTTGAACAATGTGAGATCAGTTGTGTCTGTATATTACTCCTGCAATGTCTGTGTTCCACCACACAGTGGCAGCACTATGTAATGAAAAAAGTTAATCTTTCTCTCACTCAAACACAAATGTGTTTATAATGTGAGTGTTATCATTAAAACTGTTTGCTGGAGCTTGAAAGCAAAGAGGGATAAGCAAATGTTGAATTAAAAGAGTCTAAAATCTTTTTTTTTTTTTTTAAAACAGGTCGGGTATTGCAAGACAATGATGTGAATACTTAATAATTACTGTTTGGTGCTGACAAGGAGCTGTTACAATATTTAAAGAAGAAAAGTTACCTTATTTGGGCAACAATTGATTAAGTGAACATCATGGTGCATTGTTAAAGACTCGAAACATATCCTTATGTAAATGTTCTATGAGGTAATACATCAAGTAAGAAGTTGGGACATATACTGCTTTATTCAAAGTTTCTTATCACAAAAAGTATGGAATATTTTAAATCGTTATCATTTGTGTGCTTTCAGATTGATTGGCAACCAAAACCACAATGGATACTGAAAGTTCAGTGGGACATCAGGTCATATTTCAAGGTAACACAACATACTGTAGGCCTATATCAAAACTGGTTTGTTGCCTTTGGACAACAGCTTATTTAACCTTCCTAACATTGCTGTTTACTGTGTTACAAGATGTGAGGTATAATGTTCAAGGTAACAGTAATTTTAGTTGTAAATGTTGGCTACTGTAAGCTAGGGTTACAGGGTTGAATGCTAATTTGGGCTTTCGTCGACCTGCAATGGGCTATCAAACATGTTGGGGGATTGACTCGGTTTTGGAGCCATCTTTAAGTAGTCATTAAAGGAACTGCAGTTTTTGTCACTTCCATGTTGACATCATTTTACAGCCAGTTAGTTTAGATTAGCATAAAACTGGAATCAGGGGCCAACAACAGCTAGCTAGCTTAACTCTGTCCAAAGCAAAAGGAGCCCTCCGCATACTAAAATGTACTTTTGTATCCTGTAGATCATAAAAGGGAAAGATTTTGAGTAAGCTAATTCAAACTAACTGGATTCTGTTCTGAGCTTAACTGTAGATAAGAGCAATAATCAATATACATTAGACACCAGCTAGTGCTTTAAAATGTAGCTAGCATGGGAGAGGCGAAACTGCAGATTCTCAATTGGCCACTTGAGGCTGTCTGCAAAAGTGAGTCGATCCCCATTAGGTCTTCAAACAACATATTTGATAATACATAAGCTACAGTTAGAGAAGAGCCAAAGTTGTAACCTGTTAGCTTACATTTGTTACATCTTAAAATGACTGAATGTGGGTTTATTTTTACAGCAAATAAAAAATATGATTTCCATGGCACCTCTACTCCAAAAGAAATAAGAAGAAAACACAAAAATGCTGTGCATACTCCTTCAATAGTCTATAGTAATCACTCGTCCCACTCTCGCTCTCTGTCAACAGGATGTGACGTTCACAAAAATGTTCATCTCTGGGGGTTGCCTTTATTCATATAAGGTTTATGGATCCACTGAAGCATTTATTCAGCTTAAACAAAGACTCTCCCCCTCATTTGACCTGTATCTACTTTCTTTTGCCCCATGTGACTGCAAGCACACACATGCCAGCTATATGGTGATGATGTCAACTCGTTGCTTCACCTTCATAAAGGTCAGAGAACTCACACATTTTTCACATTCTTGCTCCCGCTGCCTGTCCTTCCCCCCACAAAGACGGGAGTAAATCTGTGTCCCAGACATAACATTAAGACGTGATCATTTTCTCCTCGCAAGGTGGTTGTTTCACCTCAATGTTTGAGTTAGTGGCACTGTAATTATGTCAGAATTTACAGCTGAAACACAGGTTGTGACATTCCTCTGCCAGCTGGAGGTCTGCCTGTAAATCTGGCACCTTTACCGGAGGATCCTCCCCTCAAAGACCACAGAAACCACTAGAACCAGCATGTAAAAACACAGGTGTATGTGTGTGGTGCAGAGTGAGAGAAAGATGTTGTATGAATTAATAAAGAGGGTGATCTGCAGTATTTATAGATACGCCCTCATTAGCTTGATTAATTTTCATCAAATGAACCCTACACTTCATTTAACATAATCAGTTAATATTTGATGAATGGCAGTGTAGAGATCCGATTACTTATTATTTCTTTCTCATTGCTCAAAAAGGTCGTTTGAAATTCTCTGAAGTTCAGAAAACAGGGTCTTAGAACATTTTGCTGTGGATTTGAATCATCGGTAAGCCCATTGTAATGTTACTTGTGGTTTGATATTTCAGATGCAGACATAGTGGGCTTGAATCCATCATGTTCTTTGCAAGACTGGTGTCAAAACTCTTTTAAACTGGGCCTTCTTCTTTGTAATAGTTCATAAGGTATGTCCTTAGTAAACCTAAAGACACCCATGTGAGCACTAACAAGGATTTCAACGGTGAAATGTAGTCACACAATTGTCATAAATGAGGCGCGTTACAGATTTGGATTGACATGAAGGTTTGGGTATATAGTAAAGGAAGCAGTTTAAAGCATCCACCACAGATAAAGTTAAAAGACAACTGCACATGTTCAGGTACTCAGGCTGTACATCTCTGACTACCAAGACCCCTGGGTGCTGACGTACGTAGCTGATTGATAACGATAGGGAAAGAGGATAAGCTTAGATGTTGGTGGCTGACGGTGGAGAGGATTGGACTTTGCACGCAGCCAGTTGTGAGTTTGAATCTTATTGTTACATCATTTTTCTGTTCTTTACTGTGATGCACTGATAGCATTTACAGTCATTATAGCTTCTACTAATCTGAGATGCATCTTTAAAATAGCTGCGTAAATGTGTGGTTATTCTTGTGACAAAAAGAGGATTACCTGGTGGAACTTGGTCTGAACATATTAGACACTTGATTGATGTTGATGGAAACAGTTTGATCAAGTTTTGACTGTCTTTTCAGCAATGGCCATAAATGTCTTTTCAACATCTTTAAAACTGAAAAAATGCTCACTGTGCAGAAATAAGGCTCCAAAAGGTTGAAATACTGTAGTTTAAAGACATCAGGGCATCATGATGACACACAGGTTGCTACCAATATGCAAATTGTTAGCCTAGAGAAGGGTCCCTCTCAGAATAAAAACAACATTCAAAATCTCAATTATAAAATGGTTTTTAAAGCTGCCCTGATGTAAATTACTATGTTGAACAATAAGTAGAGTATCACATCTAATATGAAAGGAGTTTCTTGTTTACAAACCCAAAGAGTACTAGCACCTGACTCTGCAGTTCCCTTTAACCCTGCATACTCTTTTAGCTACTTTGAGGTCATTGTTTTGGTTCTTTATCCCATCACTTTACAATTTATTGAGTCCCACAGTTCTACTTATTGTTGTTTCTAGACAAATGTTGATAATTTAATTTGATTAACATAATAGAGCAGAATAGGTCAGTAGATTAGTTCATCTATGAATAATACTTAGAGGCAGCCACACCCACTTTAAGTACTTCAAGAGCAGGTAGAAAATCTGGGTTACAGCCTCGCCCCTCTTTTCATTTTCTGTAACCATATAGACCCTCTGAGGCCCGCTTGTTCAATAGTCTCAATGATCCCATGTATGAGAGGGAAGATTACACCCGGCAGGTGTTGTGGGAATGGGACACAAGGAGTCTTTTAGCTTCCAATCCACTGAGGAATTCCCCATCATCACATAGATTTGCAGATTAAAACTTCTGAGAAGTCCACTTAACGTTCCGCCAGAGAATGACAGGGGTGAGCAAGTATGCCACTTATAATTGTCAAACAAGCTGGTGGCCATTCGCTCCGCAAGGTCACAGGATCTTACGTTAGAAAGGGATGGAGGGAGTGAGAGGCCCAGAGCCGGGCATAATCTGCAGCCAGAGGATTTGAGCCATGACTGTAAGAAGGGACCTGTGTGAGTCATTGTGATGCTTGGTGCCAATCGAACCCAAAGACCTTATGTGTCATTACAGAGCTTTTGGACAGTGTGGATGGAGTTGGTAACAGAAAGTATGGTACTGTATGCCATCACTGTGTGGTTTGAAGTTATGATATCAATACTGAAAAGCTAACTTATAATTTGTTACTTTACTAATATGTGATCCTAAGACCTCACACACACTTCTTATAGTCATGCAAGCACTTCTCTGAAGGTCTACTTGGAAACACTTTGAGCTAAATGTAAAAGTCAGAATACCAACATTAACTGAATGACCTGGAGAAATGTTGATTTATAATGATCAATTTAGGTGGTTAGCAGCTAGTTTTGCATGCATATAGCAATCAACCAGAGTATTGGACAGTTTTAAACAATGGCCTGACGATGGATTAAAAAAAAAAAGTTACACTTTAGCCAGAGGGGATTTGAGTTTGTAAATGATACCATACAATCTCCATACCTCCAGACTGATTGAAGGAAATGTGAGGGGATCATTGAGAGGTGTGTCAAGCTTTGTCTGAATAGCTCATGTCTTTGTTGGTACACACTATAGGGAGGGGGTGGAGTGGGGACTTTTTATTACTAATCTGTTTTGTTTGTTAAGGCTTAGAGTTATGTAAGGCTGATCTAACAGGTGCCTCTTTGCCTTTTGCTAGGTTGACTGACATTCACTATGAGACAGCATTCCCAATATGGTGAAGCCATCGTTTGGCTTCAAAAACTCACAGAGACTAAGGCCTAATTTTATACAATCTTTAGTCCAACCACCATGTCAGAATATATATACAATTTCTGTCTCCAATAAGCATATCTTATTTGACTGCTTATATGAAGGTATCACACAGTTGTCATATTCTTTTGCTAATTTAAAAAACACAACAAAGGAGCAACATTAAAATCTTTTCAGCTTCATTCTTTGAAGGACTTAAAAGAAGATGTATGTCCAAAGTTACAACCTTAAGTGCCAACAAAATACATTTTGATATATTCAAAAAAGCTACTAGCATCCTTTTGCACCTACCCCATGTTGGGATGGCTGATGGGTTAGACCAAAATATTTCAGGGTGTGTGTGGGGTGTAGAGGTGCCACCCCCTTAGACACGCCCCCAATCAGCTACCTCATTTAGATTCGTCTTGAAGTCATCTACTGGGAATCATTAATGTCTGTGAAAAATGTTGTGCCATTTTATTTAGTAGATGTTTTAATTATTTAACAGGACAAGGAAAAACTTTGACCTGCTATTACAGAATAAGTCTGAGATTAAGTCATTAAACTCTGAGCACCATGGATATGAATACCTCTTCTGAATTTCATGGCTTTCCATCAAATAATTGTAAAGATATATAAGTCAGTAACAAATTCTGGCAAACCAACCATTCGATTGCCATTTTCCTTGAGTCTTATTAAGTTGATCAAAACCCAAGGATTTCATTCTCTTAAGGGCTTCTCCAAGATTTGCAACATCAAACAATAATTCAGAAAACATTTACTTAACTAAACACAAAAGTGCCCTCAAGAAAATCGTTAATTCACAGTCTTAAAATCTGGATTGGTGCTCCTAACTCTTATCTCTGCTTAAACTCATTGAACCCAAAATGTTCAAGCAGGACTACATTGGTATGGGCAGAAACAAGAAGTGATGGGGGTTATCATTGTGTTGGTATTCTGCCACTGGAATGACTCAGGGGGTCTGCAAGACACAGAGAAGAAGACTGCAGGAGACCTGATGGTGTCAAAACACATTATTATAGTCCCCAGCAACTGGACCACCCTCACAGAGAGAGAGAGGAGAAAACACAGACGCAGAGGAGAAAGAGACAATGATAGAGGAAAAGACAGGCCATGGTGAAGTGATGTGTACTGTTTTTTTTAACTTTTTCTTTTGGACTCCTCTGATTGTTTCCGAGCAGACTAGGAGTGTGAGGTGAGAATCAAAAGCATTGGCGAGTCCCTCAGGATGGCATGAAAGGAAAAGAGAGATATTCTTCTCTCTTGATTATTACCTCAATATGTACTGTATGTTAAATAAGTCATCATCCCTTTTAATGCTTTTCTCTTGTTTTAAAATCTTTTTTATGTAACCCTTTCTTTTTTTTCTTTTGACTTCTTTAAAAAAAACAAAAAAAAACAGATGATCTCATCTGCTCCAACCTTTAAACAAGCCATTCATCAGTCTGTGCCTATAGCTTCTGCACTAAATGCATTCCGCTCTTTAGTTAATGTGTTAAAGGGCTTTGAAACTCTTTCAACTGTCAGTATGCATCGGCATAATACCCCCCCCCACACACACACACCCTTTACCCCCACCCACTGGCCTGGATCTGCAAAGTATGGCTCAGTCCGGCACCATGCGCCCACAGATAAGCTAAGCTAGGGCGATAACCAGCTCTGTACACTGATCCTCAGGGTAAAAACCTCGGCGCACATCTTAGGGGGTTGTAATCAGGTGGTGTCACACGCCGTCCTCTCAACACGCACTCGACACAACCATATCACACTCTACATTGTACTTCTGCTGCCAGTTAGGTCACCTCCAAACCATCAATCACACCAGTCTACATTCCAAAAAACACCTCCTCAGTACAAGCATGACGCCCCCACAGCAGTCAGGTGTAAATCAGCTGCCCGAGCAGAGGAGAGACGAGAAGCAACAAGTTTAAATGACAGAGAGAGGTCATCCAATCTCTGGTTCAAAAACCAGGATTAAAATCATAGCCAGAAGCTTCAGTGTATGAGACAGGGAAGCGTACAACCCATGTTGCTGTATTTTGCCAGGGATGTATGACTCAGAACATCATTAATACACACACACACACACACACACACACACACACACACACACTACTGTTACTCAGGTCATGTAAAACACCCTTCCCTGACCCACCTTTTCCCCTGTCTGCTCTGTCAGGAGACTCACACTCAGGCACATGTAGTAGTGTAGTGGACTGGCTTCTGTTTTAATGAACTTGGCACTCAACAAATTGAAAAACTTGGCATACATGATGAATAGGACACTGCGGGGTTCAATGCCATACTTGATATAAATTCAGTTTCCCAAATCCCAAAGTTCATGCAGCATCGACACAGGTCATATGTTGATGTTTGTACCGAATCTAATGAGGGTTTATTGATGGCCCGAGCTCAAATGGTGCCCTGGTCTTGGCATGGATTACTCAAAATGCCTCTACATTGCACCACAGAAAATGTATATGATGTTCATATGATACTCAAACGATAAAGTTATACTGCGAGACATTACATAATAGCACAAAAAACATGTTCAGACTGACCCTTTGATTTATAACCTGACTAAAGTCCACAAATGAGCAAGCACTTTGCAACACTGTCAAGGAGATCTTCCTTTTAACAGGCAGACAGGACTGGAGCATAACCAGACTCATTATTGTGAGAAATTCTGTTTATTTGATGGATTGCCCCTTGACATGAACCATCTCGTTTTCGAACGACCATCTGCCTAAAGCGTATGATTAAAATGAGCAGTACCACCTGTAGTTATTATAAAATTTGTTTGACAGATAATTGTAATTGTAGGAGTGGGATTAAAGCAGGTGCATGGTTGTATCTACAAGAACCTGCAAGGGAGCTCAAATGTAAGACACATAACATTACAGGGCCCATAGTTAAACAAACTCCTCCAAGGCCATCTGTCCATCCTGGAAAACTCTGTCAGCATATTTGGTACCTGCCCATAAAATTGTTTTGCCTTTTGAAAAAAAGAAGTGGCCATGACAACACTGAAATAGTTGTACCTCTTAATGCCAAGTCTGCCAAATTGTGACATTCTTCATTTGAATTTGTCTTTTTTCATAGCATGTAACATTGGTCAGAGAAAATAAACCAATAAGACAAACAGCATTCATATTTCATGATTGTCTGGTCTACACTTTGTGTGAAGAGTTCACGATAGTGTATAGTAACTCAGTGCTAGTGATCTGTAGTGCCACAAACGGGATAAAAATTATAAAAAATCTGTCATGTTGTGTTTGAAACCCATGGAAATCCACTGCCTCTTTAAAGATAAACAAACTTGTGATCCCTAGGAGAGTTTAAACATCAAATCAGTATGGACAGAAAGGGGAGAAGGTGCTTTGATGACATTTCAGTTGGACAGAAACAAACATCTGGATTTTGATCTCAGGATGAGGGGCCTCTAAAAGTTGTCAGTTGGCCCTGTCCGAAGCCCAATCGCCCAGGCAAATAGGTCAGTGCTGCTTGGCCACAATCTCTGTCAGTGAATGGAAACCGAGGCTCTCCAAGGTCCTTTAGTGTGATCTGTCGTCAACCAGCAGTGGGTGTCCGGCCAGCGGTCAGTGGGTCGGGCCCCTTTTACAAGAGCTTTAAGGAGGAGACGAAGCGGAGGGAGCGCGGAGGGAGAGCCTGAGGACAAGAGGCGCGTTGTGTTGCAAGGGCTGATTATGCATGCTGTGGGGTTGGTTTCCTGGATGTTGTGTTTGTGTTGGAGCGGGCGGCTCCAGGCAGATGTTGCAAATGAAGGAGGTGCTGTTGTGTGTTGACATTGTGAGGAAAATCATCCCGGATGACATCTGATTGGGTTTTCAAAAGGAAATGTTTCCAATGACAGTGAAAAATATTGGACCCTCAACACAGTTTTGATACATAATATCTATTATTGTATCATTTACTTTCCAGCTACTCATATTATTTTCTCAGAGCTGGCTGGCAGCGCGTTAAGTGTTACCATCACTCTTAAGGCAACATGATTTATCGCTATGGGAAAAAAAAAATGTTTTATTTCTATTGCACAATGGTGCAATGGGAAAAATGGCAATAGTACTGTTTTAAATGTTATTTTGTTTGTCCTTAGTGTCTGTGGTAGAGACACAAACAGCCTCCAGCTGTGCCTGCAAACCCCCCACACACACACGCACACGCACACAAACCATCCATCTGCCAAGGTAACCAAACAAACACTGCCTCGACAAACATCAGACGACCTCTACCACTCCAAAAGCCACCTGCATACACACAATCTGACACATACAAACAAATGTAAGCACACACTCATCCACACACAAAAAGGTGAAGCTGTGGACTGAAATATGGTCCCTGATATGTTTGATCACATGGCTTTAGAGCTGTATTGTTGACAGAGAGAGAACAGTTGAGGTGCCGATGACAAGAGCAATACTATAAATAGGGAGAAGGAAGATATACTTTATTAATCCTGCGAGGGGAAATTACATTTTTACACTCTATTGTTGAACATGCTACACATACATGGACATGCACTAATGGAGAGATGTCAGAGTGAGGGGGCTGCCCACAGCGAGCGGGCAGGTGCAGTGCCTTGCTCAAGTGTACATCGGCAGTGCTCAGGAAGTGAACTGGCACCTCTTCAGCTAACAGACCAATTAAATACACTCTATGGCATAACATCTATTTGTCTTGAAGGAAGACAGTTTGAATTTTTGAAGTTGGGTTGTATGAGGTACGTGTCAGTGGTAAGTGTATTACCTATGGAGATGCTATGGAGAAACCAGTAGGAGTATAGCACTAAAGCTAGGCTAAACATCACTGCAGACAGTCCGTTTGTAACACGTTATTGAGTTAATTATCAGAAAAGTTGACCGGAAATGACCATGAAAGTGTACATTACATTTAAAAATGTTCACCCCTTTACTTTGCCACCAGTATGCCTCTTTGTCTGAGCACTACTTCAGCACACCACACCACACCTGATCCTCCACCTGAACATCGGCATTCAGTACGGCAGGGAAGTCGGGACACTGGTATCCTCTTATTCAGGTCAGTCCTGAAGTACTGTACTAACCAAGTCCAACTTGTAGTTCTCTGGGTTTATGGATATAAGCTCACAGTTTTATACCCGCATCATTCTCCAGTTTCCACAGAAGTTCCCCCCTCTCTTTGGACCTGTTGACTCTCCTTCTACAGAGGTTTTTCCTCTGTGAACTCTGGTTCATTAAAGGACCCTTTTCCACAGTAAACAGCATTTCACAATCGCTGTAAAGAAAATTGCTCATTGAGTCATTTTTCAGTTTTGTTGTTTCTTGTTTTCTCTGTGAAACAGCTGCTCAATGCACTGCAGACTGAAGACTATAGGTGCTCAAACAAAGTGGCTTGCTGATGGTAAAGTAAAGAGTGAAGGTTTAGGTTGTTTTTTCTGAAAATTAGCTAAATTACGTGGTACAAATAGCCCCGTCTGCAGCAGTGTTTTAGGCCTGTAGTCTAGCTTTGAGCACCAGGTCTGGTTTCTCAATAAAAGGGGCCAAGCTGACCAGCATCTTCTGTGGGTAATAGGCCAACACTTACTACTACTTACTATAATCATTGTGCCTCATACAACCCCACTGCAAAAAAGTTGAACTATCCCTTTAATGAGGTGTTTGGGCTTGGTTCATTCATTCATTCATATACATTAGTGTAACAACCTAAATTGGTGTATAGAAATGTTTTAGAATCAAAATGTATAGTAATAGTAAAAAAGCAAGGGATGCAAAATGAACTAATTATGCTTTTCTCTCAGTAAAGCAGTGGTAGCATCAAATTTAGACATTCTAAGAATGTGCTCTATCAGGTTTTAAACTGAACGATAGCTTAAAAAACATAATTGAAATCAAAGTGTATTGTTCAAAGGCATTCTAGTTGCCTAAAACTTGCCCTACAAAGTTTCGTTTCATTCTTTTATACAATGAAAATAATATCTATCTATCTAAAACTAGGGTTAAAGGCTGAGTGCTTATACAGGAAATTTGGTAGTTTTAAATGTTGGCCACAAAAGGACTTATTTCACCATAGCCTACCAAATGCTGTAATCCGGTTTAAAACTGGAAGAAGACTGTTTAGAGAACAATTGCACTGATTTACAACAAACGAAACAGAAATCACAACTTGCTCAGAAGGCATTCAAAGTTGCATCATTGCGCAACACAGAGACGAGTTTCCGAGCGGGGATAAATCAGTTCAAATCCTCCCTCCTTTCGCTCCTTGTGACTGGTCCCTGCCTCTGTCAGTCAGGGGGAGGGGTGCACCGCTAATTTCTATATGCCTGCTTGTCAATTTAAGAGTCAGATTGCGTTCTCGTGCGTGGCTGTCAGCAGCAGCGAGCCTCAGTGGACGTCCAGCGTACAGCTCCGGGATTTCTACTGAACCACATGAGACGCTTGAGACGTGCCTGGCTACCTGCTCACATTCAACCCTTTTTTGCCTTTGGATATTGCTGCCACTTAAAACGCAGTTCGCACACTTCAGTCTCGTGCGTATTTTTTCTACTTCTGAAGTGAGCTGCTGTGTAATGAACTGCACGCCTGAGGGGAGACTTTTCCAAAAACTTTAAAAGAAGACTTCTGGAACTTTTGGAGTAACATCATTTGCAGTGTTGGCTACAACGCGGATAGTTCATGTTATATTTATTTATTTGACAAAAGCGGACTTTTAATCTGTAAAAAATTTACAGACATGTCCAGAAACATGTTCAGCAAGTGCTCCGTTGTGTTATTGAATGTCCTGTTTCTGGTACGGGCACTCTCGGCGCACGAGTGCACGCCGTGTAACCTCCGGGCATGTCCCGTCAAAGCCCCGCACGCCTGCGAGAGTGGCCGGACCTTGGCTAGGGATCCTTGCGGGTGCTGTGACCAGTGTACTCGTCTGGAGTGGGAGACCTGCGGCGGACAGGACTGGGCGCACGGCTACTGCGCTCTGGGGCTGACCTGCGCGTCTGTCAACAAGACTGGAGCAGCTACAATCCCTGAAATTGGAGTGTGTAAAGGTGGGTACTTTTAGCACCACTTAGATATAAAATGCGCTGTTATTGAGTTGTTTAACAGTCTAATAAAAGAACTGCAGAGGTGTCAGGTCTTTTCACCCCCTCCACTTTCTTGAAGTGGCCGGAGGGTACAGCTATTGAAACGTCAGTTAAGTTCTGAGTGAAGAAGTGACTGTGTCAGTGTTTACCTTGTCTCTGGCTGCCTGCTGCAGCAACCCCAGGTCTGAGGGGCTCTTGACTGCCAGGAGGGGAGTCATGTTCAGATGCTCTTTCTTTTCCTCAAAGCTTCATTCACTCTGAGCTCGGAGGCATGACAATGCGTTTGGCAGCAGTGATGTGGCACCAGAGTACTCTTCAGATTTTAGATGGCTCTGTGCTGTTTGGCTTTACAATCTTAAACGCACATTTATCCGAAAGAGACATGGGAGGAGATGACAAAAAAAAATGACAATTTGAATCTGTATGCGGGCAAAGTTGTGTGGTGACAACAATGGTGATTGTGTTTTGAACTTGGACCACGCTTTAATATAATAAATATGCTTTCCTTACTTGTCAGTGTTGTTTACACCCTGTGCTTCGAGTGTGTAACTCATATGTAATAGTTTGACAGCACGATTGCAAAAGTCCCCTGCAGATTTTCAGTTTTGAATTTGCTGCACAGTGCTGCACTGTTCTGTTTCTGCCAAAGCAGCGCTGGGCTGTTGTGCCAGCATTTTGCTCATTTTACGCACAGTTTGAGCAACTTTTAGAACTTCAAAGAAATGTTAAGGGTGTCAGGTTCCTCACAGTGAATGAAGTAAGAAGCAACGGTGTCCCCTGAGGAACAAATAACCGCCTTGAGGACCTCCCAGCCTTTCCACCTGCACTGTCTCCAGGCTGTTTCTGGATGATTGAAAGGGACTGACATGACTGTAGCAAAGCGTAAGCAGCTCTCAGTGGGTGTCTGGATCCCCTGACCCTGCTCTGTCCTTCTGTGGGGTGGTCCAAGTCAGGGCTGCATGAGGGTTTTCCAGGGGTCTCAGGCCTCCAGGCCATCCCAGGAGACGCTTCTGCTACTACTGATTGTGCCTCAGGTACGAGTTTAACTGGCGTCTGGAGGACATCTCTGCAAATTAACAGCTTTGGAACAAGCAGGAGACCTAATGGCTCCTCTGATTGAGTCGTGCCTCCACTTCTGTGGCTCCAGAGACCTCAGAGTACGCCGCTGACCCCTAAATCAGACACTCATACACACACAAAGCTCAATATCCCAAAGGGTCTAGGTGGGGGTAAATCAACACCTCCCAGTGTGTTTTCAGGGGCCACAGTAGTCAGGCTGCTGGAGGCTGATCCCAGATTTCCCTCCCCAAGCTGCAAGGGTCTTAAAGTGATTAGACTTGCAATCAGGAGTAGGGGGTAAATGTTTCCGCTTTCTGATCCCCCTGCTTCTCTCTTCATAGTTTGGTTTTTCTGGGTGGTCATAATTTGTTAATGTGGAGAGAGAAGCAACAACCTTAGGTGACATATTGCATTTTATATGAGAGGTAATGTGTCATTACCCAGTACAGTCTGTTGGTGTTGAAAGGATTGAAAAACCTGGAATGGCTGTCATTACACCAACTTTTGACCTGGAAATGTTAAGATTAAGATTAAGATTTACTTTATTGATCCCTGCAAGGGGAAATTTCAGTTTTTACACTCTGTAAGTCATGAACACACACATGCACAAACAGGATCCTGTGGACATGCACTTATGGAGAGATGTCAGAGTGACGGAGCTGCCCACAGCGGGCGCTCCTGAGCTGCTGGTGGGGAGGGGGTTTGGTGCCTTGCTCAGGGGCACCTCGGCAGTGCTCAGGAGGTGATCTGGCACCTCTCCAGCTACCAGACCAACTTCCATACTTGGTCTGCACCGGGACCCTCCGTTTCCCAACATAAGTCCCTACAGACTGAGCTACTGCCGCCGTATGTATATTACATAACATACTAGTACATCCATTGAACAGGGTAATTGTTTAAATCCAGGCTTTGTTGCTATGACATCTCACTGTAGAGCTGTAATGACCAAGCTAATTGTATGAACCCAAGCACTGGTTCTAGCTTTTTAAACACAGCATCTGTTGTTGGAGTTGTTCTGATAACAAGACCATTGTATCATTATTGGCCTCCAGTACAGTTAAAAATAATGTAGTATTATAGATACCTGTGAATTTACCAATAAATGCAGGTACTGGATACCATAATTGATTGTTCCTCCAAAGACATGACTGGTTTCTGAAAGAAGCTCATGTGACAATTACAAACAATAACAGTCCAGTACTAGAGAAAAGTGTAATGGTAGTCCATTCTAGCAAGCACTGATTTGCCACCAATAATGAGGGCCGGGCACCAAGGATTATCCTTATTATTCATTTTGACATGTTTGTTGAAATAGTGCTCCCTACAATATTTAAAGAAATTCCGCCCCCCAACCAAGTTATGACTAGATAAATTAAATTTGGTAGGCAGATCCGGCACCCTGAGACTTAAAAAACAATAGTCCCAGTCTAATCCCAACAGGAAGTCTCCTGATAAACTCCTGCTCGGGTGTTCATTCAGTCCATCTCATGTTTGGTTACTACAAGAGTCCTTTAAGTTTTTTTTAAAACTGGTATTGGAGGGGTATTCAGTATGTGCCAATGCTCAAGTCAAAGTATTGGGATCAGTACTTGGAATCTGGAAAGATGGTATCAGTGTATCACTTCCTGGGATATTAGATTGAGTTATTCTAATGGAGGAATTCAGCTGTAAGACATTAAAGCTTGCTAAAATATATCTATAAAAGAGAATCAAACGTAACAGCCTCATGTTGCATTTTTAAGTCTACCTTTTGTCTTTTAAGTATACAGGCACCTGCTCTAGGGAAAAGTCATCTGTGTCCTTCAACTTTGTCATATTTGCTCAGTGATCTGTCAGTCACATGAAATCATTTCGTCCTCGCAGCTTAATGACTTGTCTTGTTGTTTCCATTGTTTTCCTGCGTCCGTCCTCCCACTTCAACTTTCCCCAAGCTCTTGAGGCACTTAACATACCACGTAACAGAATGTCAGTCATACAGGGACGTAATGTCCACTGCACTCTTTCACATGCCTTCTACTTCTCCCTTCCTCTGGTATTATCTAATGTTTCAAAGACTTCCTTTTTAGCTCGCTATCAGCCAGAGGGCCTCTAGAGGTCAGCTTTCCCATCCTGGCTCTGGATGCCAAGACAAGCAGTCTCAGTAGCTGAGAGAGGAATCCCCTGGGATGAATCCATAGACTTTGGCTAGAGTCATGCCAGGGAAGATAATAGATAGTATGACTGGACCAGACCAGGGTCATGCTAAAAGGGCTCTGGGTTAAAGCAGAGCAGCTTGTAGGGAAACAAGCTGACTGGGGTCAAGCAAAAATAAACTAACAAGAACATATTTAGTGTTGACCCTTTTGTTAATAGTTTTGACTTCTAACCCTTTTCCTTAATGCCAGATTTAGCGCCCCCACACAGACAGGCACCCCTGCCACCACCACCTCAAATGAAAACACCCTCCCAAGCGCAGGAAAGCCACGGGTCGGAAAAAAATGTGAAGTTGAGGATCATTTTTAGGTGAAAGGAAATCACAGGGAAAATGTCGGTCTGCTTTATTGAAAAGGCGTCTTGTACTTTGCCAGCCTCGCTGGCCGTCTGGGAGAGCTATTAACAGCACGGGCTGGCTCAGGTTAAAGGCAGTATTACGGGACCTTCACCTCTTCCATTGGCTGGTGTTCATTGTAGTGTTTCTAACAGTCATCCATCACTAAAGAGTCGGCCTGCCTACTATATCCCGACAGTAGGCAGGGAAATGTACTGTGAAATATTAAACATTTTCACCTTTCTGTTTGATAATTATCTTGGTGTGTAGCTTATGGAGATGAAAAATAGAGTATTATGATGAGCTCCAATCACTCTTCCAAATTGTTGATTGACACCACAGATCTACATAATTAGGAAGAGGTTACTCTGTGTGTCGCATCCTGTTTACTCTGTCGCCACTCTAAGCAAATTGGACGACTGTGAAGACGGCTAATTTGGGGGTATATGCATGTGTTTATTCATACTTGCAAGTGAAAGGAACACTATGGGCCATGTGTATGTTGGGGCCCTTTAATTCCAGGGTTCTGCTGCTTATTCAACACACATGGCACTAACTGGACACATTCCTTCCCATCGTGAGGTTTCATCCAAGTTGAAATAGGCCCAAAGGTGCCATCTGAGGGGGTATAGGCCTTGATGGGTGAAGAAGGAACAATATGTGGGTATGATGCAAATGGCCTTGGTACAGAAGAGGCGTTCCAGCAGCCAGCAGAGATTGAAGCCCTGGGAGGGCCCCATGCTGTGGAACAAAAGCAAACAAATGGGCTCAATGGCTGAAGTAGCGTGGCAGGATAAGGAGGGAGGAGGGATGGCAGCCCAGAAATATACTGGACACTTCAGTAATGTGGGTGCCAGGGCGATGTGTTGCAACACACTAGGCTGGCTAACCTCAATACACTTTTGGGAAACAAATCTAGGTTACTGGCACATTTGGGCTCGTGATTACACTCACGCTGTATCTGTAACCCCAACCAATGTCTTTTTATTCCCAGTACAAATGGTTCAAATTGGTGACACATTAAAAGTTCACTTTCTTATCCCGTCCTAATTTTTCACCATAGTGCTCCCAGATCATCCAGAGGCCGGCCTGGAGGACGCACGCTGCCCCCTGATGACGGGCTGCAACCGAGCTGGAGGTCCGTGTGTGTGCGATGCCCGTCACTCCTGCTTAGGCTCTTTCACTTATCCAGACCAAGACACCTGCATGAAGGCCAGCAAATCAGGTAAGCCATCGCTTTCTATTACACACTTCACTTATGTTGAAACACAGATGCATACTCAGAATCCGACTCAAAGGGAATAATGCTGTCCATTGAGAGAAGCTAATCCATAACAGATGTGGCACTGAGGTGACTAATGCTACGTACATATCATAGTGATGACACACATGCTGAGGCCTTTGTCAAGTTGGTCCCAGCTCACCCTTGAGTGGTGCCATTGTCTGTGACTCATTGATGACTGTGGTTTGTGTGTGTGTGTGTGTGTGTGTGTCCATGGCTGGATTTCAGAGGGTCGCAGGCATGAGCATCGGGACAGGCACAGAGAGAAGTATGTGGGACCATCCAACCCAGCCTGCATGTTTTCTGGGTGTAACCTGACCGCCGAGGGCTGTGTGTGTGAGTCTCAGAGCTGCCACCACCACTTTGCCTACATCAACCGAAGCCAGTGCCAGGAAGCTGCAGGTAACCTTCATATGACCTGCAAATGGAACAGACAATCCACACGGCAGCCGACTGTGGCTTTAGTCAGTTCTAGTCATTTAGTGTTAAGATACAGGCTTTATAAAGCTACTTTTGATAACGATCTATGGAGAATTTAAGTGTGCCAGAGCTTAAGTTATCAACGTTCTCTTGTGCAAATCAACTCTCTCATAATTAGTACAAATGTTCCCGGTAAAAACTGACTGCTAGGGAGGTACGTGTAGCAGATATTGATTTTGAAACAGCCAACAAATCTAGTTGTTTAAGCAAATAGATTGGCAGTTCATAATTGTGTCTGAGTTGTTAAAATAATTATTTAGGTGGAGTTACTTATCATTAAACAGTCATATACCACCTGTGAAAGCCTAACAGGCATAGCTAAGTACATGACACTTTGATAACATTCAGTGAGTGGGGATAGCAAAGGAGCAGGGCTTTGAGGAGGAGAGGAAGAAACAGACGGAAAGAAAACAAGAATATGTTAAAGAAAGAAGGTGTGAGTCAGACTGACGGAAAGCAAAAAAGAAAAGTCTCCATCACAAGAGATTGAGTTGCTAGGAGACTGGTGATTGAAATATGGAGTGTTGGAGATCCTCAGGCAAAGGACAAAATCCTTAAAGAGTGTAAGATGAATGCTTCCCCTGTGTGGGGGGATAAAAAAATAGAATCCCTTGAAGTATGTGAGCCCATTCAAGAATGCGTGTTTACTTCCACTCTTAGCAGCCCCGCTGATTGACACATCTTAGTGAAAACTGCAACTGGCACAGCGAAGTTTTGGTTCCTCACTTGAATTGTGAGGTGTCTCTTGGATAGACAAGCGCTAAGTGGTGGCTGCCTCGTGAGTGACATTTTCCAAACAGGACAGGAGTGAACTCAATGAACTTTGTGTATGCTTGGCAAACGTCATCTAACTGGACAAGCTTTTCAAAGCCATACAATTAGAAAAACCTTACGGAAAAACCAGTGAACTGATTAAATCAGAAGCATGTGACTGTGACTGCATGCATCTCAATACACATTTGCAGTTGCCTTTGATATTCAAAGTTCTCCCTGTCTTTGCAATATGTTTACGGCTATTTAGATGTACAACACCACATTGCTGGGAACATGCCATGCATGTTTGAGATTATTTCTCGCTGAAAATGACACAGATGTTGTGATAGAAGATAAATCCGTATGAAAGCTTGTCTCAAGTCCTCAGTAAATCTCAGAGAAATTGTGTTTACTGTTCATGGTAGAAAAAGGAGGTAGTTATACGCACATCACGTAGGTGCAGGGCAGTGCAAAATTTGATCAAGTGTGCGTGCCGATCTTCTTCTTCACTGGTCATCAAACATGTTTTTTTCAAGGCTCCATTGTTGAAGTCACTAGTGCCACAATGAAAGATCCACTGTTAGTCTTTTCTCTGTTTTGTAACTTCCTCACCTCAAAGCCCGAGCCCAACAGATGACAGTTTAAACTAACACAAGACAAAACTGTAAACAACATTTTTCAGCAGCTTATGAGTTCTCACTGCAACACACACACCCACCCCTCTGATGGCCCCTCATTAAGTAAGAACCCAGGATGTGTGTGTGTGTGTGTGTGTGTGTGTGTGTGTGTGTGTGTGTGTGTGTGTGTGTGTGTGTGTGTGTGTGTGTGTGTGTGTGTGTGTGTGTGTGTGTGTGTGTGTGTGTGTGTGTGTGTGTGTGTGTGTGTGTGTGTGTGTGTGTGTGTGTATGTGTGTGTGTTTGTAAGAATGCATGTGACTGTGGAAAGATGCACACATGCTTATGTTTACATGTGTTTATGCACCGAATCCCGTGTGTGTGATAAACTTATCTATACTGTATATATATGGGAATCTGAGTGTGCATGTCTGCATCCGTGTTTTGTGCGTGCGTCTGTGTGTGATAATTATCTTGTTTGTGTAGATGTCTCGGCGGAGAATTTCCTTTGTCTGTCACCAGCAAGAGCTTCCTCTGCAAGCAGACTGGGACTCTGTGGTTAGGATCTTATAGTGACGGCTTCCATCAACCCCTTGTTGTCTTTAGATACAAACAGTTATTAAGATGTGTGTTAGCATGCCCTGCTAGTGTGTGACGGCAAATGTATCCTGTAAACCTGCATCCAAAGGAATGAAAGCTTTATGATCACACTTGTCTTCACATGCATTAAAGCAGACACTTTGTGAAAACCTTTCAAGACATCACTCAGAAAATAGATCCTCTTCTTGCGACCTGTGAGCTCACACATGGTAATGGTTTGCCCTCTCACTTTCTCTCTGACTCACTCAGTGGCAGTGTTGGTTTGTCCCTCTGCTGTGATTCACTGATGTCTTAAAAAAAACTCAACATATTTTTTGCTGTGTCACAGTTGGTGTTAATGTTGCCTCATGTTGTTTCAGTGGGATATTATTAATTACTGGTCAACGAGACACTGCAAAGGTTCAAGCAAGAGGCAAATTATGTTCCAGACACATTCCCGTTATGCAGGAAAAGAGGATGTGATAAGTGTAGGAGAGGGAGGGGGGAAGCCAGACACAGGAAGATAGGAAATCACAACTTAGACCAATCATTTTGTTGAGGTATTTGTGTCAAGTACAGTTCTGTGGTTGTGGTAGTTTGGTGTTGGGTTATTTTACACCATAGGATGGTTAAATACTTAATTCACGATAAGGCCCCCTAACTGCTATTTCGGAGGAATTCCCCTGCTGTAGCTCACTGACAGGAACAGGCAACAGCACTCTGGATTTTGAAAGTGTTTAGGTGATTCATACACATGGCATCACTTAATACTAACATCGGCTCAGTAAATGTGAAACTTTGAAAATGAAGTATGTCAAGTTTCCTTCTTACTCTTGGACCGTTATTTGGGATAATGTGAAAAATAGTAGCTTGCAGTGCCTTGTAACTTAATAGGTAAATTGGGTGCTGCACTTAAAAATCAGTGTTGCCCTTGTTATAAATAATTAAGTTCAGTTGTAAAGAGGACTACCTTATTTGTGGGTGCCAGTGTACCGTTTTGTTTCTTCAAAGAGATGTTCTGAAACATTCTTTTCTTTCCCAATACCAATTCTTATACCAGGTGCCCCTCTGATACCAGATACCAGTGTGATCAAAAAGTATAGCATATAATATTGGTAGGAAAAAAAATCATTATTGACATGTAGTAGCTTGTTTTGTTACTTGTCACAGGATCATTTACCTGACACCTGTTGATTTTTTGGGTTAGATGATTATGGTTTCAGATCAGTACATTGACTGGCAAACTCGTTGATATGGCATTTAAGGCAATATTTGTACTGGTACCAGTATCAGTATTGAATAAACTCTAATTCCTGCTGACTATTTGGATAGAACATGGTGAAAATTGTCCCTCAAAGGTATGTGGAAGTTCACATTATGGGGAGCAGTGCCCACTATGAGGCCATGGGACAAACTGACCTTGCTTCCACAAATCTACCCACCTATGCCACCCCTGTCGTGCTACAATCTGCGCCTGTGAAAGGACTGTTAGTTCTGCTCGGCTGCAGCCTCTTTGTTGCAGAGCTATTACTGGCTGAGCCAGACTGCTGCTCGCTGGCGGGGGCGTGAGACGTCTCAGTGGCTCTATTGCCCTGATGTACCCTGCAAGCTGCTCGTTTCCCAGTGTGGGCGTATTTTATACAAGAGTGGGTTGTGATTTGAAAGAGGAAACAGAACTCTTGTGTGGTGATTGAGACAAAGAACTTCCCTTTCAGGCATGCTGGGATTGCTTCTCAACCTCAGACCGCTACTCCTGGTCAGCCGCTGACCAAACCGGACAGCAGGGAAAGCCTAGACACACACAAACACACACACACACGCACACACAAACCTCTGCTCTTCACCTACAGTAGCCATGACTATTATCAAATCAAAGACAGCCTGAATGCAGATTAAGTTGAATCCTCTTGTTAACAGTCTAACTTTGCCTACCATCTATTACCTTCTCGTTGAAAGGGAACAAATCCATATGGCCAAAAAACCACATGTTACTAAACTGCCTCTTCCACAGTATCGCCATCAGTTATGTAGACCTAATGTCTTCCACAGACTTGTTTCTACATGTATTACATAAGGGCAGTGTTTGATTTATAGTGTCCTCTGAGTGACAGTGCATGCAACAAAAGTTCTATTTTTTTCTTCCACTGCTGTATGCACATTGCACAGTACCCCAGAGCCGACATGTTACCGCTTTTATTTGCATTTTGTGCCAGATGTAACAACAGCCCATGTGTGGTTTGATCTCTGGCTGAGGGACGGGCCCTTAAGCCAGATAGAAGTCCCTTATGCACTCTGTCAAAGGCCTTATCTTATTGGCCATCTGACAGCAAGAAAAGGGTGTGTTTCAGTGGAATGCTTAGATGCTTTGTACACTTGCTATGTACACACTCAAACATGAAAACTCTTTGTACAAATGTGCACCTTTATGTGGTCACTCTCATTACCTAACCCAAACATGCTCATTCACAGCTGCAGCGGCGTTACTCAGGACACTGAAATCACGTTTTTCATCTCCAAATATTTAGCCAAAGAGCAAGGCCTGCAGGCAGCCGATGCAGGCCTGCCGACTGCATGCCTACGCCCAACTACCTCAAGCTTCTGACCATAGTGTGAATTTCTCAATGAGTGACCCTGTCTGTGCCTTTTGGCCTGGACCCCCTCCCAGACCTGCTCCACAGTCCTCACACATATACTTGCACATGCTGAAACACTTGGCCAACAATGCTGACTTTCTCAGCTGTAACTGCTGGTGGGCAATGGGCCAGGCCCCCACAGCTTTACGTGAGACACGGCACTGATGCGTCCCTTTGCGGAGCAACTTTATAAAACCTGAGGACGGACCAGAAACCCGCAGAGGGCAGCTGGACTGAGACAGCTTTGTTCTCATCTGACTTGCTTCCAAAGTCAGTCGGTGAACAGAACTCACATTGTGTGCTTTTTCCATGAGTAAACTCGGGCTGTCAACACAGCCTCCTCTGCCTCGCCGAGCTGCTCTGGTTCGGGAAAGACTGTGCTTCTTGTGCGCAGGACTAGAGAGAAGAAAAAAAACTCATTTCGATAGGAGGTGTTTTTCTTTCTTCAATGAGCTGCTGAGGTGCCAGAAAAATGCTTTGTTTACAAAAGAGGCCATTCTGTGGTAATGAAGCAATTTCCGTATCCCACCTCTTTCAATCCAGCGTCAGGTGTGTGTGTGTTTGGTGTGTCTGTGACTTTACACCGTCGCAGGTTGTACATTAAGGTCAAAGGTTTTTATATTCTTTGCTATCTTATAGTTCCACAGGAGCACATGTTTTCTAATCTGCAAAGAACATTTATCAAGCATACCAAATCAGGCCTTTTGTGCAGGCTGGAATATGGCCACCATTGTGATGTGAAGATTGGTTCAGTGGTTGCTGACTCACTAATTATAGCCATTTATGCTCAGAGATAGGACACAAACAGGATAAAATCTATTTGTTGCTGACTTTTTCCATATACTCGGTGTGCCTATTGTGCTTATAAATGCGTCGGCTGGAAAATTATATTAATTGGAGTTGCAAGGGTTGGACCATTTCTGCAAATGGATGCAATTCAAATCATTTGAATGACAATGGTATGTCTGCCAGCTGCTTTCCCAGCCCACTCAAACCCTTGCCATTATCACTATTGAAAGAGTAATCAGCCTTCTCTGGGAAACATACAATACACAGAAAAAAGGGTTTTTCAGTGCAGAACGTTGTGCAAGGTCGTCCCAGGGTATTTTCTATGGCTTTAAACAGTGTTAGGTTTTCATATGCAAAACGAGTCTTCAAATGAGCAGCAGCAGACTGCGTCAGACTTTAATGGAAGTTACACATACGCCAATCAGAGCGTCCAACTGAAACTGCAGCAAAGTAATGAGGCCAAAAACCGTTAAAAGGGTTGTAGCCTCCCTTAATTCAGGGGTTTTCCCCTCATTTTCTATGACACCATTCAGCTACAAAGTTTATCAATGAGAGCCTTGTGCAGTTCTCACTGTTCCCAGGTTGCTAGAGTAAACAGTACAGTACAGATACTTCCCACTCCTGCACTATTTATCTGGAGCCAGAAAAATCCTCAATTTCATCTGTCAGAAATCTTGTCCCCACCCACCAAAATACAACAGTCACAGTCTTACAGCCCCTGTCCTCCATGTTTATTCTATGTCAGGTAGACATCACACAGCTACTTGAATGCAATGCCAGCAGAGCATCAGATCAGAGAGTGCGTCTTAAAGGGCTGGAATGGTAAAGATTACACGGTTCAGTTCAGAAGTGTGGCTCTGGAGTCCAGGACGGTCAGAGCAGAACCACTATCAGGGTATCAGACGTGTTGATGAGGATCTGTACCCCATTTCAGTTTCAACACCTTGTGGCAAAGCCCAGAGGGATCTACTTACATGTCTTCAAATATCAGGGATGAGGCATATCCTCTGAGCAACTGGAGCCAGCACTGGTCTGGGAAGACCATCAACAAAAGTCAGTTTCTGGATATGCTACTAAAACCTCAACCAATGTTACGCAACCTCAGTCTGTATCCGTCCCTCTCCTCAAAAACCATATGTATGCAAGGATTGTCAAGAATCCCGGACCTTTAAATCACAGTCCATTTAATTTCACTCTCTTATGAGGAGGAAGTCGTTTGTTTGCACATTTTGGCTTTTAATGTCAATGATGATTTAAACTACATGTACAATTACCAGTTTTGCCTCTTTCTCATCCCTAATCTCCATGCTGGTTATTACTGCCTTTCCACTCTTCCTCTCTGCTCTCAAAGAGTCACAGAGTGTGTATTGTATGTGCTTTCAGTAGGGGATGTTGAAAATGACTTTGTGATTGACAATTATAGGACAGGACTTGAGCCTGCCCACCCCAATCCCAATGTTCTGCCTGCACTGTATAGATTACAGTGACTCTGAGAACCAAAATAAACACATCTCTTTGGTTTGGTAATCCAATCTATGAAAGGTAGCTACTGTTCTCATACAATGTCTGTACAGAGGGGCGCTCCACTTTCCTTTTCCTGAACGCGCTCCAAAATACACCCCTGAGCCCCTTACCCAGATTTCCAGCACCTCCGCACCTCTTCCCAATCTAACGAAGGGTATCAGAGCTATTATGTTGGCTCCCGCGAATGAAAAGACAAATACATCCTGGTATGCAAAGTGAGGGGGAGACTCTGAACTGAGAAGAAAGCTCTGCAGCTCTGTGAATGTTTGGCTGGCGTTTGGAGTGTGAGTTTCTCGAGCCAGGTTGGGTGGGATCAGAGACTTAAAGAATATGCAGAGAGGCTTGTTGTGTCTACAGTGCTAGTTGCGTTCCTCTTACAGGACGCGGTGAGCTGTCATGGACTGAAGTAGGGATCTGATGACTGTGCATGGAGTTTGTGTTGGGTAACTGTGTGAACTCAGCTTTGAGAGTGTAACACGAGTAGTGCTGCTCTTAAGTGGCTCAACTGACACGACAGGGATGCTGCCCTCTGACACATACACACACTTGGCTCTTACATACTGCCAGTTCACGGTGGCTTATGTACGCCCCTGTTGCACCTTATCTGCAATGTGTAATGTATTGAGGCAAAATAGTAGGGCGACGTTGTTCTGCCCCTGATCAGTCCTCAGAGGTAGAAACAGAGACGGAATGGGAGAAGATAGTGTCAAAGTGTAACGATGGAGCCAGGAGGGCAGATCATGCCCTTTGTGTGTGTGCATGTCTGAGTGTGTGTGTATGTGAAGCTCACACTGTATGTACACAAACGCCATGCCTCTAGGGCTTCTGCAACACTATAATGCTAGACACTAATATTATGCCATTTCAGATGTAATGTGTAACTACAAAGGCGTAATGACGGCGGAGCTTTATTATGGCACTGTTGCAAAATTGCAATCGGAAAAGGCTACTGACACAAACACAACAACAAAGTGCATAAAAAAATCCCTCCTGTCTTTAGCAGAACAGTAAGGACACTATCAGAGCCGAGAGCATTTAATGTGATTTTGCAGTATTATACTCAAAAGAAGACTAAAATTAAGAAATGCCACATGTTTTCATATACTTCTTTATGCTACACCCTCCTGTATTAAAAAGTGACATTGGTACATGTCTGTATGTTTCAGAGGAGCTGAGGTGTGCCGGAGTGACATGTCCCACCCTTCAGGTGCCCTCCTGCCCAAATGGTTCTGTTCTGACCAAGAGTTACACGCCCCCTACTGGTTGCTGCCCCTCCATACCACCCCAGTGCACTTGTGACCCGCATGCCTGCCACAAGCCCCAGTGCCCGAGCGGACAGCGCACTGTGCCAATCAGCCAGGCCAGCGGTCAGCCAGGGGACTGCTGTGATGTCTTTGAGTGCCAGAAAGGTGATTTCTTTGAGCCCGCACTGCACGATCCGTTTCGATTTCCCCCCTGCTGGGGGTAGCAATGGCACAGTTTGTGTGAGATTCTTCGCCTCTAAGGAAGCAATTATTTTCCTCAGAATGAGGCTTTCTTCCCTGCTGACCAAATGTCCACACATGAAAAGAAAAGTTGCTGATTGGATAATTACTGTTGGGCTGTTTATCGGGCTAAGCTGATGCCTCCCAGGGTTAAGACCGTGGTTCAAAGACATTTTTTTCAGGGGTGTTTCCACAAATAATTATATTGCCTGAAGAGATATGAATTGTTATTGGTCCTTAAAGTTGATTGCTTGATTACGGTTTTCTCACTTGCTGTGAAAGAGACAGATGAAAAACAGGGTAAAAGTGAGAAACAGAGCAGATGTCCATTATATATAAATACATATAAAAAGACATCAGCGCTCTCCGACATGGCCCAAAGGCAGCCAGGAGAGTCAGGAAGGCAGCAAGGGGACCTGTGGTATTGGTCTGTTTGCTCTGCGCTCCCATCAAATATTTGCTGTTTTACCAACAGAACAAATTCCCATTCTGGCCCCTCCACATGCATAAATGTGTGCCCTGTCCTGGAATTAATGGACTTAACGAGCCCAGTGACCAGAAAAGTGCTTAGGCTACGAATTTGCTCAACAGAAGTGCAGTGTCAAAGGGTTCCTGTCTGGTCACACGTCCGAAGGGAAAAGGTTCAACAGTTCATTGATGGGAATGCTTTTTATGTGCTCCTGTCTGCCAGTGGGGAGGGTAATCAAGTCCGGCAGGCCGGCGGGGGCTGAATGGCAGCCATGGGGGCCATGGGATCAGTGTTTTGATAACAAGTGTCTGCTGCTCTTTGGGCCCAGGGCTTGATGCCTTTTGTGCTGCCCCTACCGTCCGTTAGGCCTTGCATGACTGCGCACCGTGTCAGAAAGCTGTACAGAGACATGGACAAGGACACTCACACCCTCATCACCTCCCCCCTCCAGCAGAGGCCCCTCGTTTCCTCCACCGTCCTGCAGAGGCCCCTAAAGCTTTGGCTACAAATACTGTATCCTATACATATACAGTTGAAGTAACTTCCAAATAGCATAGATATTCCATAATGGAACACCCTTGCATGGCCCCCCATTGTCTTTTTGTGTCTGTGTCAGGCTTGGCCTGATTAACTTGTTTCCATTGCCCTCTTGGCTGATGGCTCACATTAAGTCAGGGTCAGTGTGTGCAATGACAATGAATCCCACCTGTGTGTTTTGGCCTCCATTAACTATAGCTTTTTCCACTCTTGGTTGTATCTGAGTTGAGGCCAAACCTGGCAGCATTGACCAAACCAAATGTCATCTGATACAACAGATTAACTTGGTTCTGTTTAGCTGTAGCCAGCTCTTTATCAACACTTTAGCTGAAGCAAATTTTACAAACATCCAATCCGTTGACTGTGAATGCAGTGCACATTTTCTTTTGAGATTTTTTTTAAAATTTTTTTAATTTGGTTCTCAGGGAGCTCAGTTTAAGGATTTTGTAAACACACAATAATCATGGCCTTGGAGGCGGATCAGTGGTTGTTTTGTTGAAGTAAAGTCAAGCTCATATGATTTGTTTGCTATTTGTTATTCCAGATTGATCAAAAGTATCATTGAAATTATGATTTGAATCAATCATCAGCACTCTTCTATGAGACAAATCATGCTTTTCTTCGTGGGTTTTTACTTTATTAGCCTTTAAACCACAAGAAGCGGCAGTAAGACAGCCCATTATGGATGATTTAGACGGGCTTAAACTCCTTGTTATATGGCCCATCCATCTCCACATCCAGTCCTCGATTCAATTTGGAGAAGACTGAACATCACAAACATGACTGGAATTTAGACTCTGTACTGGAAGTTGTTTCAGGGATTACCATTAACAAACACTGCGGAAATCACATGTGAGCATCCCCTCATGTGACTTCCTATTGCTTCTGTGAGCATTAAAAAAACGTTGCCGGGCCTTTTGATTTCGGCCAGCTAAAGTGCTTATTGCATTTTCTCTGCTTGGTTTTGCTGCACGCAAAGCAGAACGGCAGGAATAATGTGTGAGGGAGAGGTAGTGTCAAAAAAGAATAGAGGAGAAAGATGGCACGGGAGAGAATAAAAAAATCAACAAATCCCCATCTACTTTCAACTCAGTTGGCCCACCTGCTTTGTATTAGAGTGCAGAGTTGATTTTCGGGCATGGGGTCAGCTGTGCAGACACTTTGAGTCTGCACTCAAAGGTATGGCGTACAGATGCAGCTGAACCACTGCTCTCATTTATTGAAACCACTGGTCCAACATCTGCTTACATGCAATACACCTACCTGTTTAAATGGTTTGGCTACTCGCTACTCTGAGCTTTGGAGACGTTCTTGCATAACCACATTGCCTCACTTCCATCATGTTGGGATGTGATGAATGATAGGTTACAGTGTGGTTGGTTGAGATCTTACAATGTTGAGTCACCCAAACCACCGTGGTTCATGTGAACGTCTAATCGAGCTTTACATCTGTGCATCATGCGTCATTTTAGTGTTGCATCAAATACAACATTCTGCTTTACCAATTGATCAATCACATCTGTTTTATTTTGGTTTTCTCTTTTGTAATCACACACACACACACACACACACACACATTCACTCAAAATACAGAGTGCAATTAGTTGGTCAAGTTTTTCCCGTACATATTCTGGCTTAACTGGGCCTGTTGTCCAAACAAAAAAAAGACCAGACCACGGGTTTCCAACAGTGTTGTAACTAAGCTCATTTAGTTTCACAACAAAGGTAACCAGAGCTAAAAGAGGTTCTAAGTGCTTGGATGTTTTGGGAAGTCAGACCAGGGCATTGATTCACTCCACCTGCAGCCAGCACTGAGGCCAGGTTCTGCCAAAGCTTCAGAAACACTACTTTTTTTCTTTTACTGAGCAGTGCAAGAGTCCAATACCTTTTCAAGACTTTTCAAGATCTCTGTGAAATTCCTCGTCATGGACTTGGCTCCATTGTTGAATGTTGAATGCCATTCAGCCTCATAGGCCATCAGCGTAAATCCTTCATCTTTTGGTTTAGATCAACATTTCCATCAATAGATGAAAATGAATGAAAGTTTATGAATCTGAAATGGATTGAATACATCTGCGAAGGACTGACATTGATCGAGCTTGACATTTAAGATCAAAACTGCATTCAGTCATGAGGAGAAAATCCCCTGTTAGACTTTGCCAAATGTGATGGACATCTAACAGGTCCCACGAGAGTGTGTTAAGCATTATTGTCCCCACATGGTGTTTGGTTCGAGGATTAACACAACCGTCTGATTCATCTTCTTGTTTTTCCCCATAGTCTCCCCCAAGTGTGTCCACAATGGGAAGGAGTTTTCCGAGGGAGAGGTGTACCGCATGGACCCCTGCTGGCTGTGTCAGTGCCGTGGAGGAATCTCTTTCTGCTCCAAGGCAGAGTGCGCCGAGCTGGACTGTGAAAACTTCTACATTCCTGAGGGAGAGTGTTGCCCTGTCTGCATAGGTACACAGGGCATCCTTACTATTTTGTTAAAATGACAACATAAATGTTAATTCTTGCAAAATATTACAATATTCAAAATCAGGATTTAGAACTACACTTTTTTTAAGGGTTGAGCGCGAGTGGTGATGTGGCATTGGGTGAGAGGGCCTGTGTGGCCAGCTGGCAGATTAGAAAGTGAATGCAGGAGAGGTAGAGTTGGTATCAAAATCCACCTTGCTTGACACTTACCTTCAGTGACCCTCATTTAATTGCTTCCTCATAAAACCAGCTTCCACTGTTGTTAACATACCTGGCATACAAGAAGCACACTATAGAGCCAGCCATGGATTCCACTGGGGAGACTCAAGAACATAAAAACTCTCTTTTTAAGTGTTCAGCTTGGCTTTGTTATATCTGGCTGCGGCTAAATGGGGGGGGGGGGACCCACTTTCAAAAAAAAAACACATGTGCTCAAAGCCAGGTAGGGATCTCTGATATGTGCTCTTGGGATAGTTAAAAAAAAGGGGTTGCAGCACATATGGCAACCACATCGGAGTCCGCCAAAAGTCAGTATATGGAGACGGTAGCCAGTGTTGGCCTCTGCCTCCTTGGCTTGAGTTGATTGGGCGCAAGAGAAGGAGTGAGGACTGCAGAGGGATCATGTTAGGTTAATGCTGGAAGTACACCTGGAATATGCAGTCATTTAGAAGGTATGGAATGCTTTCATCCTCTTCTTATGGAAAGCTGCTATTACTTACTGCATGGCTCACTGAAGGGAACATTTCCTTTAACACTCTTAATCTGGTTTAAGAGATGCATTTAAGGTTACCTGGTTTGGATTATAATATTTCTTTATTACCTTTAGATCAAATCAGTCTTCTAATGAGAAAAGAATTGCTTGTAATGCTTACCAGACTCTGTGGTTTCTCCCGCTTCAACATAGGGCTCTAGTGTCTTTCAGCTAATTGTTTTGGTTTTACAGTCCATTACTTTTGTTCTTTCTCACCAATGCTCTCAACAGCAGCAGCAGGCTTAAGTGAAAGGGCTTTGATCAACCTACTAAAGCCAAACCACTCAGCCCCAGACATCAGACACACAACAAAAGAGCCAAATATGTTTTGATCATGACTAGCTTGAGACCAAAAACAGACCTAAAAGGAAAGTGAATATTGGACTGAGACATGACAAGCAGCAAGAAAACTAAATTCCAAATGATGTTTATGTTGCTCCATGTTTGCTGCAAATGTACAAGTTAATAATAGACCAATGCTCTTTCTTTATCTTGTCCCAAAGGCCAAAAAGTAACAGACTAAATAATTGAACGTAACCTGTTAGTCATCATGTTTGGATTTCCTTTTTTAAGTGAAAACTTGACTGCATTGTTCATTTGAGATCATTTGAGCCTGATAAGAGATTGACTAAAGTGCAATGTTGTGGTGGCCTTGAAAACCAAACACTTGAAACCAATGGGAAACAAACGGAGGTATCATGTTGCATTTTGAGAAACGTAGTCCTTAGGGTATTTGGAGCTTGACCAGTATTGGGAAGGGAGCTTGTTCTCAGGTTTTTTTTCATAACTTTCAACCACTTTTTTTTTTTTCTCTCCAGCTTCACGGAAGTGAGTTGCCAAAATCTTGGACAGACCTTATCAATTGCAGAATACAGAGTGAAAGATGCATTCAGGTTAATCACAGCCAGACGATTGATACCTCAGCAGCACCCTCAGCTTTGATCAGATAGGGAAAATAGGACACCTTCTCCAAAAACTACAACACCCTTAACCCACTGACACACATATGATAAGCCACACCAACCACTTCAACACAGAGAATGAACAAAACACTGAAACCAACTTCTTACATGCCCCTTATACCACAAAAAAATGTCTTAAAATAGTTTATTGTAAATGAAAAGGGCTTTCTGAGTTACCTCAGTCCCTAGACACCACCCCATACTCTAGATTAACTTTTAAAACGTCCCAAACTTTATGGTTCCACTTCGGGCTAATAGCTACAGATCCTATTGTTTAAAAGGGTTTCAAACACTTTATTGGTATCAAACACTGACCTAGCCTTTGACCTCCGGGGGGATGACTGAAACTCACATGGATGAGCTTTCAGCCAAAATGTAAGTGGACACTGTTGGGACTGGCAAGTTTAATGTCATAACCGCCGCTGTGTTTTCAATGACCACATCTCTCTCAGGACGAAACAATGATACCCTCAAACCCATCGGTCTCATATCTACGTAAATCCCTATACTGTGGATATTGTCACACAGCCAGGGGCCTCTCCTCTTTGTAAATGTAGGTGGGTCATCTACATTCAACATCATTCTCTCCATAGATCTCGGTGACGAGCCAGTTTCCATATCTTGTTATCTCCCTCATGGAGTATCCTGCTTCAGCTCCGCTCTCACTCTGTCTCTTGTTAATTCGATTACAGTAGAGGATGTTGTATAAGACACACAGCTCGGTTGCTTGGGTTTAAATTCCACCCATGGTAGCCAATACAAACTATATATGTGACTTATACATGTGCTTCCAATCAGATCAAACAGATCTCCTCCATCTCACCTAATTCTTCAACACGTCTCTTTCTTTCCTCACAGATGTTGAGTTACTGTCGATGGACAGCACTAAAGCTAGTTGCTGGGTGAATAACAAGCTGCGAGCCCATGAGGAGCAGTGGAAGGAGGACGACTGCACCTTCTGCCAGTGTGTGGATGGAGACCCCCACTGTACGGCAATGGCCTGCAAACAGAGCTGCCAAAACCCGGTCAAGATCCCAGGAGAGTGCTGTCCCTTCTGTGAAGGTATGTGGAGTTTGTCACTGAATTAAAAAGACATCTAAAATATACATTTCTACATTATGAGGTACACTACACCCGAATACCACATGTAGGAGGCTCCTGTGGCCCCGCAGCCTCGCTTACAGAGGCCATGTCGGCATGGGCTCATTAAAGAGGAGGCCACGGAGCATTCTTCAAGCGGCAGGGTTCTTTGTGTTTCTTTATTACTGCTGCCCTCCAAAATGAGACCCACCTGTGCGTGTGAAGCCGTACTTTTTACACAAGACGCTGCATAATTGAAGTGGATCTCTTTCTCTTTTTTTTTGTGAGCGTAATTAGTTACAGCTCGTTGGGCTGCTCCTCCCACTGAACGTGGCAAGAGATGTTTGACGGGAATAATAACTGTGTTTTTCCCCAAAAAGTGTTAATGTGGTTAACAATAAAGCTGGCCCTGATTCAAGAGGGTCTGGACAGTGTCGGCATCTCACTTGAGTCCAGGGGACACTAGTATTTTCAGTAATGGAGCTAAAAGCATGCTCCACACATTCAACCTATTAATGGAGACAGTTCCCCATAATAAGATGGAGAGGCCTGCTCCCCCTTACAGTGCGACCCGCCCTGGTGTAATTGCTCTATATTTATCTGTAATCACTGTTTACTCCAAAATAAGAACAGTGTAAATAGGTGGCTATTACACTGGGCACAAAAAAAAGCGTGGAGGTATTACACCTTAGGGGTCTTTCAACCCATATATGAAAAAATGGCGACAAATTCACAAGAGAGCTCCTTGTTTTTGTTTGTTGTGTACGCTGAATACTGATGCCAATTGTTTTCCTTTTTTTTTTTTTCAGAGCCTTCCTATGAAACAGTTAGCCCCATGCTATGTCCTCCCCTGGAAAACTGCTCCCTGTCAGGCACCGATTGCCCTTATGGTTTCCATCAAGACAAGAATGGATGTCTGCTCTGCCAGTGTCTCAATAGTAAGGCCACCTTCCTCACTTTATGCTGAACCTGAAGTGTTAAAGTTTCATGGACCCGCTGGCGTAACTGTGAATTGAATGCTTTTCTTTCTGATATGCTGCTTCTCACAGTTAAGCATTAAGACTTAGGGCACGCAGGGCACACAGTGTTAACAGTGTTAACCAATCCGTTAGGATGATGTCCAAAATATTTGGCAACGACTTGACTATAACAGCAAAAGAAAAGACATGAACCTATTCACAGCAGCTTTTTCTGTGTCAGAGTTTGAGAGGTTCTCTGTCACAAGAACGTTCCTGTCTAAGACCCACAGCAACTCTTTGCCCTTTACCTTTGATTAATTGTTGTGCCTCCCGTCAATTGACCTCTTCCTCTACTCCCTCAGATGACTCCTGCCCTGACCTTGGAAAATACTGTTCCCTGCGATGTCCGATGGGATATGAGAGGGACGATTTTGGCTGTGAGGTTTGTGAGTGCAGCATCCCCATGCCCAAGTGCCGACCTTTGACCTGCACTAAGACCTGCCCCTACGGATATGTGTAAGTTAACCTCGAAGAATCTTGTTTTTCTCCTCCCTCAAGTCTACACGCGCTCATTTGTCAACTGTGTTTAAAGGCATTTGAGGTTGTGAGTGCAAATCGTGTACATGTAAGGAAACCACACATTTTGCTTTTACATACACCTACGATTAATAAGTCTAAGCAAATAATGATCATTCCTGATAATCTGGATGAGAACGTTGCTTTGTCGATAGAGATCTTGGTGATGTTTCATTCTGTATTTTTTTGAATGAAATAACTAATTAAAACAAAAATACTGAGAAAAATGAACACTTGGCTGTAAATCAGCATGAGAATAACTATCATGACAGGCTCCGGGGTTGACACAAATGTATTTGACGAGATTATTGAAATTCCTAATTTGACCCATGTCCTATCTGTTAACATAGTGGACGCAGGGTTTCTGATATATTACAGTCAGTCAGCAGAAGGCTTCACTCCCAGGTGGTTGTTACTGAGACCATCTTAATATTCAGTCTATGGTTTGGTCTTGCTCAGGAGAAATCAGAAAAGGTTATTGCAACAGAAGGTTCAGCACCTGAAATCAAAGGGCCATCCTTGGTGGTCAGTCCCATGTCTGTAAACATCTTAAGTGTGCATGTTTGTGTGTGGGTAATTTACTGTGAAGTCCTCAGTATCCTCTCACTTCCACCACAAATCTTCTCCTCTCAATCCCATTTAACCCAATCATACATCTGGAAGTGCTCTCTACCGGGACGCCTGCTCCCCAGGCACAACTCTCATTTCATAAATCATCATTCCCTCTCATAACAACGATAGAAAACACATCGGGACAAAAGCGGCCTTCATGAAACGTTTACAGTTGGGGATCTTCTGGTATCTTAACCATGCCCTGTGCAGCCACAGCTCAAGATGGGCCTGATATGCCTGCACAGAAGAGTAGAGGATAGAGGATGATAGGGACCCTGTGGAAAAAAAGAGAGGAACAGGAAGTCCTGTCTTTATCCCTCATAAGCAGCTGTTAAGGTCTAGCCTCAGATGTTCCAAATCCTCTGAGAGCTTGCCAGTTTTACAATGCAGATCTGTCTTCTCACATCAGACCACTGCATGCAGCCACCACAAAAAAAACAAAGGCACAAAGGATCTCTGTGTTTATACTGGTTGCATTGATGACATCCTGTGTGTTACTGTAATGTGCATATCCAAAACTGAAAGACAGGCTCAAAAGCAGGGTGAATGTGAACCTAAACTACATGCATAACGTTGTGTTGAACACTTCTCTATTGTGTTAACAGTCCAGATGAAGGTTAGGCTCGGGGTATTTCTTACTATAAAAGTCAGGTTTTCCATCCTTCAGAGCTTGAAATCATCATTTTGACCTCACAGATTATGAATGGCATCCCTCTGGCCATCACAGTTGCAGCGCACTGGAAATTGTGCAGAGCCAGCAGTCCCAGGGCTCAGCCCCCAGTGCCTCCCCAAGCCCCTCTATCCCCCTGGAGTCCAAAGCGCTGCTTGGCATTCCACACACCACCTTTAAACAAAGCCTTGCTCTAAGGTCACAGCACACTCTGTCTCTGTATTTGTACAGTGAGCCACTGGCCAAGCCCTTGCTATGCTGTTTCACCCGCTGTTATTGCTGCTTCAGCATAGATAGGGTGCTCTGTTTGCTGAGACTTGACATACTCTGTCCTCTTTATGGGACACAGCACCCATCCGTGGGTTTGAAGTTGTTTTTTTTTTTTTTTAAATTTCTGCTACCATGGCAGATGAAGATTAATAAGAGTAATTACACAAACCTAATGAGGCAACTGCATTATAAAACAGGTATCATCATTTACTGTCTGGGAGAGATGGAGAGAGAGGCTAGAACAAGATAAAGGTCATTCTTTCTCTTTTTCTTTTTTCTCTCTTTCTTTCTGGGTTTGGCGATTTCTCAACCTGCAGCTCATCCATGTTTTATTAGGGAGATAAGTGCATCCAACCGGGCTGTGTCCAGACTTTGCAGCTTCAGCTATTTATACTGTTCGTCTAGCTTTGTATGTCAAAATACCAATTTATAGATGCTTTGTTCTGGAAACTGGATTCAAGCTTTATTCCAGCTCATTTTAGCTGAATTGCCAATTATTTTAGAAATCAGTCTACCTGTGCATCAGCTGCCGTTCTCCCCTCCCTGACTCTCATTTTCTAAACTCTAAAATCAACATGCCTCCATAGCGCCTCTCTTGTTGCTACACTTTGGTGCTCTTATATGTCCTCTTAAGGATTTGGAGCAATAAGGATGGCAACAGGGTGAATTGGAAGCATCTGAATTGGCTTTAGCGTGTGCTTTCCAGAGTCTTTGCGTTGGTATGATGTGCAAACCGTGGGGCTCTCGCGTGTTGGCCTTTTATTTGGCCCTTCTTGAAAGGAAGCTTGTATAGAGAGAAAGAAAGCAGGTCCAGATGTTGATTATACTACACTTGAACATATGGGTTTCAAAACACCAGCTTGCTCCATGGACCTCTGCTCATCTTAAAGTTATCCTTGTAACTTGAATTCATTGTACAAATGATTGACTTAACCACTGATATGTCACACATTTGTCAACTGCTTTTTTACAAGCCTCCTGTTCAGCATTTGTTCCCATATTGGTTGTCTCTTACCATATGTGTCAATACTTTGAGGGAAGACACTGCTAGATAGGAGGGATGAAGTTAAACTGTCTCAGCCCATGGCTAATTCAATCGCCGGCTGGTTAACCACTGAACTATTGCTCACAGACTTCTCTGCAGTAAATAGCAAACAATCCTGACTACAATGCAATGGCTGCAAAAATAGAACAGTCAGTGACAAACACTGTACATGTTTACAAGCCAGTCATGGTGAGCGCAGACACCAGTATGCTAATTAGTGCTAAAACATAAAGAATACAAGACTACAATAACTTTAGACTCTCTCCTTAATCCCATCTTGAATCAAACGTTCAAAGATGACAACCCTACTTTTATTTAGCACAGGCATCTGCTGCATGCTTTGTCTCCTTCTCTTTGGTGCTCTGTGCTTTATATGTTGGTGCTTATCATGTTTGTGTTGTTTGCCCTTCAGGAGGAACAAGCACGGCTGTGAAATGTGTCGCTGTGTCAAGTGCCCTCCCTTCACCTGTGACAAGCACTGCAGTGACGGCTATCAACAGAACAAGAAAGGCTGCTCCATCTGCATGTGTAAAGGTAACGGAGCTCAACTCTGAAATGAAAATGATACCAGTATGTCTGACTAAATAATACTTTTGTTTACCATATTTGTATGGATGCAATTGTCCTTTGACCTCAAAAAATTGTATGTACCAGGTTTGCAAATAGCACAAACTAGGAATGTGACATCTTATTTAAGCCCTCATGATTGATCAGCCACTATAAATACTGTTGTAAGTGACAATCTGGACGGTTATTGTCGAATTTAGAGTTAAGACAACGGATTAACATGTTACGAACGACATCTTAGAACAGCTAGCGTTAGAATTTATGAGTTGTTTTATATTTTCTTGTTGTGTGGTGTTATTCAGGGCTCAGCCTTATTTAGATTCCCTCAGCCTCTACAAATAAAGCAAGTGTGCAGATGCCATATTTATTCTCCACAACATTCTATGTGATATGTTGACTTTGTCTGCCAGCTGAATTATAAATATATCAGACTCAAATACACTTCTGGTTTTCCTGTACAGTCACACACAGACCAGTACCTACTGCAAATACACTCTTATTTACCTGACCTGAACACTTCTATCAGTCAGTTTGTTGACTTGAAGGAACATTTAGGGATCAGAAAGTTTTTTTTGGGAAGGACTTTGTGCATGGTTTTTAAAGATTTTAATGACAGAGAGAGACATCCAAACATCTGCATGAACTTGGTACTGTTTTACTGTGTCCGCCCTTTTATCTGATCCAAGTAGCTCTGTATTTTTAACAGCCATGCTGAGTTTAACACATGCTGGGACCCAGTTACTGGTAACTTTCTCCCTTTATAAGCTCTCGGTGTCCCACAGCTGCAAAATGTAGGTTTTCTATTTCGTGGGGAAATGTATTCAGCTTTGTTTGCTGCTGGATTAAAATGGTCTATTAGAACGTAATTATGCATAAAGAAGGACCAGATATTCACGATGGTTAAATGTTCCAGTATATGAAAAAATAACCACTAAGCTCTGACTTAAGCCTCTAATGAAATTGGACACAAGACGATAACACTGTCCCGTTTAACTGTAAATCATAAATGCACTTAATGAAATTTCCACAGTGAATTTACAACCTTGTCTGCGGAGACTCTGTCGATTTTTTTCACAGCAGTTCCACAAGCCCTTAACCACCTCAGTAATGTCTGTGCCTTTTTATGTTCGCGTCTCTAGAAAGTGGCCACGACCCGGACACCACCGCCCTGGCACCAATGCCCGATTATTGTCTCACCTCCAATGGGCACCGATACGAGGAAGGTGACGGCTGGCACGACGGCTGCCGCGACTGTTACTGCCACTCTGGACGGGAGATGTGTGTGCTCATATCCTGCCCTGTGCCCAGCTGCTCTAATCCAGTCGTGAGGCCTGAGCAGTGTTGCCCTACGTGTGAGGGTATGTGTCTGCATTTTAAACATGACTCTATTTCAATCTGGTTTTACAGGATAGTTTCTGGTTACTAGTCTGTTTAATTTGTTCTTTTGCCCCTCAATTCCATTGGTTATAATGACTTTGTTCTACTTAGCAAGTTAATTGTTCACATCTGGGAATGCAGGACAATATGCATAAAAACAAATCACACAGTTGGATGGCTTTCAGTGAACCCTCTGCATGAGCTTAAAATTATTCATAGTGATAGTAAAGGGGAGTGATGAAATCCTGGTTTACTGTCTGTTGGAAACATCCATCACTGATTACTGACCAACTTCCTAGTTCAAGCTTTGACCTACAAAACAAAACTTTCTCTTTCATGACTTCATTGCAGCGATGTTTCCAGGTCTCGGCATTTACATCTGTTGAGCCCAAAGTACATGAGAATATTTACAGTAACTCATAAACATAATGAACACATCTACAAAAGGACGCCTGAAGAATCAATCACCCAGAATAAATATATGAAATATTCTTCTCACTATAAAAAGACATACACTCCCAATAATGCAAGAACAGTTTGGATCTTTCTTATCAATTGAAACGAATTTGAAGTTGCACTAACTCAATGGTCACCACTCCACATGTAGTTTTATACATTATGCCAGCTTTAATAGAAGTCAAATAACTCACTTTGACTTGTTTTAAAGTAGTACAATTCAAAGGTGACTCAGTTGGTAGAGTGGTCGCCTCTCAACCGGAAGGTCGAGGGTTCGATCCCCAGCTGGGCAACATGTCCGATGTGTCCTTGGGCAAGACACTTAACCCTGAACCCTGTATGAATGGGATTAGTTACTTCTGATGGATGATACTACATAGCGATCACTACCATCAGTGTGTGAAAAGGTGTGACATGCAGTGTAAAAGCGCTTTGAGTAGTCGGAAGGCTAGAAAAGCGCTATATAAGCTCAAGTCCATTTACCATTTACAAGCTAGCTAACACACACACACTCACACATCTGGCGACACACATCATACAGTCCCCTCACAGCTCATTCATCTGAGTGCTCGGGGTCATTAGCTAGCCTTTTAGACTCTTTGTCCACTTGAACTCCCAAACACACAGTCCGTGTCTGTTTCTCTAAAACAGACACGGCACATTGATCCACACACATGGAGGCACGGCGGAGTGACTCATTTGGCTGTTCAAATATTTAGGAGTGAAAGAATGTCTACAACTTTCAGAAGCTACACACTTTTTTTGCAGTCAGGGGACAACAAGATAACACTTTGCAGATGTCTGCTACTCTGCTGGACTGAAAGATGTTTTGAACTAAACCAGTGTAAAAACACAACTTGGAAACCACCCTACTCTGCCCAAGGGGTTCTTTTGTAATGGACGGCGGTCTCCCATGCATCTTTTTTCTAGTAACCTTTCACTCTGTTTTCTCTCTTTGGATCGTTTTTTACAGTGCACTGTTATTGTTTTGGCCGAAATGATGAGAATTTAATAGCCAAGCACAAAAGAATAATCATTTCCTTTATTTCTCATCATTTTCCTTTAGAAGAATCAGGCAGTGGTCAGCCAGAGGGGATGGACATGGTGGTGTGCAGAGCCCCTGGGGGAGAGTTTTATGTGGAAGGGGAGACCTGGAACCTGGACGAGTGCACACGCTGCACCTGCAGGAAGGGACGTGTCCTGTGCGACACTGAAGTGTGCCCCCCAGCCCTCTGCCAGACGCCAATCAGGAACAAAGACACCTGCTGCCATGTATGCCCAGGTAATAAGAAACAAAAGTGACCAGGGTACAGGAAAACAGGGGTCGTTTCAGAAAAACCACAGGGGGTGTAAGAAGTTGGGGTAGTGGGCAGAGAAGAATAAAGCTGTTTTGAATGTATTATCAGCATGTGGTTTTGGAAGGTCTTGAATGTTGCACTCTGTCAGGCAGTTTTATGTCTGGCACACAGAGTCATAAAGAAACCAGCTAAGACCGGTTGGGTTTACATAGTGATCCTCTAGGAAGGCAGCAGCACATGTGGACTGCTTTCATCCGAGCGACCTGCACCAAATAGCCTCCCTCATCTAACTCGCTTATAGCTGGAAGGACAAAAAAGCAACACATTTTCATATTTTCATTCCTCCGGTTATGGGAAGAAACCCCCGACACACAAATATCATTCTGAACACCAAACCGCACACGTTTTATTTACAACCATACCCTGACACCCAAGCATGTGTCTTTACGCTCATGATCAACATATCAAAAGCACTACCAAGAATGAGGCCCACAAATCAGCAAAGCATGACTGCGCCTGAGAGCGACTCCTTAAGAATGCTGACCCGCCTTATCGCTGCATCTCCCCTCACAAAAGCAGATTGTCAGAGGCCAGCCTTTGATATATGTATGGGCCTGGTCACCAGGGAATGTGGGAATAATACACATCACACTGACAGGCCCTATGATGTATGTGTGCTGCTGCTTAGCGCAGTGTCTACATGCTAACTAAGTCTTTGGTTATGACAAGGCCACAGCTCTTAGGCCTGCAGAGGTCTGATGAGACACAGAGATAAGCCTTTAGAACTAACATCTGCAAAATGGACTCACTTGTGTTTGTGTTTAACATACAGTAAAGAACTTTATCTTTATGGTTGCCCTAAAGGCCTCATAACTCCTGTAGATTGAGATGTTTTACAGCAGGGGTTAATGTACTAGTTGTGTAGAAGCAGGAAACTCAGACAAAATGAGGCTGAGCCTTTGAGTTTTTCTTCAAGATAAACTTAGAATCTACCTTTACAATGCCAAGTCTTATTGCTGGAGAAACAAGTCTGCACCGTGACCTGACACGCAGCTTTGAACCTTTTAGGGTTTTTTTTTTCATTAGTAACCCTTTTTTTATGCCTGTGTGCAACCCCCAGAGGAGAAGCTGACCCCCCTGCTGCCGGTGAACAACAGTCAGCAGGAGTACTGCATCACCAGCGACGGAGACGTGCTGCTGGCTGGAGACTCCTGGAAGGCCAACGCCTGCACAAGCTGCACCTGCAACAACGGCACCATTCAGTGTTTCTCTCAGCGCTGTCCTGCTGCCAACTGCAGGGTGCCCGTCTTACGCAAGGGCCAGTGCTGCCCACACTGTCTCGGTGAGTATTTTGGTGCCTTTCAATAAAAAGAAAGCTGCTTTTATATATTTTTGTGCCAAAGATAAGCTTTTGAGTGTCACGGTAGCGCTAAAAATATAGTCAGCTGTGAATTTTTAACATTCTTTATGTGGCTATATTGCAAACACTCACACAAACTGGTGAGTGGAGCTGTAAGTGGCACCACTAAAACGAGGCACAGCCTGATGTTCGGAAAGTTATAATTCATACCGCGACATGTCAAGAAGAGGGCAGGACGAGTGAATGCCGGTTTCCAGGCTGAAAGCGTGTGATTTGTGTTTGTGCATTAGCTGTAGCCACTCTGGCGCTACATGGGCACACGTTTCGAAAAAAAAACATTCCATGCGACATACACACAGTCGTCTGTCAGAGCAAAAACATTCCTCGAGCATCCGCACATTCACACGTGTTTCCTGTCCCCGGCTGAATCGGCCCCGCAACACTCTCTCTGTGGCGGCACAGGAAGGCAAAGCTCAATGTCAGCTTTTCCTATAGAGGAAAACCTCCGCATAGGCTCCCATTGTTCAGCCTGTTATGTAGACGTTCCACCGGGCCTTTGTTTGTGTTATTGGCCCAGCGGGAAACAGAGCTTTTTTTTTTCTTCTGTATTGCCTTTAAAAAAGCGGCACACTGGGAAAGTTTAGAGAACAGGTCTCATAAACACAGTTTGTCAATCAAGACACAAGAGAGTTTTATACACAAGCTCACAGTTGGAAATGTTTATATCTTGAATGTTCTGGATGACATCAGTGATATTGGATCTCTTATTTTCTGTTTGAAAACAGAAATAACAACCACGCTGCCGGTAATGGTGTCCACCAACGCTCCCAAGACGACGGTCACCGTTACAGCGGAGAGTGCAGCGTGGCTCACCACGGTCACGGTACCGCCAATCATCGCTGAAACAGGTACATGCTCATTAAATAACAACACACACACAGCCATTTCTCCTCAATCCCTTCAACACACTGTAGGAGTAACATTATCTGAGCTGTTGGCTTCATTGTGCTACCTTACCCTTCTGCCAATCTCTGTAAATGTTTATGCTAATTTTAGATGTTTGGAAGGCCTTGATGAATGAGTGAAAACTGAACTAAACAATAATGATAAATGGACACTGGCTAGACATGATCGCTCTTCATTGATTTATTTTTCAGTGTTAACACTAAGCCCAAATCACAACCTAAAGCCCAGAAATACTGTTTCCAATTTGGATTTGGTTGGATTAGTGATCAGTTTTTCCTGTGGAATTGATATCTGTTATTGATGTTTTCCATGCACCACAGATGAGCCAGCTTTGGGCGAGAATTACCCCAGCCAAACAGAGATGGCCCTTATCTACCAATCAGCAGCCTGGATCCTGGCAGGTCTCCTCCTGGCCATCATCATCTTCCTCGTCGTGGCATTGCTTATCAACAAGAAAAAGAAGTGGGTGCAGATGTCCTGCTACAGTGCACCAAAGAAGGTGAGACATTATCTGTAAATCACATAAAATAGGTCACTAAAGCTGTCACGACTTTAGGCTTTATGTAGTTTCCGATTGCCCTTTGGAGTGTAAAAGGTCACGTCCAACATAAAATCTACCATTAAACAGTTTTTTTGTGTCAGAAAATGAGAGCAAGGCAACATAAACTTAGTGAGCTTTCATCACCTACAAGCTGTCAGGGCCTGAGTTATGATGTCTTTTAATAACAACAAGGGATCATATTCTTTTCTTCTTCTCTCTACTCAGACGGTGATCCTAAAGAAGCATGTGAACAAGAACGCAGTCGTCTACATGGAGCCCTCCAAGGAGAACAAGTTTCAGAACGTGAAGAATGACTGTGGCATCATCCACTTCTCTCCAGAAATGAGCTCCTCCTGTGTGGACAAGATGACCATCCCCAGAGCCAAGCTGAGTATGGGGAAAGACTGGACGCCGCGCTAATAAGACACAAAGCTCAAACCCCTGCAGATCAGAGCTGCCTGGCCCCTCCCACTCTCTCTCACTGCTTTAGTCACTGAAAACACCTTGGATGCCACCTTGCTCCCACCCTTTCTCTCTGTGTGACAGTTAAACTGAGGATGTTCTCCAAGAGACAAAGAAACTGATCTCTGGTTTCCTATATTTTGTGTCTGTTACCGTCTGTTTCTGGGATCTTTCGGGTGGAGTGAGACGCTGGAAGGTGGACTTAAGGGTGGACTTTTTTTTTTTGTGGACACAGCCACTCTGGGCTCTGCTTGAAAAAACAGAGTAGGAGGCAGCCACAGAGGCTCCTCTGTCAGAATCAGACTGTGACTGAGAACTTTGTAAAATTATTGCTCATTACTGCCTCCTTTGAAACTGGAACTCTGAGGCAATAAGAGGAGCATAAAAAGCTTTAGGAGGGGGGGGGGTTATGGGGCTGCAGTTTAAAGGGGGTTTAGAGGATGCTGCCCCCTCTTAGCTCAACTGTGCTTCTTGGATGTAATCATCTCCATCAGCAGGAAGCCCAAGAGAACTGATAATACTCACGGATCAAAATTGGGTTCAGAAGCCAAATCATAACAAGGCTTTATATAGACCCCAGGATCCAAAACTCCTGCTTTAGAATGTGTGCTTTCCATCTTCCTTTTCGTGTATTTCTACAGTGTTTGTACTTGTTGTAGTGTTGTTCTTGGCCCTCACTTGTTTTTTTATTATAGGCTTTCTCCAACGGGCCGGATTGAAATATTTTGAAGATGTTACATTCCTCTCGATATAAGTTCAGGAAGGACAAGCTTCCCGAATAATAGCCTACCTTCAGATGACCCGAGTCATTCCATTCAGAAAACTCCAGACAACAAACCGCAATCCTAAGAAAGGAAACGTGAATCTGCTCTCCAGCCCCAGCTACAACACAGTAGCCAATGACCACAGAAGGAATCAGCCAATCAGTCGTGCTTCATCGTCGTAGAAATGACAGGAATTAAGTTCACAAGGAGTGATATTCATCCTTAAAGGAATGTCCTTTTATTGAATGCAGCGAAAGAAAATGGTGCCAGACACTTCATCTGGACTTAAGAGGAATGTCTTTGATACCATGCCTCATTTCACACCTTCATTCCCATCTGTGTGTGTGTGTGTGTGTGTGTGTGGAGCATCTGTTCACACTGAATGTAAGAAGCCAGAAATGATTCATTCTAAAGCCTTAATTCTGAAGCCTTAATGCATTGATATCTTGTCATAAAATAATCGTGTCATCAAGGCATCTAAACAGAGAAACATATTCACTCATTATTAGGAGGGACAGATTGTGTAACAGGAGAGTGTAATGGGAGTTGGATGGTAACTGAACAAACAAATGGTCCACATTACAACAGCAGAGCATGTAAAAGAGATGTAGCACTTTTCTTTTGGAGCCAGTCTAGAAAGCACTCTGCAGGATTCTTGGACGGATAAAGTCCCTAATCAGGGATTTGATTGGCATATTAAGCACAGAGATGTTAAACCACTCATGTGAACACAGCGTTTGCAGCGAGAGGCTCCACAACGATTCTGATCGCCGCATGGCAAGGACAGAATCTGAGAAGTGTTATGAAACAAAATGTGGGTTTGATCGAAACAACAAAAAAAAAAAAAAAAAAGTTTAGGATCCCAGTTCTCAATCCATTGCCAACTTCTCGATACAAAGACAATTCTGATGCCAAAATTGGTTAGAGACCAATTAATATTGAAGTGTTTTAGATACTCGGTAGATCTGTGTCTGTTTGAACTATGACCATGTGCTTTAAAATGAAGAGGCGACTGTAAAAGCTTACGCAATTCTTTGTTCTTTGTGTAAAAAAAAACGTAGTTTAAAGTAGTAGGACAAAAGAGTACCTTATTTATTTTTTCACATAGCTTTATTTATTAATACTATAGTTTGAGTTGTTTTTTTTTGTTTTTTTGAAAATGAACTTTTGGTAGCCAAAGCTGCTGTACATTGTAGACTATTTACCGTTTCTATCTGCTATATTCTTTACAACCTTATTTATTTCACCGTTGCAAAACCTTGTAAATATGTTTCCTAGATGATGAAATGTAACATTTACACTTCTTTTTGAGAATAAATGTGTGAATCAAAGCAGTCGGCTCTGATGATGCTTAAAAGTGTGGAGAAACAGTTCAGTGTAGTGCAGTGATGTCATCTAAGATGGTATCTGTTAGTGGTTTTTACTTCACTGGCACATTTGCAGGCTCATGCACATCTGGTTCTCGAGTTTGCCTCCAAATGGGAATTTGTTTTCTCTTAGTTGCTTTAAATCGGATCGTTCTCCTCTGCTTACCACGGTTTTGTCTTATCTCAGTAGCACTTTCAGATGTGTTTAGTGGGGGCATTTTGTTTCTAAGGAGGGGGGGGGGGGGTCCTCTGAGATTTAAGTACGAGCAAAGAGCAAGTAGAGACCCCTCATCTATCCAGCGGGGCTAATAAAACACAGAAACACACAAAGACATGCAGGCCGGATCTGGAAACCTGGATAATCCCTCGCTTCATACTGGGCAGTTGTTTTGACTTGTTCGTCGAAGCTCGCTCATAAACTTCAAGGTGAGGAAGCTTCTCCGGAAGGATCAATAAAGCAAACATTAGGGTGAGTTTCCCAGGCCTTGAAACATCAAATACAGCAGCACAAAGCCTTTGATCTCAACTGTGCAATAACTGGATTAATACGTATGATTTACAATGAGAATAATCAGCAGGCAGAACTCAATATTCAGAGAGTAAAAATACAGTTCTGCTTGTTATTCTCACATATACACTTAAAAAAAAAGACAGAATCACAGCTCCATGTGGGAAAAAACGTAATTTATTTCTACCATTCATATTTTTGCTGAGTAGAAATATAAAATAGTTGAATTTATGACACATAATCTTCACTAAAAAGCCATTTCACGTTAAATTCTTCCATTGTATTAAGGCAATCAAGTCCCGTGAATATTTTGTCCCACTTTGTTTGAGAAAGACACAACACTGGAAAGTTTGGGGAAAGTTTTAGAGTTTAGTGCCGACTCTTCATATTCAAAAAGGTATGAATCTGTCAATGTTCAAGTACATTCCTGTGGTCCAAGGATGAAAAATAAGTCTCGAGAAATCTCCTGAGTTTAGAAGCAAAAACGGCACATCTCCCAGGCAGGTAGGTTGGAACCCCCACTTGGTTTTCATATAAGGATCTTGTAATAGTCGTCCTTGTAGCTGTACAAGACCACCACAGCCATCCTGCAAGGGGACAACATCTGTCACTTAGAAAGGTTCAAAAGAACAATAAAAAAAGACAAAGAAAAAACTGTATGGAAACTTCCAAAAGGGGACATCTGAAAAGCAGAACAATGAAAACTCAGCTGGGAGGGTTTCCATATCTGAGATTTCTTTAGCTGAAGAGGCTGGTAGTGCTGTAAAGCTTCCATGTTGTGGCTGAGAAAGATCCACAACTCAAGAGTAGTAGTGAAAACAAACTCAATAAAATTACTCTAATACATAATATTACCCACCAGATTCCCTCCAAAATTTAACCATAAAGTACTGTAGCTGTAAAGACAGCAATGAAGGTCAGCCAGAATAAAATATCTTATCAATTAGTGGATTCATTGTCTATACCTTTTGTAGAAGTGGGGGGGCTTTACCAGTTGCTAATATATACAATATCTGTTAAAAGCTGAAAAAACAACCCTACTTCTAAATTGATTTAAAGTCCCAGGGGACATTTTACCAATAAGGTTGAGGTGTTAATCCCTAGTTTCAGGTCTTCATCAATATAGCATGTTTTTTTTTGTTTGTTATACACAGTATTTGTCCCATTTAGAGTTCAACTGAGCTAAAGCTATGTTTGTCTTAGGATGTGGTTGTGTGTTATATGGTCACTTCTGGCTAAAATGAATAAATGAATGGTGATGTCCAAAATGAAAAGATCCATAAACCAATGGGTGCCTTCATAGTAGCTTCCTTTAATGCTGTATCTATATAGCACTAAATCACAATAAAATGTATTTCTTACCACTTCACATCAAATTGTTTTGAAGCGTAATCGCTTTTTTTTTAATCACCTAAAAGTTTCTTTAACGCCACAATGAGGTTCAATTATTTTTATTTATTTATTTTGGTTGAACGTCTCAAAAATCGAGTGCTATCATGAAGTCACATAATCCCCGGGGCTGTTTTATCAAACACTATAATCAGGTCGAAGTTTAAACTAGATTAACATAGTAGCCTACTAGCTAAACATTTGTGAGGATATTAGCATGTTTGTTTATGAAGATAAAATAATAATAAACAAACATGCTAACATGCTCACAATGCTAATGCTATGTTGATGTTTAGCTAGTACTATGTTAATCTAGTTGAAACTTTGGCCTGGTTAGAGTGTCAGATTAAAAGAAGTTCCAACTAGATTAACATAGTACTAGCTAAACATTAACATAGCATTAGCATTGTGTCAGTGTGAGCATATTAGCATGTTGAAGTGAGCACTTAGCTTAAAGCATTATAGCAGCATCATAGAGCTGCTAAGCATGGCTGCTGGTTTAAATTGCTCAGAGAAACAGGTTATAAACAAAGTTTTTCTCTTACAAATGCCTAATGTAGTTCCAACTAAAAGGAACGCTCAAAGACCGCAGACTGTGTTTAGTTTATAGTCTTCCAGCAGCCAGGTGACTTCATGAGCTCTTTAACTCATCTGGCTTCTGTTGCCTGTCCTCCACACTCAGAGAAAACAACTAAACAAACACAATAAAACACACACTGAATATGTCCATTGTTGCCTCAGTGATGCTCATGTATCAACAGAGACTCCCCGCCCCACCCCTCTCTAAATGGCAAATCAAACACACAGCAGAAACAGGAAATTAAAACCAACTGCTCTGGCGAGGCAGACGGGAAGCCAGAAAGAGAAGCTTTGATTTCGTTTCGTGACCATCTCATTCATGAAAGAGAAAATCCGTTGAATCCCTCACAGGGTGTTTCTCTGTGGGCTTTCACAAGCGTCACAACGCTAGAAGCTAAAACACTGAGGAATTAGCCTGAGCTTTGAACATTCTTCTGGGGAATATTAACTGGTCCTTTCACAACCACAGTGATGGATAAAGCTCCCACCCCCTTTGCTTCAATCGCAGTTTCAATCAAGTTGGGTGTTAAGAGACAGACATCGGAGGACCAAACAAGGCTAATCCTCCTCCAGATTTCACCTCAGGAAATGGGATCAGCTGAGGATTTGATGCTCTGTAAGGCAGTAGTTATCTATCTAACAGCTCCCTTTGAAGGACTGACTGTCACCGTTACAACTGGGCTGCGTGGGCTCGGTCGGAGCCTTGGTGTGGCAGCTGCCCTTAAAAGGAAGTCCATCTTTTAAGCCATTTCAAAATCACATTTAATGCCTTCCACCGTTTGCATCAGTTTTCATTAAAAAAATTAATTTGGGGCACCGGATGGCCTGGCTGTTATGTTGCGCTCCCTACTTTAAAACAGGAGGGAAAAAAGAAGAAAATTCAGAAGTTTATAAAAACATGCGAGCTAACAGAGACATCTTGGGGGTCTAACACAGGGGGGGGGGGTCCTGCAGAGATTTCTACAGGTGTTTGTTTGGAAAGTGTCACTACAGTATCAGTTCCTCCTGTTTCTTTACTTTTGGGAAAGAAAAACTGAAACGCAAAAAAAATGTGACACTCAAGGCACGGCTATGCATGGGAAAATGGGGATTGTAAAACAATATTTACCCATGAAATGTAGTGGAGTCAAAGAGTAATTACAGCAGCGTAGTAAAGGATTACGTGTAAACATACAAAAGGCACAAAAACGCACCTTTTTGCCATTTTTAAATTGTGGATCTCATCGCAGATGGACTTCAGGTAGCGCTGCTTGGGGAGACGAGACAGCAGGGTCTTCACGCTGCTGTTAAACTGCTCTTCACTGTCAAACTGGAAAAACAAAGAGCAAGGGTTACAGAAACAGGAGGAGGGACAAATTGATGCATGCAGGATAGAAAAGTAGCTCATTGACATGAAACAAAGCCCGGTAGAAGTCATGATTACCATCAAGAAATGTCAGACCGTCCAACATAACACCTCACAATGTTAATGTGAGAATATTACAGAAGACAGTATTTCTAAAAGGTATAAATGTATTTTGTAACTGCAGCCTTGGAGTTTATTTTTGCATGTCGATTGTGGCAGAGCAGAATGTACACATCGTTTATCTACGACTTCGACTTCTCGGGCTCCTTGTGTGACTCTGGCTAATTTGCCATATTTCAAACAGGCCTTTGCTGCATGCCTGGCTGTTCTTTGACACATGTTTTCTTTGTTTTCTCCGACACATGTGCTATGAGGGGCTGACTGTATAGGTGGCCCATTCAGTACTGGAAAAGAGGCCTTTGCTTATATAAGTGTGGTGTTAAGGTCCTTTTTGCAGCCTTATGTTACTTAGCATAATATAATTAAGGTGTTTTTTTAAACTTCTGCTCTTTGGAAGCGAGCTTTAAATGTGTGCAGCTTTGCTCAGGAGTCGGGAATGTGAGTATTAACACCTTATAATATGCGTTTTGTTAACTGTACAACGTGTCTGTTCCATATGCGAGCCTTGTTAAGGGAGTGGAAGTTAGACTCAGGCGAGGGTGTTCCCTCACTGCACTCCTCATCAGACCGTAAGGAAGCAGACGGGATCCCCTCTTCCTGTCTAGCAACTTGACCTCCAGAGCCTGTTCTTTCCACTTCCCTCTTCCCTCCCAGTCTTTATATAGAGGTGACCGTTAATTCACTCTAAATATGAAGCGGGTATTAAACCAACCTCGAGGGACAGGAAGTTGACCAGAGTTTCCTTCTGCAGGTCCACCTGTGGGACACAAACAAGTCGGGTTTATACAAAAAAACACAATGGTGCCAAAATGACAAACACACAGAACACGACGGAATAGAGAAATTCCTCCAAACAAAGCTTTCATAAACCAGTTGAAATGACTATGGTTAGTTGGTTACAGCTGATGCCCAATAGGATTTACAATTCTTGGAACTCAGGATAATATCTGCTTGTGGTACCGGGAAGTAGAGCCTTCAATTATCATGCCCCTCTCCTTTGGAATCATCTAGCAGTTTGGGTCTGGGAGGCAGACACCCTCTTTACCTTTAAGAGGAGGCTGAAAACAACCTTTTTGATAAAGCTTATACTTGGGGCTGGCTAATGCTTGGACAAGGCCCTACTTATGTTGCTATAGGCTGCCATTAATACATGTGTCTATTATATATCTTCCCTAGAAGATTTTTGAGCTCGCCTGCCCCAGACCAACAGCTATAACTATAAATATCATGTCTTACTTTAAATCAATATAATAGTTGTTCACCTAGTCCCTTTGCTGGTTACAAATATCATCAGTCATACTTATATACTTCTACTGTCTCTCGCTCTCTATCACACTTTGTAAGCCCAACACAGCCACGATAGACGGTTTGTTCACCAGCTCCTGGTGGAATTTCTCAAAGATTTTTGTTTCCCTTGTCTCCCTAAATGTTGAAAACCTTTCCTTTTTGTAAGTGTACTGTGAGTACTTTCACTTTTTTTTATAGATAATCTCCTTACATTATTAATATACTCACACTCCTGCAATGTGATGTTTTACAGGAAGAATGAGCGACATTTTACACATAAATATAGTAGACATCTAGTATATCCTCTGAGTCATCACTGTCTACAATGAGTGAGACACACGAGTCCCGCTGTCTGTGTCATTCTGTCAATTTACATGCAGTGTGAAACTACGGGCTAACTAAAGCGTGCTAACATTAGCCTGCTAACACAACGATGCAGACCACAGGTTTGCAGCTCGAGCAAAGGACAACTTTGTTGGTTGGAGGTGTGTCACTTGGGGAGAGGTGGAGGCTTCAGAATAGTGAAGATGTCGAAAAACAGCAGTTTGTTTTGGTTTCATGCTGGTGCTCCAGGGCGACATCTACTGGATCAAAAAGTTGCACATTCTTCCTTTAGTGCTGTTTTTTTTTTCTTTCTGTCTTTTATGTGTGATGTGATTTGATTGTGATGTGAGGATTCCTGAGCTTGTAATGCAAGACACATTTTCATGCAAACGGACAATAAAGTGTTATCTTATCTTACTTATAATAATATTTTCAGATTGCTCTCCACATGCCTCAAAGCACTCTATGCACTTACTGTGAGAAGTAGCTAATATCATGTTTAAATTGGAAAATGAGTACTGTTGTGTTTCAGTCTAACTGCAGGACAAGCAGGCAGCTGACAGGCACAAAGTAGGACTCACAGGCCTGTACAACTGCTTACCAGACTCAAGGTGATTATGCCTGTTGTGTTTCAATAACCTGCATTTACTCGTGCTCTGCTGATGCAGTCCAGACCACAACAACAATGACAAATGTATTTAGAACATGCAGCGACTTGGTAAACAAGGCACGCAGGGTTGATTTACTTTGAGAATATGTGGCCATAAATCTACAACACCACCACAAATAAACTCAATATGGCAGCCATTTACGTCCCATGTAATGACACGCCCGCTGCCTTCTGTTTAGTGTTCATTGTTCTGTAGCGACGAGAACCGATTCACAGCCACGCTAACCTCCAGCAGGGGATTTGAGCACAACGTAAATGGCTATAAAAAGGCCTGCTCCGTAGAGATGTTTGCTGTTTTAGCTATCAAAAGTCCTTTCCTCACTCTGTCATTTTACACATGAATTCAAAAGATAAGGTGGGAGATCTGAAAAAAAAAAAAAAGAAAAAAAAAAAAGAGAGGGGGAAGCTGGGAATGGGAGGGATAAACAAACAAACGACTTACTGCCAGGACCTCAATGTCATTGCTCTTGTTCTGCAAATTGCTACCAAGATACTGTAATCTGGTTTGGATCTGAAAAAGAGAGAGTTAAAGAGAAACGAATTAAGCAAGAAAGAAAAGAAAGAGATGGAAAAGGGTGGAGGAAAAATTGGTTATTCCCATGACAAAAATGAACAAGGAAAAGAACAAGTTGACATGGAATCATTTATTAAGCAGATATTCCCTACACTTTATCACCACACTTACAGTAAATGTAAAAGGCAGATACGCGAGACACAAATCAAAAAAAAAAAAACCCTGTTTCTGTTGTCAACATGAGTCATGAGTTTATCTGCAAAATCATCCATTCAAACCTGTTGGCAATATTTATACTTTTCTGATCACACCACATGCAGCATTTTACAAACACTGTTTACCCAGCATCACAGTCCTCCCTGTATGGCTGCCAAGGACAAGCACGTCCTCTCTTTGTATCCACAATGAAGAACTGCGTACTTTGCAATCAACACCTGCGCTGTTTTACTAGTCATATTCATAAAACTAAATCAAAATGTCTACTGCTCTGCCAAATGGTGTTTTCTGTGCACATGTGGGGCTGAAAAGAAATGTTTTAATGAGCCGGTCCAGATGCAAACTCCAGTTTTAGTCTCAATGGAAAACATTTGTAACTAATTTCAATAACCACAACAGAATATCTGAAAGAAACAAATCACTCCTCTCAGTATTACCAAAGAGCCAATCTGAAGAGGCTGCTAATGTTTGTTTTCATTTGTTCTGTTCTATCTGTGTGTGTGTGTGTGTGTGTGTGTGTGTGTGTGTGTGTGTGTGTGTGTGTGTGTGTGTGTGTGTGTGTGTGTGTGTGTGTGTCACACACCTGAATCTCGTAGCGTCGTCTGGCACTGGCGGAAACTTTTTCCGGGCTGATGACGTTAACATTCATGTTCGTGCTGCTGCTCCCGTGCTGTTCTGAGGAACCTTGCAGCAGAAACAAAAAAGGTCTAACTGCACTTAATTACTTAAATTAAAAGTCTCGATAATCACATGATCTCACATTTATACTCTCCAATGAGGCGACTGTGAAAAAACAGCTTGTTTAAACTTTCATTTACTTCAATTGAAACTGTCTGGTTGCTCTCAGTGTGCATGCCAGAAACGGTGTGAAATGTAACACTTCCACTTGTGTAGCGCTGCGTCACTGAGTTAATAACTGAGTTAAATACCAGAAGTGAAAAGGTAACACTGGATTCAGTCATACACTGCTGATCAAACATAGATACCAATCATCTGTCTCATAACTCTGCTTGTTTATTGCATGCAGAACTATGGTGGACTCAAAAGACGACTGTATAAAAACAGAGGTGCGTCTGTTTCATGCTGCACTGAGAATTTAAAAGGTTACAAATATGAAGTTGAAGCTGTTTAATCAGACCAGACTGGAGACAGTACCTGTGGTGCTGAGCAGCGATCCTTTGGGGTTCTGAAGAGACATGCCTTCAGACATTTCTCTGAAAGGGCCAGAAGAGCAACATTATGTAAGAACAAGCCTCTGACATCAGCCACATATCAAAGCAGAACATTCAACCCAAACGTCTTTACCTGATGTTTCTGTCCTCAAAGAATTTGGTCCGACATTTCTGAACGATTTGGTCCACCAAGTCCGACTCGGGAATTCTTTTCTCGGACTGTCTGTCCTTCTCAAAGGATTTGACCTGGAGACAGATAATGAGTTAAACATGTGCGGCTCTATACAACCGTTCCCTGATCTCTCTGTTTTTACAAAGAGCATCATGATCAGAAATGCTAATCACAGAAAAAATGTCTTCTTACAGTATGTAAAAAGAATGTAGTGATGCCTAATTTAGAGCATTTGTTTAAAGGTTTATTATTCGGCTTTTATGCATTGATTTGATAGGACAGGGGATAGAGCGTGAAATCAGGAGAGAGAGTTGGGATTGACACAATCAATCATTATTGATTTGTGAGAAAGAGGCCACCGGTCTGACTTGAACCCTGGTAATAAAACAGCCTCTGTCCACAGGGCGGGACCAAATCGCTAGGCTATCCGGCAGCACTAATTTGTAGCATTTTTCACTGTACTTCAGATGTGATTGCATTTCAAGAGGCTGAGCCCCTTCGTTAGATTGTAAGCGACAAAATTCTACAGATGAATGATGAGGCAGCAGAAAAAAAAAGAATTTTGTGCTTGAACGAAGATGACAATTTCTGATGCTTTATTAAAAAAAATTAACTGTATAAAAGAAGATGTAACATAATAAAAATATATGACACAATATGTTCAATTTTTGCTTGAATGAAGACCACCGCCTGCTTATGTTTGAAGCTCTGCATGTGCTACAGGCAGTGCTGAAAATCAGAGTGCTCGAAATCAAACAAACTACGGGATGAAAACTGCTAAAAATAAACTCAAAGCATTGTTTTTTGGATTACCGGTAATATGTTCTGTAATGAGTAGTCTTCCTCTTTATGTACATCGGAAAACAAATACTGCGATGTGTATGTATATATGTATATATAATATGTAATGATACATATTTACGACTGACAAAACAGTGGAAATAAAATCCACCGGCAGATATTTCAGTCAGGCGCTGTTCAAGACGTTTCTTTACCTTCATGTAGTTTCCCTCCTTGTCAGAGACCAGAACCATGAAGCTGATGCCGCCAAGCCTGCACTGTTCCAACAGTGTCTCCTGAGACTGCACACACAAAAATGACACAAGGCTGAAGACACACATACACAATCTGAGTGGAATTTAAGAGTGCATACAAATAGCATCGTCTGTATCTTAAAATAGAAAGAATAGAAAGCTGAGATTTTACAGCTGCACACATGGACCATTCACTGTTTGATTTCCGGTTGTACTGGCTTGTTGATGGTCTGTCGCTAAAGCCCTTTTCATTGTGCAATTGAGCAACAGTGAAGTAACCAAGCTCTGCCATCATTACGCCTTAAGACATTCATATTGATTTTGCAGCGGCATCATTTAGGTGTCCTTATCTGTGTTATCTGTTCAAATTGCGTTCGCATGTTGGGGAAGCACCAGAGAGCACAGCCACAGCAGGACTTCCACATAAACACACACACTAAAGACGTGCACACACACACAGCACTGTTCTTCCCCACTGGCTCCACCGATCCAGTCTCACCCCTGTAGCGCTTCTGTTACTTCTACCTAAGTCAGCATAGAGGGGAGGGATCACTTTGTCCCCCTTGTCCCTGCCACGATATACATTTAGACCTTGAATCTGCAGTCTGAATAGAGCTCACGGTGCCAACCAGAAGGCTCGCATGGGTTCAGCTTAGAAGGAAGTGTTGAATGGAATTATGGAAATTGCAGCGCTGAAAGACTGCAGCCATCACAAATGTTTTGAGTGTTTTTCTTCCATGAAACACTAAAAGAATCATGAGTCACGTTTGATGACATCACAGGATTTTTTTCTTTTTTGACTTCATGCTGTGGCTGCCCATTTTTGCACTGAGTTTGATGTGGTTGCTGAAAGAGAAGGGAAAGGGCATGGTTGAGATATCGCTTGGCCGAAGCACAAAGGTTGGAAAACTTAACAAAGTGAGGTCAACTTTAACCTCAAACATTCCTCTACAGCAGCAGTAGGGTTTTTTCTTAGAACGAGAGGAGCGTGCACGGACCCAAAACTCACAAACCATTTGCCTTCAGGTGATGCATCCAACGCTGACAGCGTGTATGTTTGTGTTTGTTTGGGTAAGCTGAGTTTATTCTAATAAAATCCAACCAGATACTTCTCTGGCTGCTACAGCTAGACGAGCTAACGATGCTACAGGAAAAACCCCTTCATGAACAAGTGTGAGTGCGTGTCTTTGCCCCATCATCACACAAGCACTAAGACTTCCTCTTTTCTTGCAACTTTCTCAACGACAGAACAAATCACGTCAAAGGTAAGCCGTTCCCTTGAGGCTGATGGGCGCTGACGGCACGAGAGAAAAAAGGTTTTGCCATATTTGGCTTAGAAAAGCTAAAGCAGTGCAAGTGTCTCCAGATTCTGCAAGTTAAGAAGCCAGTATGTGAGAGGTTTTTTTTTTTAAAAAGTGAAAGGCGAGCGAGGGGGAGAGAGAGATGGGTGAGGAGGTTTGAACAAGGTGTTCTCAGCATCTCGCCACCAGTCAAGGCGTCACCTGCATACATAAACAAAAACCACACACAAATACCGCCGGCAATTTGGACGTAGCGCAGCTTTTTCCAGCCAAAACCCAACCTTTGCTAATTGCTTCTAAGAACTCCGGGGGGAAATGAAGGTGGCCAATCGCTTATGTCCTGTGCCAGTAGTACAAAAGACAATGAAGACCATTAAAGCAAACATTTATACACTGCAGAAGTGAAATGTTCAAACAATGGGTTATCAAGAGCTAAAGGGGAAAAAACAGGAGGAGTATTTAAATGTGGGCACTTCAATGTGCCAGTGAGGGCGTTTACACCAACACACAAACACACGAGCGCTGAGATCAGTTCGTCACATAAACATGAAGAATGTGACAGAGGCATGGCATCAGGAGTTCTGGACAGGGAGATAATGACTTCTCATGAAAGGGGGACTGACATCAGCTTGAATCACTGCTCCAATCACAGTTCAAGTTTCCATCACCAAAACTTATCAAACCACTTCACTGGAAGCTCATTCAACAGGGGACAGAGTCAATTACTTGCAAGACAGGACTCCGTGGCATGTTGTCCCAAAACAAGCCTGTTTCAAATGAAACCACAGAGTGCAGCGCATTCTCTGGGATGTTTACTATTTCTGATGCTGTCTCGATAAGTCTGCTGCTTAGACAGATTAGAGCTTTTTTTTCTACAAGAACGGAAGTTTAGTGTTGCCCTCTGTAGGTGGTACGACGCAACTACAGGAGAAGAACGACAGAGGGGGGGTTAAGGAAATCACCTATTCAGGAATGTAAAATGTAAGTCAAACAACAAAATAAAGGGCTTTTTTATGTTACATAATTATGAATGTATGAAAACAAACTACTCTTTTTGTATTGTACTGCTCCACATGCGTCCCTTCTGCTGGTTTCTTCCTTTCGCAGGTCCAGAAGCCACAGCGAGGGATCGCTTCCTTCAGCTGAGATTAATCATCTGCTAATCATTTATTTAAATGTCATTTTGAAAAGCATTCTAGATTCCATGGCATACTGTATGTGCTTTTCATGATGAATTTCACATTTGTAGACAAAAAAAAGCAGCATACTGTAGTATACGTTCATAGTCTGATATTTAGTTCAAACACTTTTAGTTCAAAAGTGTTCTTTTTCCAATGACAGCTTAAACTGAAATGCTGACATTGAATGCAACCGACTTAAAAGATTGGACCGCTCCAAGCGCTGCTGTGTTATGTTTGAAGTCCACACGAAATGTTTATCGTTGCCAAGGAAACACCGGATGTTACATCAAAGACCGCTGCCTAAGGAAGCGGGAGCTGCTACTGAAAGCTGCCGTACTGTTGCTGTGATAAAAAACTTCATGTGAATTATACTTGGATACATCGTCAGTAAACATATTTTACAAAGATTTTACATCCTGTGCGTTTAATGTCAGCAGGCCGCTCACCTGTGAGACATCGTAGTTGATGTCTGCAGGGACGCCGGCGCTCCACAACTTCTGGACCACGTTGATGGCTCTGGACATCGAAGAATGCCCCACGGGCACCACCAGCGCATCACAGGAGCTCACTGATGGCTATAAAAAAAAAAAAAAAAAAAGAACAAGCAGTTTAGTTGAAAACCTGTCAAAAGCACAAAGAGGCAGTGAGCTGTTAAAAAAAAAGAACTGCTTTGTAAGAAATTAGTTCTTTATTACTCTTCTCGGCCCTCACACTGCATGCTGATTTCTTGGCACATCGTTTCATATTCTCAATATGAAATACAGAAAAAGATACCCCTCCAAAAATAACCCAGCAGCGTCAAGCACAACACTCATAATAGTTATTAACATGTTTCTAAAAGTGGCTGTGTGGCAGCCGACTCCCGCATAAGGCATCATTAAATATGCAGCTCTGTCTGCTGCTCCTTCATCACAATAATTAGAAATTTCAGAACCCAGTGTGTGTGTGTGTGTGTGTGTGTGTCTCTCACTGGCTCCTCCATGTTGGCGATAGCAGCACACACTTTGTCCAGGGCCACGCTGGCTCCCACCGCAGAGGGCACAGGCACTGTGGAAGCTGGCCCTCGAAACTCCAGGATCTAACAGCACAGAGAGCGAAACACATAAAAACAGCAGGTGGAGTGAATCATTGTGTCGAATTAATGAAATGCAGATTGAGGAACTGCAGTATGTGTCAGATGGAAGGGGAAAAAATGGTTCGCATTCAAATGTGGAATGAAAGCTTTTTGGCCACATTTCTAAAAGCAGATTTTTTTTTTTTTTTTTCGTCACGAAAATGAGCGCCAGTAAAACTCACCAGGTGATCGTAGCGTCCTCCAGCGGCCACTATATCAGGTACGATTCGCTTTCGTTTTCTGATGAAAGCCACAAATTGGAAGATGACCCCGGAGTGATGCTGTACCTTGTAAACTAAGCCTAAGTTGACCACCACCTGGAGAAAAAGAAAAAGATTGGGGTAAGAAATGGGGGAAAGCTTCTAATTTTTAAGGATCCATTCAAAAGAATCCAAATCACCTGCAGTTTCACTCCCAGTCTCCGCAGCAGCATGGTGAGCTCCTCTAGGTCCTTGAGGCCCTGCTTTGCCAGCTGGGTGACAGCGGTCTTCTGTTTGGTGAGTGATGTCAGCAGTGGCGCCAAGCCCTGCAGGTCCCCCTTCTGTTCTATGTACTTGTACAGTGTCTGCAACTGGACGGAGGAGAGATCTCAGTGTTTACACGCGAGAGAGAAACGAGCTGCTGCAGTAATGATTCTTTTTTTTTTTTTACAGAGGGCTCATGCACCCGGGTTGGACACTTACGCTGTTGGTTGACAGTGAGAAGTTGCAGAACTTTGCCTCCACCTCTCGTTTGGTCAGCTTTTCACTCTGGAGCAAAAAAGAAGAGAAAGTCATATAAAGGCTGCTATATTTGGGAAGTATTTTCTGCTTTATATGTTTATGCCAGGATATTAGAAAAAGACACGCAATGTGGATAACATCTGTGGCGCACGTGTGACCTTCACTGACCATGGCGTCACACAGTATGTTGGAGGCCTGGCTCAGTTTATCCTCTGGGACTCCACTGTGGAGCAGGATGGCCTTCAACAAGCTGGTGTGATTCAGGTAAATGTTATAGTTCCTTTCCTGGGGGCCACAAAAACACACGCAATCACACCTTTAACCCCTTTCAACAGCAATTACAGACAAAAGCAAGAGCACTACTGTACAATGAGCCTCTCAGTGAAAAATGACAGAGGTGTTCAGCTGCCCTCTCATTCTGTCTGACTCACATTTTCTTAAAAGCTTTCACACACACAAAGAAAAGCTGGGAGAGGACCAGGAACATTATCATTAAAAAGGATGAACAAGAGGACAGCGAGTTCATGTAACATGCACAAAAGCAGCGACTGGAGACTGACGCAGCACTGGGATATGTGGACAGGAAATGTACTGTTCTTGGAGGCAGGGAAGGAAGTGGACCAAGCTGCACAAAACAGATTTATTATATAAATAATAAATCCAGTGTAAATCTGTCAGGCTTACGCATACTTTGGTATGTTAGGAATGCAAGAGGAACGGGCGAAAAAAAAGGGAAAAAACAAAAACAGGACAGGTTGGGATGATGGCATCCGCAGGAAAAAGAACAATCATGCATCAACAAACGACTCTGTAGGAATGTGGGCAAAAATGTCATATCACTCCATCATAGAAAAACACAGGCAGTTTGTGAGTGTAACCTGGAGTGCGGGGAATTCCTGGACTATTTCAGAGATGGTGTAAATGGTCTCGGCGTCAGGTAGGAGGCTGTTAGTGACGGGTGTGATGATGTCAAAGGCACACTCCAGAAGCTCCCGCGGGTGCGCTCGATCTAGCTTCCTGGGCCGGAATACACGTTCAATGCTATACCTGGGGGAAGATCAAGAGAAAAACAGAGACGGTTTGACAACAGAAAGCAGAGGTGGTTATTCTCAACATGCATGGTCTGTTTTCAGTCAACTCATATCAACCAGGCCTACTAATGATGTAGCTGAAGCTGTTGGGCTTAGAGATTCAAATATGTAATGTGAAAAATTCAATGATCCTGTCAAATAATATCACAAACCCTTCCTGATTGTTACCATAAAAATGAGAGATCCTTGATGTACAAAGGTTAAAGGTTACAAAGGATGTAACAGAATTTAGGGCATCACCATCAGTAGAATCAATTTATGAACTTTACCTCTTCAGATTGGTTATATTGTTGCGAGCGATGAATCTTGCAAACGCCATCTGAAGTAAAAAGACAGTCGGGTTAAAGTAGGTGCATTGGCATAATGACAGTGAAGTCAGAGCATACCAGGCTATAATCAATCACACAGTGGAAACAACCATTTAGTCCTCGGGGTTTCCTGAGGTAGCAGGATCTGAAGGCGGCTGCTGATTGCACCTTCACACGATGTGTGTGTTTGCATGTGCTGATGCAAATAGTTGTGTAATTAGAGTTGGTGTGCGAGTGCAGACATGCACACCTGTGTGTGTGTGTGTGTGTGTGTGTGTGTGTGTGTGTGTGTGTGTGTGTGTGTGTGTGTGTGTGTGTTATGTGTGCACGTGTGTCAGGCTCACGCGAAGGTCATAGGGCAAAGTAACCAGCATTCCGCTGTGGTCCATGAAGCACGCCGGCTCGCTGCTGTCATACAGCTTTCTGTTCCTGGGGAGGAGCAGCGGTGTCTGGAGACGCACCGCACCTGAAAACAAACATAACACGTTACTGCTACATCTGCATAAGATAACATAACCCTCACCATTAAAAAAATGTGTGTGAGCAGATACACACTGAGCATAAACAAATAAGAGCAGCTGGACATCATCAGCAAAAGTGCACAAAAATAGACCCACCACCTGCACAGAAAAAAACAGTGTGCTCATTGTTTAGCTGCCACTCACTGAAGCAGATGTTGGGGTCCCTTAAAAACAGAGCCTACAGCAGGTCAGGAGTCCAAGCAGTTGGAAGAGGAGGGTCAACAAAGGCTCACGCTGACACGCACCAGACAAGCATATTGTACTCACCGTGCTTCTTGAAGATCCTGGTGATTGTTTCATGCACATACTGCTGCAATTTGGCACCGTTGAAGCTGAAGCTGCCCTGCAGGGAGAGCAAACAAGCAGCCTCTGTTAGGGATCAGGAGACATAGATTAAGCACTTACAGGCCTCCTGCTGGACCCTTACACAGACCAGATGAGAGAAGCTGCACAGAGGGGTCAGTACAGGCATTCATATGTCTGCAGTGACATCTTAAGGTGGAGTGGGGAACAACTTTTTGACCACAGCTTTACGCTTACATTACACCAATCATTTCAAACCTTTATTTAAGTTTCGAAAATCATTGAGGTTTCCCTAATTTACAATGATGTCGAGATACAAATCAAAACAAACAAAAAGGGTACAAATAAAACAATATCGTCCGCGTAAAGAAACAACATTGTTAATATAGATTGTAAATAATATAGGGCCCAATCACCCAAAATACTTTAAATCCTTGTATATTTATTGTTTTATTTTTTGTGAAAATATGGCTAACATATTTATTAAATATGGCCATTAATGTTTCACTTAGGCTAAAAAAAGTCAGATCTGTACCAACAACCAAGATGTGATCATTCTCAATAAATTTGAATACTTTACTTACAACATATGTTAACACTTGTTCCCGTCCTGTGTAGACAGCAAAAAACACTGGTACAACAAGTTCAGCTTAATCAGTATCCATACCTTGTGTAGGTCAATGTCGTAGGTGTAGTCCATGACAGGAGAGGGGTTCTGAGCAAACAACTGCCCCACCATGGTGCGGTACGCTTTGCCATTGATATTGGCCATCGTGTGGTGCAGCACCTCGTGCAGCTCCGAATCCTCCAGCTGAGGTGGAGGTAGCAGTTCACTCTTCAGCAGCTCCTGGGCAGTGGGCCGCAGTGCAGGGTCGTGGTTCAACAGCCACTGGATCACTTTTCTCTGACAGAAACAAAGAACACAGAGATTTGTCTATTGTTGAAACACTGAGGGGGAAAAAAAAAAAGAAATCCTCTGCAGCAGTGTACCAACCTGTGTTCCTTGCTCATACGCAGTATAGTTCTCCGGGAAGATGGTCGGCTCCTGCAACGGGAAAAGAGACATCTTAGTACCACAAAGAATTACAGTGCCCAAGTAACACTGCTAAACTGGAACGCACCACACGAAGCTGGCTCAGGACAGAAATACGCTCTGCCCCCGTTGTCATGGGGTGGTAGGACATCTCAAACAGGATGATCCCCAGGCTGAACAGGTCAACTTTCTGAGGAGGGAAAGAAAGGATGAATACCACACACTTTAAAACTCAGCGGTAAGACCCTTAAATTACACTCATAATTTGAACTCTTACTTGGTTGTAGGTAGCTTTGGTGTTTCCTTGAACCTCCGGACTTACATAGAGGGCAGTGCCAACCATGCCTGTCATGTTACCTGTGGATTGGTGAAGCAAATGCCACACAAAGCGTGAGGAAAGAAAGAATATCAGACAACACAAAAATCATGTGAATGTTGTCCAACCCTCTGTACCTGCAGGGTCTGGTTTGGGCATCACTGCTGAGCCGCTCTCCTCCACCTCAAATTTACCTGCAGCCTGAGAGACAGAAACGGTTTGTTCACACGTTCATAGCATCTACACACCATGCATGAATTATACAAGTGGTAAATGACTGTTGTTTTCCCAGAAATAAGACACAGCTGCAGTGATTCAAAGTTTGAAATTAAGACCTCTGGAAAAACTCCACAGGTTGAAGCTGTTAACTGCACATTAGGGCAATGCGTACCACATTAGCAGGGTGGTCTGTAGCTAGGCCAAAGTCTCCGATCTTCACATGGTCCTGTGAGTCAAGGAAAATGTTGACAGGCTTCAGGTCCCTGTGGATCATTCCCTGAATGAGACAAATATAGATGAAGACATCTGCTTGTGAAACCATTGCTTAACTTGGTACGAGAACAAATGTTAATAATGAAAGTCTAGTTTGACCCGTGTCATTATGGGACGGTTTTGAGGCTGGTTTACTTGAAAATAGGGGTAAGTAGGGTAGAAATTGAAACAATTAAAACACACAAATAAAAAACCTGCTCGTGGATGTAAGCAATGCCGTCCAGTATCTCCCTGAAAAGTCTCCACAAACGATTTTGATCCTGGTGCAGACCTTGATCAATGGTGTCTCTTAACGTGCTTTTTTCACAGTATTCCATCTGTCAGGAAGAGAACGCAGGCATTACGAGGTGAGGCTGGGGCCCTCTAGTGGTTAAAAGTGAGCATTACAGGGAGGCTTACTTGTATGTACAGGTGATGTGCGATGAGCAGAGATCCATCCGACTCTGTGGTGTCTGTTTCAGTTGTCTGTCTTTTGCTCGGCTCAACCTGTGAGAGGACACACCACGTTCATGACCTTGACAGAACAAACAACAACAGGGGAATAAAATATGATGAATAAATACACAAACCTCTGACAAATCATCTGTGCTTTCATCGCCATTGTCAAAGATGATGTCACTTCCTGAATCACTGTCTGATGGCCTAGAAGCAAGAAGAAAGTATGAGTTTGTGGAGGAGAAAGTCTTAATGGACAAACTACCACGTAAAAATATTAAACACATACAAAAATGAGGCCCCAAACACATCTTCCTCATCATCATCATCATCCTCTTCATCGCTAGACTGGTGTCTGCTACATTTGGCGCTGGAGGACCTCTCTATGGAGGTGGACCATTCCACCGAGCTGGACAGGGCAGGAGGCGGGGCAATGTCCTCCACGTCATCAGGCAGGCCGAGCTCGTTGATGTGCCGCGCACACTCTTTATGCCGAGGAGATTTGTGGGCGGGGCTCCACTGCACAGAGCTGTCAGTGGTGTTGCTCAAGTCTCCCCCGGACTGCGCCTCGTGCGTCTCGTGCCGCTCGATCCACGCATTGTAGTAGCGGACGATATTCTCATGGTTTAGGCGCGAGAGCAGCGTCACCTCGCCTTTGATCCGCCTGAACTGTTTGCTGGCAGGGTTGACCTGGATGCGCTTCACAGCATAGTAACATCCGTCGAGTTTATTCTGGACCTGGGGGAGAGTTCAAATGAAAGAGCAAAGTAAGACATGAAGAAATAACCGCTCCCGCTTTCCTGCTAGCCTGAGGTCAAATCCTACCTTAATCACAGCACCGAAAGCTCCTTTTCCAAGATGCTGGAGCTCCTCAAACTCATCGAAGTAGCGAGAAAACTGCCTCTGCACCCCGGCGATGAAGGGAGCGTTGAGGATGTGACTCTGTGGGATGACTGAAGACGCAAAGTCTTCAGCCAGATCTGCAATGACAGAAAACATGGTAAGATATTTGGCTGTCCAGTTGTGAAATCAGAAATAAAATAAATACTTGTGGAATAAGTGCTGGAAGAAAGTAATGATGCTTCACCTTCTTAACAGTAAACTTTCACATCTGGTTGACACTTTTTTCCCCCCATTGTTTGGCCGAAATAAGAAATTTGAAAATGATTTCTATATTTCCCCATTCTCATAAATCTTTTAGATTTAAAGATTTTTTTTAAAAATCAAAGACTGCCTCACTTAAACTGAACAGTTGACTTGCTGTTCAGGTTTATTCAACCATGATGTTGTACTTGCCTTTAAAAAGATGTTACGAATATACTCCCCCCTCATTTAAACACATTACACAAGGATTTGTCTGTCACCTTCTGGGCTGTTATCCTGGTACTGCGGCAGGTTTTTAGGTGACGGGGGCTTGAGGAAGGAGTGTTCCAACAGCTGCTGTGTTGTCCAGCGTTCAGCGTCAATCAGACACACACACCTGTACAAAGACACGTGAGAAAGAGAGAGGACAGTTTGATAGTGCAGTGAACTCATGGGATGAGATGGAAAAATCTAGTCCTTTATGCTAATCCAGCATTGAATGGTGCTCTACAGACAACACTAGAACAAATCACATTATAGTGTATTGAACATTTTAGAGTTTTGGATGGTATGGCAAAAAAAAGACAGTTGATGATGTCACCTGGGATTTTTACTGTTTCTGATGTGTTGCAGATCAAAAATAAATGTCTACTTTGACAAATAAGTTACATGTTACATTTTAAATTGCAGCCCTACTTTGATGAACCTAACATGTGTCCAACAATGATGGTATGACTGATAGAAATAAAGACATAAATCTTCACAGCGTGGTGAAACTTGTGATAAGAATTTGCGGGAAGAAATTAAAGCAGACGTGTAAAATGCTGCTGTGTCATTTGAAACATATTCAGCACTGGGGCGCCAGTAGTGTAGTGTTTAGTAGACGCTCCCCATGTACAGAGGCTATAGTCCTCCAAGCGGGCGGCCCAGGCTCGAATCCAACCCGTGGTTGCTTTCCCACATGTCGTTCCCTACTCTGTCTCTCCCTGATTTCGGACTCTATCCACTGTCCTATCTCTACAATAAAGAAAGCCCAAACATAAAAATCTAAAAGAAACATATTCAGCACTGTTATAATAAAAAAAACGTAATGGTATCCTTCAATGGCAGCAGGTAAGGTGTACGTCCAAACATACTTGTGGAGGAAGTCCTGGAAGTCTGCAGGCAGGCTGGTGGGCACCGTCACTGGATACTCCTTCACCTCCTTACCCTGACTCAGAGCCAGCAGCATCAGCCCCAAGTTCCACACGTCCCCTTTCTTTCCCGTTTTGGTCGGCATAGCTGTGTCCTCTGAGAATCGCACGTGTGCCTGCTCGAAAATGTCTTCTTTGCACATGTCAGCGAACCTCTTTGATAGACTGTAATCCGTCAATCGAACGTTTCCCTCGGAGTCCAGCAGCACGCTGGAGGCGCCCAGCTGTTTGTGAACCACAGAGTTAGAGTGGAGGTAGTCGAGGGCGGCCAGAAGCTGGGCCGTGTACTGGACCAGTTTATCCAGAGGAACAGGACTCTGAGCGATCAGGCTCTGGTTCAGGTTGGTGCCAGCCATGTGCTCCACCAACATGTTTACCACCAGGCAGTCCTCCTTCTCTGTGGAGCTCAGAGCCATGTAGTGAACCAGGTTTGGGTGATCCAGCCGCAGGAGCGAGTTGAACTCGTTTTCTGCTGCATGAATCTGAACAGAAACAGATGTGCAGGTGGACAATAAAAACAGACATGAATAATTTCACAGCTAGATCGATAATTGGAATAACTGCTTCCTTCACTACTTGCCTGCTTCTTGCAGTTGTCAATCCTTCCTTTCTCCTGGCTGGTGTAGAACTTGCCCATCTTCCTGTTCCAGCGCAGCGACCACTCGTAGATCACGGCAAAGTCTCCAGAGTTCGCCTCAAATCCGTTATAAACGCTTCGGCGGAGCCTCTGGCTTTCACCTGTCACATTCAGGAACGCAGACACTCACGTTGAAACAGATAAGTCTGGCGGATGAATCGACTCTTGCACTGGACTGGAGGCGGCATGTTCACTTGCTCTCACCTAAAAGCTTCCCTCTGTGCACGACAAGTTCTCCAAAAGTGCTGCTGTTGAAGTGAAGAAGCTCCTGCGCGCGCTGGTTCTCTTCATTGACCGTATCACGCCTAAAAAAAAAATTAAAAAAAAAAAAATTACAGCTCTAAGAGTCTCTCAATGGGTATTTAATAAAAGAAGCATTAAGTGGTTGGTTGGCTGTGTACTTGTGGCGTGAGTTGGAGGTAGTCCGACGCCGATTAGCAACCATTTTCCTGGCTTCAGTCAATTCAGGAGGAACTCCACTCGGGCTGGGCGGGCTCTTCCCTAACAAGTTAGCAGAGACTGGCTGCTCCATACTCTCAAGGCGCTCCTGTCAATGTAATGCAATAGAAACGGTAAATGACAGACATGAACTGTGCTTTTCTTTGGAGATCAGTAGGATTTGTGCAATAAAGACACCTGTTTGGCTATCTCCTTCCTTCGCTTTTCCTCTCGTTTCTCCTCCTCTCTTCTTTGGATTTCAGCTATGATCTCTTTTTCCTACAAATTAATTTAAAAAAAAAAATCTTTGGTCATCCACAACTCTCATAATAAAACACATGCAGCAGGAATGCCTAGTTGTCTCACATCCTTACCATCTCCTCCTCCTGCCTGCGCCTCTGGTCCATCCTCTGCTGCTCCTCCTGGTCTCGTTTCTCCTGCTGCCTCCGCTGGTTCTTCAGCATCTCCTCATGGAAGGAGCTCGGCGGAGGCTTGTTGTGTTCACTCAAGAAGCCCTGGATGTGGTCGGCCAGCTCATAAATCATCACCTAGAGAGACAGGTAAGAATGCTTAATCAAGTCAGTTTATGTGAGTGTGAGTGTGAGTGTGTGTGTGTGTGTGTGTGTGTGTGTGTGTGTGTGTGTGTGTGTGTGTGTGTGTGTGTGTGTGTGTGTGTGTGTGTGTCCATGTGTCTGTTCTCACCTCTCCACATCGTACTGCTGCAAGTTTGGTGAGTTCAGTCTGCAGGTTCTGGAGGGCTTCGTTTGACAAGCCTTTGGCATTTTTCAGCTCCAGCTCTGGAGGCCTGTTGACACAGCATAAAGGACATCTTTGTAATGGCTGTGCCTAGATTACAATCAGGAGCATGTGACTGTTGTCCTGGAATTTTAGAAGCCACAGTTTGCCAAGTGGGTATGCGAATAGGAAGCATCTTTTTTAAAAACTCCATGTGGTCACGAATGGTTTTCAGGCTACAAGCAGACTTGGGTACTAACTAGTGAAAAAAATCCCAGTATTGGTTTCGTTGTGAAGGTGTTTTTTGGCCTTGTCTTATTCTGCTTTTGTGTATAGAACATGCAAGTTTGAGCAAAATTGTGTTTTTTCTTATTATTATGTCTTTAGGTCAGACATAGGGTCAAAAAATGTAATAAACTATCAAAAGTCACAACAACATTTTAGATTGAAATCTGACCAAATAAGAACGGTGAACAAGATCATGATTTTGACCAGATAGTAAGCTTTTGGTAATTTTCTTTTTTTTTTTGATTGACTTTAATGTGTGTTATCATGGCCTTGCTGGTTTTTATATTAAATTAGTTTTGAAGAATTTGATTACTTTGGACAGCTTTCCTCTTAAATTAAAACAAGACAACTTCCCTTGCAGGGCACAAAATTAGACTTAAAGGCCGTTTCACATCCTGTTGTGTTTAATCATGATGGTGTAACTTTTGTGAGACCTGGGTTTAATTGAATTAAAATAAAGACGCCTTTTTCAAGTGTATAATTTCAATGTTTTGGAGCTGTTCTTTTTATTTTATTATTAACTGTAAGCGAATGCAGGGGGGAAATAAACATGTGAGGAGATTCTTTGCATCAAATCAACTCTCATTCAAAAGAGTTTCATTCAGTTTCTTTTTGCAGCTTTTTTTGTTTACAGAATTTTTGAAAGCAGGGTTAGGTATGTCCATATACATCTGAAATAATGCATATTATCTTGTGAATTAGCAGAAGAAAAAAAACTTTGGCAGTAATGGCCCTAACATCAGTACTTACACATCTGGATATGTGGGAGAGCATTTGACCTGCAGGTCGACGGTCACGTAGCATTCCTCCCCGGTGTTCAGCCCACTGGGTCGCAAGCAGAGGTACACCTCTGGAGGTCTTTTAACCTGCGGAGGTGATGATTGGTCACTTTGAATGATTACAGGTAGCCTTAAGGACAGTATCGAGTTCACAGTTCTGCTAACATGTTCTGCTAACATACCCTCCATGGATCGTTGTTCCGCAGATCCAGGAAATCATCTCCGAAGATTGACGCGAGGGCTTCTAGTTCGTTTTCCTGCTGGACAGTGTGGTCATCTGTCCCATCTGTTGGAGTGTGCTGATCGCTCATTCTTCTGCCTCGGCTACATGGCAGTACTTCACTGCTGTCACACTCACAGCCGTCAAACAGAAGCAGGAAGCGGATCCGCTCGGCACGCCGCTCCGCCGGCAGCTTCTCCTCCTCTCTCACTTTGTAAAACACAAAAGTTTGTGACGCATAACTACCTTACCGTTGCATTTAGAGAGTAAAACTCAACTTATAAATGGAGCCGACCATAACAACGCTGTTACTGGCGCATGGCTGCTGCATGCGTGTCGCAAATGAAACGTCATCACGTTGCTATTTCAAAAATGACCTATAGAGGGCAGAAATGATCATTTACTGATACTGGGACGATCTGTGACAATCATGCTACTGAGAGTCAGCCAGTGGTGGAAGACTTCAGTCAATATAGCACAGAATGAAATAAGTTTACACGAGAGGAAGTCAATGTGAATGTTCTCCTATTTCGTATAAAACGCTTTTATTCGATTATTTCAGACTTATTTCTGATGCGTAAAAGTGCAACTTTTGAACAACTTTTTTAGTAATGTAGCATGTAGGCCTACATATAAAAACTGTAATAGCTGCAAGGCGTTTGTTTTAAAGAGGAATAGCCTACTACTGAAACACTAGGCCTACATTATGACTCTGTGACAGATTCTTTTGAACTCTGCGCCTCCAAAGGTCCAGTTCCCCTTTAATATGCAATATGCAATATGTAAGATATTACCTTACTATATCATCAGACATGAAGGAAACATGCTATGTTGAAGTGCTGGCTTCTCTGTCAACAATGCAATATCCTCCTTCTAAGTTTGGATTCCAGTCCAGAATGGTCTGGATTTGTTTTGATCACAGAAGCTAGGCGGTTTTAAGGCACCCCCACACGGCCGTTTTGGACACCCCTCGGTTTGCTAGGCAAACAGCAAACCAACAGGTGTTGCAGCAATGAAAGCAGGAAAGTGATCTAGTTCAGATATATCTGATTATATACCAGACTTAAAAAGCCTCAGCATTTTTTCTGAAAAGCCCTACAAGCAGAAACATGGAAAAACTAGGATAATTACTGGACAGGCTATTGAAAAATGGAGAGAGGTTAGAACACAGAAAGGTTTCAAGACTGATCCAGAGCTGGATAAACACTGAAGCTTCTGTGTCAGCGACATGGTAACCAGCGTATGCATCGACTCTAGGGGAGGAGGGGGGCGGGGGGAGACACTCTCTCCTGTGTTTTGAATTTGGACTGCAGCACCAATTATAAAACGCTACATGTCAGAGTTACAATTTGTTGCTATAAAAACTGTACATGTAGAGCTTTATATTATAGAAGTGAACAATGGCTTTCCTTGTTGCCTTGTAAAAAAAAAAAAAAATCCTGATCAAGAGTCACATCTCCTTTATGATCAATCAAACCAATATCCATTCACTCAATGATCGTCCTCTTTGGTATTCCAACAAGTGTGAGATGCTTCAGCTGCATCCAGCTCTTATCTGTGGAGATTAAGAGGAAACATGGCTATAAGTAGGGGGCTTTAGAGTCAGGTTGGACAGCCTGCACTAAAAGAATGCACCCTGTAACGATGATATAAGCCCACATACACTGCTGGATTCATCCAAGGCATTATAGATAGAAATGCTTGAATGAATGATTTTCTCTGCAAACCAACCACATGTGATTTTTTTTTTCTTTAGGAATGAAGTTGCATAGACACAAATCTTACAGATGTATCATTCCTGCAAGCTGGATCCAATAATGACCTCTTAAGGTACAATATACAGTACATGAAGGTAAACGTATATGGGATAGTGGGTGGCACAAATATAGAGCTCCTCTGTGCAAACTCACGGCTCGAGAACCTCTATGGCTGTACATTTATGACTCTGCTGCTCAGCATAACCCTACAAGGAGACAGCTGGGCCAATCAGCTGACAGCACTGAAACAGACAGGCCACTCAGACAGGCAGATGAGACGCAGAGTCCGGCTGGCATTACCATCAGCTGTTCTGCGTATTGAGGAGGCTCAGCTAACATACCAGCAGCATGGTTCTCACACATATGCAATGTTTTCATTTCCTTAACAAGACACCACTGGCACTGGCCTGACTGGTCATCAAAGAGGGCCTTCTGGGTTGTTAACCTATAAGAGATATCACATGGGTGACACTGTACTTTTTGAGCACCTTCTGCATAAAAGTAGCACAAATCACAGTACTTAAAGTCTAATTGAATGATACTCGTACTATTTTTTGACTTAGAAATTATTTCAAAGATATCAATGAAACTATATTGCAACATAAATGCATGGGCATGACTTAACATTTCACAACACGTTTCATTAACTAAATTGAATAAACTTTCAAACTAGAAATTCAGAGTATTTCTTGTATTCCTTACAGAGTTAAAATTCTATTGTCAGTTTTCTTTAGAGTTAAAAAAAATAATGAAGAGAACGGAGACAGTTGCAACTTCACTCTACATTCACTATCAAAATAATATATCTATTACACAAATTCACACTTCTCTACTGGCATTCAATCCGCACTCTGTCATTTGAGTGACTTCCATCCATGTAAGTGAAACACACTTTCAAGTGGCTTACTGAGTTTTTTTGCTTGCAGCTTCTTATTTGGACTTGTGTGAACCCCCAGCCCCGCCCCTGGTCCCTGGACCCCGTGAGGGTCTTATTTAAAGGGCTCCTCTCCCCCTCAGGCTTCGTCCCAGTGGAAGCATCCGCCTACCAGTGCACCTTGGTGAGTACACTTCACTGTTGGCTTCTCTGAACCACTGAATCTATGCTGTTTGTGTGATTACTTAAATGGAGTCCATTAGTGTAGCTGATGATGCAGGGATGAATGAATGATGAAACTCCAGCTAGCTAAAGGTTCTCACAAACTGTTAGCTGAAATTACTAATAGAGCTAGAACTAGAGTTGCTGCTTATCCTATTTTCATTGACATGGGCCGTTGCTGGAATAAGCATTATTGACTTCTATGTTTTTCTATGATAAAGACACTTCCTGGTATGGACAATTTGTGGAAAAGCCAGCACCACACGTAAATTTCTCAAACATTTTTTATAGTAGTTTTCTTTGGAGTGCTTCAAAAAGCAGGTCAGGAAGTGTTCAAATGTATACTCCAATGAATGAAGTCCAGAGGCAGCTGTGGCATGGAGCCACCTAGTAAAAACTAAGTCTCACAGTGTGGCAACAGATGGGGTTGGCCTGACTCTCCTACAAGTACCTGAAATAGCAGGACATGCATGTATCACTTGTTTAAACTTGTTAAGCACAGTAAGGGTGCTGAGCCTGAAATAGATACCAGGTCTCTGTTGTGTTATGCCCCTTTTTGGTGCTAACTCAGCAGCTCTGAGAAGCCCTGTGAACAATCATGCTTGTGGAGATATGCTATCTGTAGTGGTACAGCAAGGTTAGCATCGAAATAGCATCCAAAGGCATGTCTAATTAGCTCTCTATAGATAGCGGCAATGGAAGTGGGTTGTGTTTGAGTTAGAATGTGATAATTCCTGTAATGCAGTCCTGAGATACTGTTGGCAGGTCTTCAAAGACCTTTAGATCACAGCTTATACAAATATTAATCATATGACTGTCCTCTTGATTGTGTCTGTAACTTTTTCCAGATATAGCAGGTCTAATCACATCATCACATTATCCTTCACATCAGTGATAAAGTTTCTGGGATTTTATTATAATAGGCCTTCCTGCTATGTATTAGTCAGTTTAGACAGCTGCTCCTTTAACTCCTGACTAAACCTTCTCTGTACTTGTGTTTCTGCCCTCACTCCTCAAACTTTTAGACCATCCCCCAGTAAAGCAGAATCATGTGTGACGACGAAGAGACCACCGCCCTTGTGTGCGACAACGGCTCTGGCTTGGTCAAGGCTGGATTTGCTGGAGATGACGCTCCCCGTGCTGTCTTTCCTTCTATCGTTGGAAGGCCCCGCCACCAGGTACGCTTAAATGTGCCCCCTTTTAATCAACCCACAGATTTAAGCCCAGCATCTTCCTTTATCATATGTTCCTCTCATGCTTCTTTTCTCAGGGTGTGATGGTGGGTATGGGTCAGAAGGACAGCTACGTAGGCGATGAGGCCCAGAGCAAGAGGGGTATCCTGACCCTGAAGTACCCCATCGAGCATGGCATCATCACCAACTGGGATGATATGGAGAAGGTGTGTGTTGACAGTGGGCCTAATTTTCAACATTCACGGCAGTTGACGTTCCACATCCTTGAGAATTCACAGCATGGCACCATCATTGTGTAAACGCTGCTTGTGTTTGGTTTGGCCCTTTGCATACCTGAGCCAAGAGTTGTTTTCTCAGTCCAAACTAAAGCTGTTCTTTCTCCTCTGTCAGATCTGGCACCACACCTTTTACAATGAGCTGCGTGTGGCCCCCGAAGAGCACCCCACCCTGCTCACTGAGGCCCCCCTGAACCCCAAAGCCAACAGGGAGAAGATGACCCAGGTACTTCACAGCTACATTTCAAAGATTTCTGTTCTTGTTTCTTTTCTTTTTTTTTACACGTTCGTTGTTGGGACGTTTGTTGTTAGAAAGTTTGTCTCACTTTTTCTTCCAGATTATGTTTGAGACCTTCAACGTTCCCGCCATGTATGTGGCCATCCAGGCTGTCCTGTCCCTGTACGCCTCCGGTCGTACCACCGGTCAGTACCCTGCAACTTTCTACCCAATTTAGTCAGTTCTTAATTATGCAGTCCTTTAAATAAGAGGAAATTCCACTGCAAGGGAGAAAGTGTTGAGCATTTACTCTCTGAGGGTGTCTGGTATCTGGGTATATTCCTGTCTCGTTGTCACAGGAAGGTGTAAATCTCTCTCTGGAGGACTGTGTGTGTCGAGTAATGTCAGCAGCATTGTGTAGTTTATGATGTGAGACATACTGACAATCGTTGCCTTGACAGCAATGCATGGCTGATTTACTATGGTGTGTTTTTTGCTTCCTGAAGGTATTGTGCTGGACTCTGGTGATGGTGTGACCCATAACGTCCCCATCTATGAGGGTTATGCTCTGCCACACGCCATCATGCGTCTGGATCTGGCTGGTCGTGACCTGACCGACTACCTGATGAAGATCCTTACAGAGCGCGGATACTCCTTTGTCACAACAGGTAGGTCTAATCCCTTGTGGTTTATATGTTCAATGTTTAAATAAAAAGTTTTCTAAATAAGTGGATTTTTGTGCTCGGCAGCTGAGCGTGAGATCGTGCGTGACATCAAGGAGAAGCTGTGCTACGTGGCTCTTGACTTTGAGAATGAGATGGCCACTGCTGCCTCCTCCTCCTCCCTGGAGAAGAGCTATGAGCTGCCCGACGGACAGGTCATCACCATTGGTAACGAGCGTTTCCGTTGCCCAGAGACCCTCTTCCAGCCTTCCTTCATTGGTGAGTTATAGTTGATTAAATACATCTTTTGATAGATCTAAGAAATATTCAAGACAAAACTAAAGGTTTTTGCTTGTTGCTTAATAGGTATGGAGTCTGCTGGTATTCATGAGACTGCCTACAACAGCATCATGAAGTGTGACATTGACATCCGTAAGGACTTGTACGCCAACAATGTGCTGTCTGGTGGTACCACCATGTACCCTGGTATTGCTGACCGTATGCAGAAGGAGATCACAGCTCTGGCCCCCAGCACAATGAAGATCAAGGTGAGAGAATTGGAAATGTTAAGAGTCTGCTAGGACAGTGAATTAGCATTCAGTAATAACTTCAATATTTATTTGTTTTCTAGATCATCGCTCCCCCTGAGAGGAAGTACTCCGTCTGGATTGGTGGCTCCATCCTGGCCTCCCTGTCCACCTTCCAGCAGATGTGGATCAGCAAGCAGGAGTATGATGAGGCTGGCCCCTCCATTGTCCACAGGAAATGTTTCTAAACACATAACCAACCTCTTTTTGTCCACAAATTTGTACGTTGTTGTCTTCTGTATATATATGTGTATGTTCTGTTTTAATAAAGATAAGCCCTTATGAGATTATCCTCTGTATTGTTTTTGTGATTTACAGAAAATTAGCAATATTAGTAGGAAGTATAGGGGCTGTAAAATGAGAATAAAACTAAGTTACCTGATCAAATAGTCCTTTTAGATGAATACTTCCAGGAAAAAGAGAGCGAGAGAGAAAAAAGATACTTTTTCTTGCCCAGATTACTCGGTTCACAACGTGCAATCAATAGTCCTTATACTCATAAAGAGCAATCACATCAACGTGTTAGCATGTAGGCTACCTCCAGCTGTCATTAACAATGCAATTCTTTGTGCATCCAATAAACAATGACCACTTGCATCAAATGGAGGAATGTATATTTGGGCAATGTCAGATAATTTGTAACTTTATACACTTCAACATATTTACATGTTTCAAAGATTGAAAACTTTCAAATTAAAAGGGCCTTATCTTACTTTCTATCCTTGTGAAGTCTTGACACATGCTACCATTCTTTTAAAATTCAAATACGCAAAATAATGAACAAAATGTGTGTACATACTGTGAAATGTGTGCATGACAGATACAGCATATAGGTGACCAAATAGCCTACATACCTTTATGTTGCCACCTTTGTAATCCATCATTTGTTGAATCATGCATGTAAGTTGTCTCCACCTAGTGGTTGAAGAGAGAAAATGAAGATCCAATTTTATTTGAGAAACTGAAGAAGTGCTGCCATTGAGTTAGCATATTTCTGCCTCTGGGCTTGTAGTCTTCCTTGTAAAGTAGAAAATATACAGTGATAAGCCTTAAACGGTGGGCAGGCTTCATAAGGTCTTGTCACTTTGCAGATGAGATCAGCCTATGCACCTCCTTTTTAAAGGCCAAAACAGGGGACACTTATAGTGGCAGTCACCTGTTTGTTTTCTGTGTAACTCATTGTCAATAAACAGTCTTGCTTTGATTTATTGTTTCACAGCATTTCAGTTAAACACCATTGCAACATGGGTCAAAGATTCTGTGAACATTGACCCTTGCCATTTTTTTTATCTTTCAGGCCCAAACAGCCCATCATCCTGGTTAAGAGTGAGCTTATTAAACAAGCTGAATTCTGTTTTGCAAGCCATTGTCAAATGTTTGCAGATGCCATGAAGAAAGGCATACAAATGCAAGAGAATAATATAGAGGCTAGGCATTTTTGAAGTGCTTGCACTGCAGCTATGTCAGAGTTTAGAGTTAAAGGGTTTTGAACTCAGTCATAGCCCAGCAGAATTGACCTGTGAAGTGGAGCACAGAGGAATGATTTCAATGAGACCAGACCTAGCCCTGCACTGTGTGGAGTGGAGACCACCTTCCCCTTTGTTTATGCACAATAAGAGTACTGGAAGGTATACAATCATAGATATCATGTATCAAATGGGTCCAATATTTTCCACTGTCATTGAAAAGATTTCCTCTTCATACTCCAATCAGATATCATCTGGGATGAAGGATGACTGAGGCAAATCATTTCCTTGAAAAATGCCATCAGGTACACCTACACAGACAAAACATTTTCTGTTAAAAGACCGTAAAGACTGAATATGAAGCTTTAAGCACATAGTTGCTTAAAGCTTCATAATTAAGGAATGCACATGGTTTAAAAAAGAGATTAAAATTCAAACCCTTTTTTCTTATTTACGTCAGACCCTGTCTCGATTATTTGCACAAAAGTAAGCTATAGCCTATTATTAGGACATTTTAGGCCTATCCTGACGTGTTTTCTTATTCCTAACATTAAACTTTTCTGCAAAAACATAGACAGGCCTAATATGTGTACTATAGTTGAACAATAGACTTTCATAGCGTTTCCGTCATATTTCTACCGTAGAAATAAAACAAATATGTTTTTTTCGCTGGTCTGAAGTACCAGTAGGCCTATAAAAGTATATAACTCTTGTAGTGTATCTTCCGACCGCCTGCTTCCCTTCATCCGCGGGTTATCGTAAACGGCGCACTACATTACGTGAGGGCATTGCTATCTAGCTCTTTAATCTAATAATTAGAATTAAAAAAAACATTCATTGCAATTATTCTTATGATAGCTAATTTTATAGCGAAAAAACAAACAAACAAAACTTCTTGTGGGGTTTGATCATTCTCTCTGGCCAGGCATAATCTTTGGACAAAAACACCAACAATGATGACTAAAAAAATTAAAAAATAAATAATCAGATTCCCTCGTGTATAACAAAACGTGTGCATGTGCGCATGCGCGAATTTAGAGTTGTTTGTTATAGCGACGTGATCTGTGTTCGTGCGTGCGTGCGTACGCGCGTGCGTGCTCACGGTTGGGTGATGGAATGTTTACAAATCATTTTCAAAGGTTTAAATTCCTTTGATGTTAACATGCCACATGACGTCACAGAAATAGAAATTACCTTTCAGATTGACTGGTGAATTGAAAAGCAGTCAGAAGCAGCAGTGAGGATCTACACAGCAGCAAGCAACAGAAAGTTTGATATCCAAGAATCCTTGTGAAGAATTTGTGCAAAATCAACCAATCTAGTATCAAGATGGAAAACACTGTCCTGATCACATCGGAATCTCTTCAGCCCCTGGTTGACAAGTATTTTGAGAAAATTACAGCAGCACAATGGAGCATGTTAGCTGCAGGGACTTGGGATTCATCCACAGAAGCTACACTGGCTGACATGTTAATTGAAATTGTACAGACACTGTCTGCCGATGTCCTGCGGCTTGTCATACCAAAGTTTCAGGATCGCCTGATCGCCGAGCCCAAGTATGGGGAAAAGTCAGCCCTTGAGGACTTCAATGTCAAAGCGTGCTTAGGAGACTCCCTCTCAGACAGCTTCGCTGGTGCTCTTAAGGTCCCACGCAACAAATGTGAGAGTGCAGAAAAACTGACCGATCTGGTTGAGAGTGAAGTTTCACAGAAGGTAAACTCTTTCCTGTCTGTGGCTGCCAACTGCCCAGTTTGGCCAGATGATCCTGCCGTTTATGTCAACGGCTCCATGTCCAACATCTCATCTCTTAAACGCATGTTGATTCATGCAACTAACTGTCTGAAGAAGTTCACAAGTAGGCTAAACTTTCAGTTCCTCAGAACATGTATGGGGTCAAAAAGCGCTGAGATTTTCATCAACAGAAGCTGTGAATCAAAAGTATATTCTCTGGCAAGAGAGCGATGTGAATCATCTCAGAGCATAAAATTAAAGATCTCTGTAGCCTCAGCGGTCCAATCTGTGGGTGAGATCCTGCAAAAATGGTCAGATCAGACATCAGACACTGAAGTGGTTGAAAATGCTAAACCATCTCCTGACACCTCACTTGATGCTCATTTTGCAGCGGCTGATATTGTCAATCAAATTATCTGTGATTTGCAGGATCCTACACACAGTGGTGTGAATATGGGATCAATACACGACACGGTGAGAACCTTCTTTTCTCCAAAGGCCACACCTACAGAAGACACCAGTAATAAGAATGAAAAAGTTAGCAAAGTAAAATTCCACAAAGTTGTCTCAAACCAGGTAGAACAAATGATGGGAGAACTTCAGAACTCATTTAAGAAACAGCAAGGAAACTTTGTGGTTAGTCTTCAAAAGGTTGCAGAGTTTGCCAAAAGGTCTGCCAATTGCCTGAGGAATTGTAAACCTAGTGACGGGTTACCAGGATTTATTCCAGAACGCAGTACCGAGCTTAAAGTCCGCGTTCAGACCCAGAACACAGCAATGTTCCTTGTGAGAAAGAATCGTTCTTCACTAGATCAGGTGGACGTTACAGAAGAGGTCGAGAGCTTGTTTGCAAAGATAAACTCGCCACGGATATCTGCAGCACAGGCAAAGAAAATACTGGAAGACATCATGTCCAGTAATGAGATCAAGACATTTTCAAAGGAGCTGACTGATAAGATGTATGATCACATGATTTCCAGCCACACATATCTGCTTCCCCTGCCCCAATTGGGAAAATGTCTCTCTGACTCTGTCATTTCCAAGAAATGGAAGGATGGCGATCATTTCCAAACTTCTCCTGAAGTCCTGTATGCCATGACAGAGGATTTAGTGAGGAAATTCTTGCAGAAGGTCCTAATCTGGTTGCAGAAGGAGCCAACCGCTAATACCAAACACAACGAGACATTGTCCGGCGCCCTAACAGACATCGAAAACCTGATCCCAGCACTGCTGAACCAACCGGAAGAAGAGAGCTACTTGCAGACCAAAGTACCAAGTCAGCTGTCCTCTGGAGACATTGAGTCAGAGTACTCACCCTCGTGCCAGAGTTATTCACTTATCCTGCGTCATATTGATAGTTACCTTTTGACCAAACGCAAAAAATGGGTGGTTTCAGAATCATCGACACCCTTGGAGTCTTCACAGATATCTTTGGGTCGTCTATCGTCGTCCAACAATTATCCGACAAGCTCTGAAAAGTTGACAAGTACAGTCCTTTCAGTGCCATCCGTCACAACAGCTCCTGAATGCATAAGAAAGACCAATAGCCTCACCACTGCTCTGATGGTGAAGCTCCAGTCCAAAGCCCCAAAGAAATCCAGAACGGCCCTTCAGATGGAAAACATCAATACCGTCATCATGCGTCTGTCTGACAAAATATGGGACAAGATCGACTTCTCCGCTATTGGCCAAATCAAGGATAACAAGCAATTCAACAAGTCTTTGTTAAAATACCTAAAAAAAGAGTTTGGCTCTCCAAAAGAAACACTGAAGGCAGCGTTATCAGACGAAACAGCTTTTGACGATGCTGTCCTGAAATATCTGAAAATCCATCTGGAAGCCCTAAATGCCCCAAAGCAGAATGCAGTGTACAGGGTTTTTGCAGCAATAGGAACAGCTATCATGAAACCTTTCACCATGTGCATGAGCGCTGAAATCTAAAATGATCCTCCTTTTTCAACCCCACAGTCCCCTGACCACCAAATCAGGAATCCAAACCTTGCTCCTTGCTGTGTAATTTCTCATCGTTATTTTGACAGTCGATGCCTTCCACTTAGGTGTGGCGGTAAACGCCACATGTAAATTGAATGCAGTCGAAACCAACTCAAAATGATGGCTAGGAGAAAGATCCACAACGTTACCACTGAACTCAGCTGCTCACTGGTGACACTGTGGCTTCACAGCAAAGGTCAGGGTTTATTTCCGCTTTTGACTTTCCATCATCCCCCATTGGGTTTACTCCACGTGCTCTGGTTTCCCCAACCATTTGAATCTGAATAAAAAAAAAATAATAATAATAATAATAATATTACTGCTATTTCTTTCAACTGTAAGGTGTTAACAAATGTAGGCATATAAGTGAAATGTGTAATCTTCAAATCATTTGAACCAAATTGATGTGTCAATAGAGTATGGATGTTTTGTCTGATAGAATTAACCAGATTACATGAAGTTTAACTCTGCACAAGCAGCTCAGTCGGTCTTAAATAGGTATTCTTCAAAATTGCCTAATCTTTAACTCAATACAATTCTCAGTCATATTACAGTATGTGTGTGAAACAAATAGACTACAATGCCATAAAGATTCTGCGTAATACGCGTAAATGTTCATCTTTAGTGTGAGGAAAAGCTTGAGATTTAGTCTCAGATTTTATTTGGAACTCTACACTGAATAAACGTGTTTTTTCTCCTATACTTTGGTATTTTAGAGCAGTTGTTCAAGGGCTCTAGGCCTGTGCTGCAGCCATAAAAAAGATAACAATCAACATCATTAACTTAAAACATAAAACGATGAACAATATTTAGTCATTTCCAGAAATAAATTAAGTATATAAATAACATCAGGTTCTTAAAATACCAGTGCAAACACATAAAGAAAGATTATATTCTATAGCCTATCTGTCTTATTTGCCACTATTTCAAAGTTCTAAACTAGGATAAATGACTGAACCTGTGCACCAAATGGTAAATGTGAAAGCTCCTAATTATCGTGGTTAGTTTGTAGAACAAACAATCAATGCAGCCTCCTTTTTCTTTGTACATTGTTCGCTGCTTGTATCATATTCTATAATATATCCTAGCTCTGTGTTGAACCAAAAATTCTCCAAATAACCAAAGATTGTTTATCTTCCCTGACATGCAGCAGATGAGCTGATAACAGTAAAGATAGGATTAACTCTAAATAAAAAGGTGAATACTGACTTCATGTTGCTTTGTGTAATATGTGTATCCCTTCTTCTTTGAGGTAATGGTTGAGTTGACATGAGTTGTGTGAGTGTACTCAGAGAAACATAGGAAACGGTTGTGATGGAGAACACGATTTTCATTGTTTTTCTAATTAGCTATTCTTTTGACTTTGTTTCCATTCAGTTGGCTGCAGGTCTGCTCTTGTACTGGCTCTCTGGTGAAAAAGCCAGCTGTGTGATGTGGTTATGAGTGTTGGAGTGTTGGAGATCAGGAGTCACAAGCGATAGAGGAAAAACAACAAATTGTTGTGTTGACACTTTAAATACGTTAGGAGTTTTCTGACCCTAAAGAGAGTTTAAACATTATTATGTACTTTTCTCTAGAAGCTTTTTACACCAAAACAAATGTAGAAATCCATTAAAAACGTGTAAAGGGGCCTTTCGGTCTGTTAAGTTATTTAACAGCTGCTTGATTCTACTGCTTTAGGGCTTTTACTTTGATAGTTTATTATATCTTACCAAAGGCATAATAATAATAATCAGCACACTATCTTCAACCATTCCTCCGTACGTCTTGGACATAAGTCTGAGGGTAAAACTGACTCCTGGGTCAATGTCAACATCACATACTTTTATGTCCGCACCTCTGTGAACAATAGTTTGCTGAACCATGAATGAAGATTAAACATGTCTCCACTTAGTGGTTGAACAGAGAAGTAAACAGCAACCTATAAGGAATAAATGAGACCATTGTGTTTTATTGTTTGGGCCCTTCAGGATATATCTTTGTTTTGAAGGAAAACAATAAACTTTTTATAAAAAGGATCAATTAAAAAAGTGATATGCCTGTAAACAGTACAGCTCTTACATGCAACAAAACATTTTTTCAGATGAGGTCACTCTTCATGGCATTTTAAAACTAAAAAAAAACTATTTATAACAAATGATTAAAAGATCAATAAACAGTGCTATTTTGATTAACTGAGTAACAACACATTTGTAAAATATTCAACCTTAAAATGTAAAGACTATGACTGCAACACATTGCAACTGTTTATTTATTGGTCTAAGAGTCCATGAACATTGGCCCCATATTTAGAAAAAAAAATCTTTAAGGCCTGATGAAGGTGCCTGACCTGTGGAAGACCTCCTGCATCGTCTCAATTCCAAAGACAGGTCGTCCCAGCGCTCTCACTGATGTAGTGACGGGCAGCACAGGAGTACCTCAAGGAACTGTTCTGGTGCCTTTTCTCTTCACTCTCTTCACATCAGACTTCAGGTTTAACTCTGGTTCCTGCCACCTCCAAAAGTTTTCCGACGACTCCTCCATTGTTGGGTGCATCACGGATGATGACGAGAAGGGGTATAGAGGACTGTTAGAGAGCTTCGTCACATGGTGCGAAAGCAACCACCTGAAGCTCAACATCAGCAAAACAAAGGAGGTGGTAGTGGACTACCGGAAGAAGAAGAGGCCCCCTGCCCCAGTCATCGTCCAGGGGGAGGAAGTGGAGAGGGTGGACTCATACAAGTACCTTGGGGTCCACATCAACAATAAACTGGACTGGTCTCACAACTCTGACGCCCTCTTCAGGAAGGGACAGAGCAGGATGTTCTTCCTGAGGAGACTCGGATCGTTCAGTGTCTGCAACAGACTCCTGAAGACCTTCTACCAGTCTGTGGTGACCAGTGCCCTCTTCTTTGCTGTAGCGTGCTGGTGGGGTGGCATCAAGACTGGTGAGGCAAACAGGCTGAACAAGCTGGTGAGGAAGGCCCGCTCTGTAGTGGGTCTTGATCTGGACACTTTGGAGACAGTGGGTGAGAGGAGGATGAAGGACAAAATCTTATCCATCCTGGATAACTCCTCTCACCCTCTACATAGTGAGCTGTGGCAGATGGGCAGCTCCTTCAGCCAATGCCTCATCCCCCCCAGGTGCAAAACAAAGCGCTTCAGGTGCTCCTTTGTGCCCACTGCCATAAGACTGTACAACAGCAGACTATGACAACAATAACAGTCCGTCCTTGACACTAAACTTCACCCCCATAAAACACTACCCACATGACCTGCTTCATTATTATCATTGTATTATTATTATTATTATTTAGCATCAATATATGTATACATATATACTGTACATTCTATATATTTTTATTATATTATTATACTAGTCCATATTATATAACATTTCATTATATTACACTATATTGTTCATATTGCACTATATTATATTATATTATACCACATTATATTATATAACTGCACTCTGCATTACTGTGGTACAACACTGCCTCTCTTCTCTGCTGTTTACATTACTTGCTGCTATTTATCATACCAAGTCACTTTAAATACTTGTCACTTTATCTTGTCATTCTCTGCAAATACTGTCTCAATTCTCAATTCCCCCCAGTTAACTTCATCATTCATTTTGTACTGTATATACCCTCTGTTTTTATTTTTATTTTTCTTTATCTGATCTATTCTGTTTGATGTATAGTTTTAAGCTTTCTTGTCTGTGCTGCTGTAACGCCCGAATTTCCCCTCTGGGGATCAATAAAGTACTATCCTATCCTATCCTATCCTAAGACAAACCTAAAGGTTTTTGCTTGTTGCTTAATAGGTATGGAGTCTGCTGGTATTCATGAGACTGCCTTCAACAGCATCATGAAGTGTGACATTGACATCCGTAAGGACTTGTACGCCAACAATGTGCTGTCTGGTGGTACCACCATGTACCCTGGTATTGCTGACCGTATGCAGAAGGAGATCACAGCTCTGGCCCCCAGCACAATGAAGATCAAGGTGAGAGAACTGGAAATGTTAAGAGTCTGCTAGGACAGTGAATTAGCATTCAGTAATAACTTCAATATTTATTTGTTTTCTAGATCATCGCTCCCCCTGAGAGGAAGTACTCCGTCTGGATTGGTGGCTCCATCCTGGCCTCCCTGTCCACCTTCCAGCAGATGTGGATCAGCAAGCAGGAGTATGATGAGGCTGGCCCCTCCATTGTCCACAGGAAATGTTTCTAAACACATAACCAACCTCTTTTTGTCCACAAATTTGTACGTTGTTGTCTTCTGTATATATATGTGTATGTTCTGTTTTAATAAAGATAAGCCCTTATGAGATTATCCTCTGTATTGTTTTTGTGATTTACAGAAAATTAGCAATATTAGTAGGAAGTATAGGGGCTGTAAAATGAGAATACAACTAAGTTACCTGATCAAATAGTCCTTTTAGATGAATACTTCCAGGAAAAAGAGAGCGAGAGAGAAAAAAGATACTTTTTCTTGCCCAGATTACTCGGTTCACAACGTGCAATCAATAGTCCTTATACTCATAAAGAGCAATCACATCAACGTGTTAGCAGCTGTCGTTAACAATGCAATTCTTTGTGCATCCAATAAACAATGACCACTTGCATCAAATGGAGGAATGTATATTTGGGCAATGTCAGATAATTTGTAACTTTATACACTTCAACATATTTACATGTTTCAAAGATTGAAAACTTTCAAATTAAAAGGGCCTTATCTTACTTTCTATCCTTGTGAAGTCTTGACACATGCTACCATTCTTTTAAAATTCAAATACGCAAAATAATGAACAAAATGTGTGTACATACTGTGAAATGTGTGCATGACAGATACAGCATATAGGTGACCAAATAGCCTACATACCTTTATGTTGCCACCTTTGTAATCCATCATTTGTTGAATCATGCATGTAAGTTGTCTCCACCTAGTGGTTGAAGAGAGAAAATGAAGATCCAATTTTATTTGAGAAACTGAACAAGTGCTGCCATTGAGTTAGCATATTTCTGCCTCTGGGCTTGTAGTCTTCCTTGTAAAGTAGAAAATATACAGTGATAAGCCTTAAATGGTGGGCAGGCTTCATAAGGTCTTGTCACTTTGCAGATGAGATCAGCCTATGCACCTCCTTTTTAAAGGCCAAAACAGGGGACACTTATAGTGGCAGTCACCTGTTTGTTTTCTGTGTAACTCATTGTCAATAAACAGTCTTGCTTTGATTTATTGTTTCACAGCATTTCAGTTAAACACCATTGCAACATGGGTCAAAGATTCTGTGAACATTGACCCTTGCCATTTTTTATTATCTTCCAGGCCCAAACAGCCCATCATCCTGGTTAAGAGTGAGCTTATTAAACAAGCTGAATTCTGTTTTGCAAGTCATTGTCAAATGTTTGCAGATGCCATGAAGAAAGGCATACAAATGCAAGAGAATAATATAGAGGCTAGGCATTTTTGAAGTGCTTGCACTGCAGCTATGTCAGAGTTTAGAGTTAAAGGGTTTTGAACTCAGTCATAGCCCAGCAGAATTGACCTGTGAAGTGGAGCACAGAGGAATGATTGCAATGAGACCAGACCTAGCCCTGCACTGTGTGGAGTGGAGACCACCTTCCCCTTTGTTTATGCACAATAAGAGTACTGGAAGGTATACAATCATAGATATCATGTATCAAATGGGTCCAATATTTTCCACTGTCATTGAAAAGATTTCCTCTTCATACTCCAATCAGATATCATCTGGGATGAAGGATGACTGAGGCAAATCATTTCCTTGAAAAATGCCATCAGGTACACCTACACAGACAAAACATTTTCTGTTAAAAGACCGTAAAGACTGAATATGAAGCTTTAAGCACATAGTTGCTTAAAGCTTCATAATTAAGGAATGTACATGGTTTAAAAAAGAGATTAAAATTCAAACCCTTTTTTCTTATTTACGTCAGACCCTGTCTCGATTATTTGCACAAAAGTAAGCTATAGCCTATTATTAGGACATTTTAGGCCTATCCTGACGTGTTTTCTTATTCCTAACATTAAACTTTTCTGCAAAGACATAGACAGGCCTAATATGTGTACTATAGTTGAACAATAGACTTTCATAGCGTTTCCGTCATATTTCTACCGTAGAAATAAAACAAATATGTTTTTTTCGCTGGTCTGAAGTACCAGTAGGCCTATAAAAGTATATAACTCTTGTAGTGTATCTTCCGACCGCCTGCTTCCCTTCATCCGCGGGTTATCGTAAACGGCGCACTACATTACGTGAGGGCATTGCTATCTAGCTCTTTAATCTAATAATTAGAATAAAAAAAAACATGCATTGCAATTATTCTGATGATAGCTAATTTTATAGCGAAAAAATAAACAAACAAAACGTCTTGTGGGGTTTGATCATTCTCTCTGGCCAGGCATAATCTTTGGACAAAAACACCAACAATGATGACTAAAAAAATTAAAAAATAAATAATCAGATTCCCTCGTGTATAACAAAACGTGTGCATGTGCGCATGCGCGAATTTAGAGTTGTTTATTATAGCGACGTGATCTGTGTTCGTGCGTGCGTGCGTACGCGCGTGCGTGCTCACGGTTGGGTGATGGAATGTTTACAAATAATTTTCAAAGGTTTAAATTCCTTTGATGTTAACATGCCACATGACGTCACAGAAATAGAAATTACCTTTCAGATTGACTGGTGAATTGAAAAGCAGTCAGAAGCAGCAGTGAGGATCTACACAGCAGCAAGCAACAGAAAGTTTGATATCCAAGAATCCTTGTGAAGAATTTGTGCAAAATCAACCAATCTAGTATCAAGATGGAAAACACTGTCCTGATCACATCGGAATCTCTTCAGCCCCTGGTTGACAAGTATTTTGAGAAAATTACAGCAGCACAATGGAGCATGTTAGCTGCAGGGACTTGGGATTCATCCACAGAAGCTACACTGGCTGACATGTTAATTGAAATTGTACAGACACTGTCTGCCGATGTCCTGCGGCTTGTCATACCAAAGTTTCAGGATCGCCTGATCGCCGAGCCCAAGTATGGGGAAAAGTCAGCTCTTGAGGACTTCAATGTCAAAGCGTGCTTAGGAGACTCCCTTTCAGACAGCTTCGCTGGTGCTCTTAAGGTCCCACGCAACAAATGTGAGAGTGCAGAAAAACTGACCGATCTGGTTGAGAGTGAAGTTTCACAGAAGGTAAAATCTTTTCTGTCTGTGGCTGCCAACTGCCCAGTTTGGCCAGATGATCCTGCCGTTTATGTCAACGGCTCCATGTCCAACATCTCATCTCTTAAACGCATGTTGATTCATGCAACTAACTGTCTGAAGAAGTTCACAAGTAGGCTAAACTTTCAGTTCCTCGGAACATGTATGGGGTCAAAAAGCGCTGAGATTTTCATCAACAGAAGCTGTGAATCAAAAGTATATTCTCTGGCAAGAGAGCGATGTGAATCATCTCAGAGCATAAAATCAAAGATCTCTGTAGCCTCAGCGGTCCAATCTGTGGGTGAGATCCTGCAAAAATGGTCAGATCAGACATCAGACACTGAAGTGGTTGAAAATGCTAAACCATCTCCTGACACCTCACTTGAGGCTCATTTTGCAGCGGCTGATATTGTCAATCAAATGATCTGTGATTTGCAGGATCCTACACACAGTGGTGTGAATATGGGATCAATACACGACATGGTGAGAACCTTCTTTTCTCCAAAGGCCACACCTACAGAAGACACCAGTAATAAGAATGAAAAAGTTAGCAAAGTAAAATTCCACAAAGTTGTCTCAAACCAGGTAGAACACATGATGGGAGAACTTCAGAAGTCATTTAAGAAACAGCAAGGAAACTTTGTGGTTAGTCTTCAAAAGGTTGCAGAGTTTGCCAAAAGGTCTGCCAATTGCCTGAGGAATTGTAAACCTAGTGACGGGTTACCAGGATTTATTCCAGAACGCAGTACCGAGCTTAAAGTCCGCGTTCAGACCCAGAACACAGCAATGTTCCCTGTGAGAAAGAATCGTTCTTCTCCGCTAGATCAGGTGGACGTTACAGAAGAGGTCGAGAGCTTGTTTGCAAAGATAAACTCGCCACGGATATCTGCAGCACAGGCAAAGAAAACACTGGAAGACATCATGTCCAGTAATGAGATCAAGACATTTTCAAAGGAGCTGACTGATAAGATGTATGATCACATGATTTCCAGCCACACATATCTGCTTCCCCTGCCCCAATTGGGAAAATGTCTCTCTGACTCTGTCATTTCCAAGAAACGGAAGGATGGCGATCATTTCCAAACTTCTCCTGAAGTCCTGTATGCCATGACAGAGGATTTAGTGAGGAAATTCTTGCAGAAGGTCCTAATCTGGTTGCAGAAGGAGCCAACCGCTAATACCAAACACAACGAGACATTGTCCGGCGCCCTAACAGACATCGAAAACCTGATCCCAGCACTGCTGAACCAACCGGAAGAAGAGAGCTACTTGCAGACCAAAGTACCAAGTCAGCTGTCCTCTGGAGACATTGAGTCAGAGTACTCACCCTCGTGCCAGAGTTATTCACTTATCCTGCGTCATATTGATAGTTACCTTTTGACCAAACGCAACAAATGGGTGGTTTCAGAATCATCGACACCCTTGGAGTCTTCACAGATATCTTTGGGTCTTCTATCGTCGTCCAACAATTATCCGACAAGCTCTGAAAAGTCGACAAGTACAGTCCTTTCAGTGCCATCCGTCACAACAACTCCTGAATGCATAAGAAAGACCAATAGCCTCACCACTGCTCTGATGGTGAAGCTCCAGTCCAAAGCCCCAAAGAAATCCAGAACGGCCCTTCAGATGGAAAATATCAATACCGTCATCAAGCGTCTGTCTGACAAAATATGTGACGAGATCGACTTCTCCGCTATCGGCCAAATCAAGGATAACAAGCAATTCAACAAGTCTTTGTTAAAAGACCTAAAAAAAGAGTTCGGCTCTCCAAAAGAAACACTGAAGGCAGCGTTATCAGACGAAACAGCTTTTGACGATGCTGTCCTGAAATATCTGAAAATCCATCTGGAAGCCCTAAATGCCCCAAAGCAGAATGCAGTGTACAGGGTTTTTGCAGCAATAGGAACAGCTATCATGAAACCTTTTACCATGTGCATGAGCGCTGAGGACTCAAATGATCCTCCTTTTTCAACCCCACAGTCCCCTGACCACCAAATCAGGAATCCAAACCTTGCTCCTTGCTGTGTAATTTCTCATCGTTATTTTGACAGTCGATGCCTTCCACTTAGGTGTGGCGGTAAACGCCACATGTAAATTGAATGCAGTCGAAACCAACTCAAAATGATGGCTAGGAGAAAGATCCACAACGTTACCACTGAACTCAGCTGCTCACTGGTGACACTGTGGCTTCACAGCAAAGGTCAGGGTTTATTTCCGCTTTTGACTTTCCATCATCCCCCATTGGGTTTACTCCAGGTGCTCTGGTTTCCCCAACCATTTGAATCTGAATAAAAAAAAAAAATAATAATAATAATAATATTACTGCTATTTCTTTCAACTGTAAGGTGTTAACAAATGTAGGCATATAAGTGAAATGTGTAATCTTCAAATCATTTGAACCAAATTGATGTGTCAATAGAGTATGGATGTTTTGTCTGATAGAATTAACCAGATTACATGAAGTTTAACTCTGCACAAGCAGCTCAGTCGGTCTTAAATAGGTATTCTTCAAAATTGCCTAACCTTTAACTCAATACAATTCTCAGTCATATTACAGTATGTGTGTGAAACAAATAGACTACAATGCCATAAAGATTCTGCGTAATACGCGTAAATGTTCATCTTTAGTGTGAGGAAAAGCTTGAGATTTAGTCTCAGATTTTATTTGGAACTCTACACTGAATAAACGTGTTTTTTCTCCTATACTTTGGTATTTTAGAGCAGTTGTTCAAGGGCTCTAGGCCTGTGCTGCAGCCATAAAAAAGATAACAATCAACATCATTAACTTAAAACATAAAACGATGAACAATATTTAGTCATTTCCAGAAATAAATTAAGTATATAAATAACATCAGGTTCTTAAAATACCAGTGCAAACATATAAAGAAAGATTATATTCTATAGCCTATCTGTCTTATTTGCCACTATTTCAAAGTTCTAAACTAGGATAAATGACTGAACCTGTGCACCAAATGGTAAATGTGAAAGCTCCTAATTATCGTGGTTAGTTTGTAGAACAAACAGTCAATGCAGCCTCCTTTTTCTTTGTACATTGTTCGCTGCTTGTATCATATTCTATAATATATCCTAGCTCTGTGTTGAACCGAAAATTCTCCAAATAACCAAAGATTGTTTATCTTCCCTGACATGCAGCAGATGAGCTGATAACAGTAAAGATAGGATTAACTCTAAATAAAAAGGTGAATACTGACTTCATGTTGCTTTGTGTAATATGTGTATCCCTTCTTCTTTGAGGTAATGGTTGAGTTGACATGAGTTGTGTGAGTGTACTCAGAGAAACATAGGAAACGGTTGTGATGGAGAACACGATTTTCATTGTTTTTCTAATTAGCTATTCTTTTGACTTTGTTTCCATTCAGTTGGCTGCAGGTCTGCTCTTGTACTGGCTCTCTGGTGAAAAAGCCAGCTGTGTGATGTGGTTATGAGTGTTGGAGTGTTGGAGATCAGGAGTCACAAGTGATAGAGGAAAAACAACAAATTGTTGTGTTGACACTTTAAATACGTTAGGAGTTTTCTGACCCTAAAGAGAGTTTAAACATTATTATGTACTTTTCTCTAGAAGCTTTTTACACCAAAACAGATGTAGAAATCCATTAAAAACCTGTAAAGGGGCCTTTCGGTCTGTTAAGTTATTTAACAGCTGCTTGATTCTACTGCTTTAGGGCTTTTACTTTGATAGTTTATTATATCTTACCAAAGGCATAATAATAATAATCAGCACACTATCTTCAACCATTCCTCCGTACGTCTTGGACATAAGTCTGAGGGTAAAACTGACTCCTGGGTCAATGTCAACATCACATACTTTTATGTCCGCACCTCTGTGAACAATAGTTTGCTGAACCATGAATGAAGATTAAACATGTCTCCACTTAGTGGTTGAACAGAGAAGTAAACAGCAACCTATAAGGAATAAATGAGACCATTGTGTTTTATTGTTTGGGCCCTTCAGGATATATCTTTGTTTTGAAGGAAAACAATAAACTTTTTATAAAAAGGATCAATTAAAAAAGTGATATGCCTGTAAACAGTACAGCTCTTACATGCAACAAAACATTTTTTCAGATGAGGTCACTCTTCATGGCATTTTAAAACTAAAAAAAAACTATTTATAACAAATGATTAAAAGATCAATAAACAGTGCTATTTTGATTAACTGAGTAACAACACATTTGTAAAATATTCAACCTTAAAATGTAAAGACTATGACTGCAACACATTGCAACTGTTTATTTATTGGTCTAAGAGTCCATGAACATTGGCCCCATATTTAGAAAAAAAAATCTTTAAGGCCTGATGAAGGTGCCTGACCTGTGGAAGACCTCCTGCATCGTCTCAATTCCAAAGACAGGTCGTCCCAGCGCTCTCACTGATGTAGTGACGGGCAGCACAGGAGTACCTCAAGGAACTGTTCTGGTGCCTTTTCTCTTCACTCTCTTCACATCAGACTTCAGGTTTAACTCTGGTTCCTGCCACCTCCAAAAGTTTTCCGACGACTCCTCCATTGTTGGGTGCATCACGGATGATGACGAGAAGGGGTATAGAGGACTGTTAGAGAGCTTCGTCACATGGTGCGAAAGCAACCACCTGAAGCTCAACATCAGCAAAACAAAGGAGGTGGTAGTGGACTACCGGAAGAAGAAGAGGCCCCCTGCCCCAGTCATCGTCCAGGGGGAGGAAGTGGAGAGGGTGGACTCATACAAGTACCTTGGGGTCCACATCAACAATAAACTGGACTGGTCTCACAACTCTGACGCCCTCTTCAGGAAGGGACAGAGCAGGATGTTCTTCCTGAGGAGACTCGGATCGTTCAGTGTCTGCAACAGACTCCTGAAGACCTTCTACCAGTCTGTGGTGACCAGTGCCCTCTTCTTTGCTGTGGCGTGCTGGTGGGGTGGCATCAAGACTGGTGAGGCAAACAGGCTGAACAAGCTGGTGAGGAAGGCCCGCTCTGTAGTGGGTCTTGATCTGGACACTTTGGAGACAGTGGGTGAGAGGAGGATGAAGGACAAAATCTTATCCATCCTGGATAACTCCTCTCACCCTCTACATAGTGAGCTGTGGCAGATGGGCAGCTCCTTCAGCCAATGCCTCATCCCCCCCAGGTGCAAAACAAAGCGCTTCAGGTGCTCCTTTGTGCCCACTGCCATAAGACTGTACAACAGCAGACTATGACAACAATAACAGTCTGTCCTTGACACTAAACTTCACCCCCATAAAACACTACCCACATGACCTGCTTCATTATTATCATTGTATTATTATTATTATTATTTAGCATCAATATATATATACATATATACTGTACATTCTATATATTTTTATTATATTATTGTACTAGTCCATATTATATAACATTTCATTATATTACACTATATTGTTCATATTGCACTATATTATATTATACCACATTATATTATATAACTGCACTCTGCATTACTGTGGTACAACACTACCTCTCTTCTCTGCTGTTTACATTACTTGCTGCTATTTATCATACCAAGTCACTTTAAATACTTGTCACTTTATCTTGTCATTCTCTGCAAATACTGTCTCAATTCTCAATTCCCCCCAGTTAACTTCATCATTCATTTTGTACTGTATATACCCTCTGTTTTTATTTTTATTTTTCTTTATCTGATCTATTCTGTTTAATGTATAGTTTTGAGCTTTCTTGTCTGTGCTGCTGTAACGCCCGAATTTCCCCTCTGGGGATCAATAAAGTACTATCCTATCCTATCCTATCCTATCCTAAGACAAAACTAAAGGTTTTTGCTTGTTGCTTAATAGGTATGGAGTCTGCTGGTATTCATGAGACTGCCTACAACAGCATCATGAAGTGTGACATTGACATCCGTAAGGACTTGTACGCCAACAATGTGCTGTCTGGTGGTACCACCATGTACCCTGGTATTGCTGACCGTATGCAGAAGGAGATCACAGCTCTGGCCCCCAGCACAATGAAGATCAAGGTGAGAGAATTGGAAATGTTAAGAGTCTGCTAGGACAGTGAATTAGCATTCAGTAATAACTTCAATATTTATTTGTTTTCTAGATCATCGCTCCCCCTGAGAGGAAGTACTCCGTCTGGATTGGTGGCTCCATCCTGGCCTCCCTGTCCACCTTCCAGCAGATGTGGATCAGCAAGCAGGAGTATGATGAGGCTGGCCCCTCCATTGTCCACAGGAAATGTTTCTAAACACATAACCAACCTCTTTTTGTCCACAAATTTGTACGTTGTTGTCTTCTGTATATATATGTGTATGTTCTGTTTTAATAAAGACAAGCCCTTATGAGATTATCCTCTGTATTGTTTTTGTGATTTACAGAAAATTAGCAATATTAGTAGGAAGTATAGGGGCTGTAAAATGAGAATAAAACTAAGTTACCTGATCAAATAGTCCTTTTAGATGAATACTTCCAGGAAAAAGAGAGCGAGAGAGAAAAAAGATACTTTTTCTTGCCCAGATTACTCGGTTCACAACGTGCAATCAATAGTCCTTATACTCATAAAGAGCAATCACATCAACGTGTTAGCATGTAGGCTACCTCCAGCTGTCGTTAACAATGCAATTCTTTGTGCATCCAATAAACAATGACCACTTGCATCAAATGGAGGAATGTATATTTGGGCAATGTCAGATAATTTGTAACTTTATACACTTCAACATATTTACATGTTTCAAAGATTGAAAACTTTCAAATTAAAATGGCCTTATCTTACTTTCTATCCTTGTGAAGTCTTGACACATGCTACCATTCTTTTAAAATTCAAATACGCAAAATAATGAACAAAATGTGTGTACATACTGTGAAATGTGTGCATGACAGATACAGCATATAGGTGACCAAATAGCCTACATACCTTTATGTTGCCACCTTTGTAATCCATCATTTGTTGAATCATGCATGTAAGTTGTCTCCACCTAGTGGTTGAAGAGAGAAAATGAAGATCCAATTTTATTTGAGAAACTGAACAAGTGCTGCCATTGAGTTAGCATATTTCTGCCTCTGGGCTTGTAGTCTTCCTTGTAAAGTAGAAAATATACAGTGATAAGCCTTAAACGGTGGGCAGGCTTCATAAGGTCTTGTCACTTTGCAAATGAGATCAGCCTATGCACCTCCTTTTTAAAGGCCAAAACAGGGGACACTTATAGTGGCAGTCACCTGTTTGTTTTCTGTGTAACTCATTGTCAATAAACAGTCTTGCTTTGATTTATTGTTTCACAGCATTAGCAGTAACACCATTGCAACATGGGTCAAAGATTCTGTGAACATTGACCCTTGCCATTTTTTATTATCTTTCAGGCCCAAACAGCCCATCATCCTGGTTAAGAGTGAGCTTATTAAACAAGCTGAATTCTGTTTTGCAAGTCATTGTCAAATGTTTGCAGATGCCATGAAGAAAGGCATACAAATGCAAGAGAATAATATAGAGGCTAGGCATTTTTGAAGTGCTTGCACTGCAGCTATGTCAGAGTTTAGAGTTAAAGGGTTTTGAACTCAGTCATAGCCCAGCAGAATTGACCTGTGAAGTGGAGCACAGAGGAATGATTGCAATGAGACCAGACCTAGCCCTGCACTGTGTGGAGTGGAGACCACCTTCCCCTTTGTTTATGCACAATAAGAGTACTGGAAGGTATACAATCACAGATATCATGTATCAAATGGGTCCAATATTTTCCACTGTCATTGAAAAGATTTCCTCTTCATACTCCAATCAGATATCATCTGGGATGAAGGATGACTGAGGCAAATCATTTCCTTGAAAAATGCCATCAGGTACACCTACACAGACAAAACATTTTCTGTTAAAAGACCGTAAAGACTCAATATGAAGCTTTAAGCACATAGTTGCTTAAAGCTTCATAATTAAGGAATGCACATGGTTTAAAAAAGAGATTAAAATTCAAACCCTTTTTTCTTATTTACGTCAGACCCTGTCTCGATTATTTGCACAAAAGTAAGCTATAGCCTATTATTAGGACATTTTAGGCCTATCCTGACGTGTTTTCTTATTCCTAACATTAAACTTTTCTGCAAAGACATAGACAGGCCTAATATGTGTACTATAGTTGAACAATAGACTTTCATAGCGTTTCCGTCATATTTCTACCGTAGAAATAAAACAAATATGTTTTTTTCGCTGGTCTGAAGTACCAGTAGGCCTATAAAAGTATATAACTCTTGTAGTGTATCTTCCGACCGCCTGCTTCCCTTCATCCGCGGGTTATCGTAAACGGCGCACTACATTACGTGAGGGCATTGCTATCTAGCTCTTTAATCTAATAATTAGAATAAAAAAAAACATGCATTGCAATTATTCTGATGATAGCTAATTTTATAGCGAAAAAATAAACAAACAAAACGTCTTGTGGGGTTTGATCATTCTCTCTGGCCAGGCATAATCTTTGGACAAAAACACCAACAATGATGACTAAAAAAATTAAAAAATAAATAATCAGATTCCCTCGTGTATAACAAAACGTGTGCATGTGCGCATGCGCGAATTTAGAGTTGTTTATTATAGCGACGTGATCTGTGTTCGTGCGTGCGTGCGTACGCGCGTGCGTGCTCACGGTTGGGTGATGGAATGTTTACAAATCATTTTCAAAGGTTTAAATTCCTTTGATGTTAACATGCCACATGACGTCACAGAAATAGAAATTACCTTTCAGATTGACTGGTGAATTGAAAAGCAGTCAGAAGCAGCAGTGAGGATCTACACAGCAGCAAGCAACAGAAAGTTTGATATCCAAGAATCCTTGTGAAGAATTTGTGCAAAATCAACCAATCTAGTATCAAGATGGAAAACACTGTCCTGATCACATCGGAATCTCTTCAGCCCCTGGTTGACAAGTATTTTGAGAAAATTACAGCAGCACAATGGAGCATGTTAGCTGCAGGGACTTGGGATTCATCCACAGAAGCTACACTGGCTGACATGTTAATTGAAATTGTACAGACACTGTCTGCCGATGTCCTGCGGCTTGTCATACCAAAGTTTCAGGATCGCCTGATCGCCGAGCCCAAGTATGGGGAAAAGTCAGCTCTTGAGGACTTCAATGTCAAAGCGTGCTTAGGAGACTCCCTTTCAGACAGCTTCGCTGGTGCTCTTAAGGTCCCACGCAACAAATGTGAGAGTGCAGAAAAACTGACCGATCTGGTTGAGAGTGAAGTTTCACAGAAGGTAAAATCTTTTCTGTCTGTGGCTGCCAACTGCCCAGTTTGGCCAGATGATCCTGCCGTTTATGTCAACGGCTCCATGTCCAACATCTCATCTCTTAAACGCATGTTGATTCATGCAACTAACTGTCTGAAGAAGTTCACAAGTAGGCTAAACTTTCAGTTCCTCGGAACATGTATGGGGTCAAAAAGCGCTGAGATTTTCATCAACAGAAGCTGTGAATCAAAAGTATATTCTCTGGCAAGAGAGCGATGTGAATCATCTCAGAGCATAAAATCAAAGATCTCTGTAGCCTCAGCGGTCCAATCTGTGGGTGAGATCCTGCAAAAATGGTCAGATCAGACATCAGACACTGAAGTGGTTGAAAATGCTAAACCATCTCCTGACACCTCACTTGAGGCTCATTTTGCAGCGGCTGATATTGTCAATCAAATGATCTGTGATTTGCAGGATCCTACACACAGTGGTGTGAATATGGGATCAATACACGACATGGTGAGAACCTTCTTTTCTCCAAAGGCCACACCTACAGAAGACACCAGTAATAAGAATGAAAAAGTTAGCAAAGTAAAATTCCACAAAGTTGTCTCAAACCAGGTAGAACACATGATGGGAGAACTTCAGAAGTCATTTAAGAAACAGCAAGGAAACTTTGTGGTTAGTCTTCAAAAGGTTGCAGAGTTTGCCAAAAGGTCTGCCAATTGCCTGAGGAATTGTAAACCTAGTGACGGGTTACCAGGATTTATTCCAGAACGCAGTACCGAGCTTAAAGTCCGCGTTCAGACCCAGAACACAGCAATGTTCCCTGTGAGAAAGAATCGTTCTTCTCCGCTAGATCAGGTGGACGTTACAGAAGAGGTCGAGAGCTTGTTTGCAAAGATAAACTCGCCACGGATATCTGCAGCACAGGCAAAGAAAACACTGGAAGACATCATGTCCAGTAATGAGATCAAGACATTTTCAAAGGAGCTGACTGATAAGATGTATGATCACATGATTTCCAGCCACACATATCTGCTTCCCCTGCCCCAATTGGGAAAATGTCTCTCTGACTCTGTCATTTCCAAGAAACGGAAGGATGGCGATCATTTCCAAACTTCTCCTGAAGTCCTGTATGCCATGACAGAGGATTTAGTGAGGAAATTCTTGCAGAAGGTCCTAATCTGGTTGCAGAAGGAGCCAACCGCTAATACCAAACACAACGAGACATTGTCCGGCGCCCTAACAGACATCGAAAACCTGATCCCAGCACTGCTGAACCAACCGGAAGAAGAGAGCTACTTGCAGACCAAAGTACCAAGTCAGCTGTCCTCTGGAGACATTGAGTCAGAGTACTCACCCTCGTGCCAGAGTTATTCACTTATCCTGCGTCATATTGATAGTTACCTTTTGACCAAAAGCAACAAATGGGTGGTTTCAGAATCATCGACACCCTTGGAGTCTTCACAGATATCTTTGGGTCTTCTATCGTCGTCCAACAATTATCCGACAAGCTCTGAAAAGTCGACAAGTACAGTCCTTTCAGTGCCATCCGTCACAACAACTCCTGAATGCATAAGAAAGACCAATAGCCTCACCACTGCTCTGATGGTGAAGCTCCAGTCCAAAGCCCCAAAGAAATCCAGAACGGCCCTTCAGATGGAAAATATCAATACCGTCATCAAGCGTCTGTCTGACAAAATATGTGACGAGATCGACTTCTCCGCTATCGGCCAAATCAAGGATAACAAGCAATTCAACAAGTCTTTGTTAAAAGACCTAAAAAAAGAGTTCGGCTCTCCAAAAGAAACACTGAAGGCAGCGTTATCAGACGAAACAGCTTTTGACGATGCTGTCCTGAAATATCTGAAAATCCATCTGGAAGCCCTAAATGCCCCAAAGCAGAATGCAGTGTACAGGGTTTTTGCAGCAATAGGAACAGCTATCATGAAACCTTTTACCATGTGCATGAGCGCTGAGGACTCAAATGATCCTCCTTTTTCAACCCCACAGTCCCCTGACCACCAAATCAGGAATCCAAACCTTGCTCCTTGCTGTGTAATTTCTCATCGTTATTTTGACAGTCGATGCCTTCCACTTAGGTGTGGCGGTAAACGCCACATGTAAATTGAATGCAGTCGAAACCAACTCAAAATGATGGCTAGGAGAAAGATCCACAACGTTACCACTGAACTCAGCTGCTCACTGGTGACACTGTGGCTTCACAGCAAAGGTCAGGGTTTATTTCCGCTTTTGACTTTCCATCATCCCCCATTGGGTTTACTCCAGGTGCTCTGGTTTCCCCAACCATTTGAATCTGAATAAAAAAAAATAATAATAATAATAATAATATTACTGCTATTTCTTTCAACTGTAAGGTGTTAACAAATGTAGGCATATAAGTGAAATGTGTAATCTTCAAATCATTTGAACCAAATTGATGTGTCAATAGAGTATGGATGTTTTGTCTGATAGAATTAACCAGATTACATGAAGTTTAACTCTGCACAAGCAGCTCAGTCGGTCTTAAATAGGTATTCTTCAAAATTGCCTAACCTTTAACTCAATACAATTCTCAGTCATATTACAGTATGTGTGTGAAACAAATAGACTACAATGCCATAAAGATTCTGCGTAATACGCGTAAATGTTCATCTTTAGTGTGAGGAAAAGCTTGAGATTTAGTCTCAGATTTTATTTGGAACTCTACACTGAATAAACGTGTTTTTTCTCCTATACTTTGGTATTTTAGAGCAGTTGTTCAAGGGCTCTAGGCCTGTGCTGCAGCCATAAAAAAGATAACAATCAACATCATTAACTTAAAACATAAAACGATGAACAATATTTAGTCATTTCCAGAAATAAATTAAGTATATAAATAACATCAGGTTCTTAAAATACCAGTGCAAACATATAAAGAAAGATTATATTCTATAGCCTATCTGTCTTATTTGCCACTATTTCAAAGTTCTAAACTAGGATAAATGACTGAACCTGTGCACCAAATGGTAAATGTGAAAGCTCCTAATTATCGTGGTTAGTTTGTAGAACAAACAGTCAATGCAGCCTCCTTTTTCTTTGTACATTGTTCGCTGCTTGTATCATATTCTATAATATATCCTAGCTCTGTGTTGAACCGAAAATTCTCCAAATAACCAAAGATTGTTTATCTTCCCTGACATGCAGCAGATGAGCTGATAACAGTAAAGATAGGATTAACTCTAAATAAAAAGGTGAATACTGACTTCATGTTGCTTTGTGTAATATGTGTATCCCTTCTTCTTTGAGGTAATGGTTGAGTTGACATGAGTTGTGTGAGTGTACTCAGAGAAACATAGGAAACGGTTGTGATGGAGAACACGATTTTCATTGTTTTTCTAATTAGCTATTCTTTTGACTTTGTTTCCATTCAGTTGGCTGCAGGTCTGCTCTTGTACTGGCTCTCTGGTGAAAAAGCCAGCTGTGTGATGTGGTTATGAGTGTTGGAGTGTTGGAGATCAGGAGTCACAAGTGATAGAGGAAAAACAACAAATTGTTGTGTTGACACTTTAAATACGTTAGGAGTTTTCTGACCCTAAAGAGAGTTTAAACATTATTATGTACTTTTCTCTAGAAGCTTTTTACACCAAAACAGATGTAGAAATCCATTAAAAACCTGTAAAGGGGCCTTTCGGTCTGTTAAGTTATTTAACAGCTGCTTGATTCTACTGCTTTAGGGCTTTTACTTTGATAGTTTATTATATCTTACCAAAGGCATAATAATAATAATCAGCACACTATCTTCAACCATTCCTCCGTACGTCTTGGACATAAGTCTGAGGGTAAAACTGACTCCTGGGTCAATGTCAACATCACATACTTTTATGTACGCACCTCTGTGAACAATAGTTTGCTGAACCATGAATGAAGATTAAACATGTCTCCACTTAGTGGTTGAACAGAGAAGTAAACAGCAACCTATAAGGAATAAATGAGACCATTGTGTTTTATTGTTTGGGCCCTTCAGGATATATCTTTGTTTTGAAGGAAAACAATAAACTTTTTATAAAAAGGATCAATTAAAAAAGTGATATGCCTGTAAACAGTACAGCTCTTACATGCAACAAAACATTTTTTCAGATGAGGTCACTCTTCATGGTATTTTAAAACTAAAAAAAAACTATTTATAACAAATGATTAAAAGATCAATAAACAGTGTTATTTTGATTAACTGAGTAACAACACATTTGTAAAATGTTCAACCTTAAAATGTAAAGATTATGATTGCAACACATTGCAACTGTTTATTTATTGGTCTAAGAGTCCATGAACATTGGCCCCATATTTAGAAAAAAAAATCTACTACTATTCTATTCCTGTTTTTCTAGAGATCTTGTGAGCCCAAAGAGGCAAAATGGGGCAATAAAAAATCCCGACAACGTTATTTTTTACAGTCTATGGTTCAAACTATTAGCTTGCTGTTGTTATTTTTGTAGTACAGTTGTAGTTCTGTACGTGCGTTTTCCATTTGAACGGTGCGTTTGGTTTCCTTTTAGAGCCAACCCGATTGACAGAAACTGTTGTGAGAAGAGACCGCCCCGCCCAGCGAGGCTTCACTGGGAACTAAAACACACACCCTATGAAATCCTATTCGAATGGTATCCAGCCAATCAGAGCGCAGAGCGTCGGGAGCGCCGCTGTTTGAATGCTCTGCGGAAACAGTCACAACTCAACTGAATCGACAAGTTGACCACGGTACAATGCAGTTAGCTACCTGACGAATGAAAAGGAGAATGAAAATCACCGCTGTAGACGAGGCTAGCGGTAAATGAAAGTAGTTTTTTTTTCCGCGTAAAGCATTTCTTTCCATATTTGTATTGTTTCTAAACTAACGTGGCTCGCTCACGCCACTTAGTTAACTGCATTGCATCTACAGCTAACCAGTCCATAGCATCCCACGATGGATACGAGTCGTTAACTTGCAGCTCTTACTGCTGAGGCTCCAGACAGTAGATATAGGACGACTGATTGATCAAAGTTGTTCCAAGAAGAAAAGAACAAAATGAAAGTCATGGAGAAGAATGTGATGCGTCTGGTGGCTGTGCAACATCTCCGCTCAGCGTTTGGGATAAAGACAAAGAACTGGAACAAAAACAAGGCAGCCAGCTGGAGGACGACAGCCAGCACCTCGGTAAGTCAACACATAAACAAAACTTACATTTCAAATCATGTGTTTGTCATTTGTAGTGACTCTGAAACACCGGATTTGACTGTCTGTTATGGCAAACAACGATGCAACATTTTCAGTATCACCCTTGAGTATACTATTGTTAAATGTCCTGAATGAAATTTGCATATTACTGAAAGCTTGCCCCCACTGATGAAACCCATTTGTTAGCAGGCTGTTGTCACTTATGTCAGTCACTGCTGATGCTTTGTTTGGCTGCTCTACGGATTATTCGCACCATAAATGTCTTTACCAGCAACAGAAAGAGAAGTCTGAAGAGACACAAAAGCGCAATGTTTTCTCATACATCTTTTTGGCACATTGTTGCTGCAATATTTTTTTGTTGCTATAAAACATTGTCGGTGCGGCAGCTTAATCTCTATCATATGCTGAAGAGGTATGTTGCAAGAGATCCTGTGACTTCTCACTTCTCAATGGAGCTTTGAACTTGAGTTCTGACTCAAACTGACTTCCGCATTTGTGCTGAGCAAAGTACCACAAACTTAACCCAGACTGTTTAAACATTGAAGTATTTTTCCTAAACTGAAAAACAAAGTTATTTAGATTCAGAAAAATGTGAAAAAATTCTGGATTGCTGATATTATTCAGCCTTTTCTTTGTCGCTGAGTTGATTTCTATTTTTTTTTTTTGTCCTGATGATTGTTTCTCCAGACAAAGGTTTTTGGTGTGTCCCTGGAGAGCTTACCGTACTATAATATGGAATGCGGGCGCGTACCAAGGCAAGTAGACGTGCTTATTTATGTAATACAACTTAAGCTATAGGTGTTTCTTTCCTCCCATCTTTTATTATTTCCTAACAGTTCCTTCTTTTTTTTTTTTTTTTTAGCTTTCTGGTCGATGCATGCATGAAGCTGCAGGCACATGTCGACACAGAGGGCCTGTTCAGAAAGTCGGGCTCTGTCATTCGTTTGAAAGCACTCAGGGTGAGTGATGGTCGATGTTGACCTTGTATTCATTGGGTGACCTTGACCCAGAGAAAGGTCTAACACAGTGGAGCATTGCTTTTGTTTTGTTTTTCTGTCCAGGCTAAACTGGACATGGGTGAGGAGTACCTTTCCTCTGCTCTTCCCTGTGACGTGGCCGGGCTGGTGAAGCAGTTTTTTCGGGAGCTGCCAGAGCCGGTGCTGCCCACAGAGCTGCAGGAGGCCTTTCTGAAGGCCCAGCAGCTCCCCACCGAGGAGGAGAGGACCTCCGCCACCATGCTGCTGTCATGCGTACTGCCTGATAAAAACTTGAGCGTGCTGCGTCACTTTTTTGACTTCCTCAACAATGTGTCCAAGAGGTGCCCACATTTAGTTTACATTACACAGATACATGTTTCAAATTGAACCCCCGTTTTTACTCTTGATCCTTTTCCATCATCCATCTTCTAGTATAGATGATTTTTAAAAGTCTATACTACTAGACTATTTTTTTTCCTTAAAAAATTCCTGCCTCTTCAATTTTCTTGGCTTGCTTGCAGGTGTGCAGAGAATAAGATGGACAGCAGTAACCTGTCTGTAATCTTGGCTCCCAACCTCCTTCACTTCGGAGAAAGTACAGAGAAGATGAACACCAACACCGAGAAACGACTGAAGCTCGAGGCAGCCATCGTGCAGTGCTTCATTGAGAACGCCCACAGCTTTGGTAGGACTTCAGGGCTCCTGCCTGCTGGTAATTTGTATTTCCATACAAACTGTTTCCTTTAAATGATGAGCAAATGTTTTGTGTTTGTCACAGGTGTGTTACCACAGTTCCTCCAAGAGAAAATTCCAGCCATGCTGGGCTGTGAGTCGGGGGTTCAGTCCCCTACCCATGAGGGTCTTGAGGAGCTGGACTTGAACTCAGGGATGAAGAAGAGACGCAGGCGCAGCTTCGGAGGTAAACCTTCATATCATACATTTAATTACGCAGGGATCGCTGCATTGCCAGAAGATTTCTATAATTTCCTAAATTCAACATATTCTAGCAAAACAAAAATAGTGCAACAATACAAAAATGTTAAATGAGCATTAGACCTATAAATCCAATGTAGCCCTTTATGGATCAAACTGTAAATGAATCATATGATGTATAAAAAGTTTTAGTCGGTAAATCTTGTTGATCTTATATTATATTGTCTCATATTACAGATATGGTCAATGGGGCTCTGAATAAGATAAAAACTAATAGAACACCCACACATGCCTCCCAGTCAGACAGTCTTGGTAGGTACTGGGCTCAGATGAGATGAAGTCGAGCATCCTATAGCATGGGGATACTGTAGTAATCCATCTGCTGTGCTTAAATGACAAGCTTCCTGTTCCTCACATAAAAATCAAACTTTATTCTATGACATATTTAATCTTCTGCTTTGTTTCAAATGGAATACATTCATACATGCCCTGATTATGAATAATTGGTCATTTGAATGAAGTCTATTCATGCCTGGTTGAAATGCCTGTACTGGCTGTTTTTCTCTGCCTGTCTCATTTGCATGGGTTTTCTTCAACACATTTCCGTCAGCCTTGCTCTTTATTCTCAGTGCCTTGGCTTGCAATCATCTTTATAATGCTTTTAAATACAGAGAAAAAAGCAAATCCTATTTGGTGATCTGAATTCTTTTGTGATTTTTGCCAGTCTTTTCCTCTGCTACTCCTGTGATCGCAACGCCAACCTCAAAGCGAAAGCTTCCTTCGGAGTCTGGTCACTCTTTTGGATTCTCAAACAAGAAACGTAGATCAATCAAAAAGAACCTTGGGATAGATTTACTTCCCAATACTTTGTTCAGCGGGACTTCTACTCCTGGATCAGGTATTGATGATTGTTTGATCAATGGGTCGTCGATTCATTCCATACACACAAAGCTGTGTGTCTAACTTCTCTTCTTCCCACTTTTTGCGTGTTGTAGCTTACAGCGCCTCTGGGGTCTTGGACACTTCCCACAATGCCCTGTCACCAGCAGGGAGGTCAAGAAGGCAGTCGGCTACTTCTGTCAGGAGGAAGAGTCGACGGCTGAGCAACAGACATGCTGTTCACAGGTACACGCCCTCTTTGTCCTGCAGTTATACTTTAGTAATCATTTGTATACACTGTGCAGCATAATGAGAAACCTGTAAAACAATGGCCTCAGTGCTACATGCTGAATGTTTTTATGTATATCCTTTCAGAGTGGAATCAGGGACGACTGGCTGCTTTTCTCCTAAAGTCGACAAAAAAGAAGCACCGCGCAAATCTCTGCGTCTGCGTTTCAGCCTGGGGAAGAGCAGCAAGGAGGCTGTAAGTGTGGTCGCCCGTTAAGACTTCAATATCCATGTATCTGGTTCACAGATAAACAACGCTGTTTATAATCTCCGGACATATTTAGATATATATATATATATATATTGCAGTTAAATGTATTAAAACTCTAGTAACATATTTGCACATGGGTTGTGTAGTTGTTGCACACTCGCACTTTTTTATTGGGTAACTTTTCTATGTTTGCTTTTAGTAGCTAACACATTTAATCTAACGCATGCACAGCTTTCAAAATGAGTCTTATTGTCTACGTAGCTCCATGACATTTGTAACGCTACAATGAAAAAATGTGTTTATTCAAGTTTGATACAAAGTCACAGGAACTTTCTAGTGTTGGGTTTCAGTGGTTTAAAACCACTTTTTTTTTTTCAACACGTTATAAGAAATACAGTCTTTATATCATGTAAGTCATGTTTGCACGCTGACTCAGAAACCTTCGCGTTGTTATTTTTTGCAGAACCAGTTCGATTTTCTGCATTTTTTTTCACATCCATCCCTGTGTGTTTGGGTGTCAGCCGCTGTTCAGGTTCAATTTCTTCTCAGAAATTGGTGGTGTTTCTTTTTGATGTGTGGTTCCAGAATAGAGAGCCGTGTATGACACTAGATCACTGACATCATTAAATACGCCTGGGAGCTATCGTGGATAATTCTGAGGCTCCTTATCAACAGGAAAAACTCCCCTTGCTCTTGCTTTCAGGAGTGGGCAGACACTGTTTTAAAAAAATGTAGTTAAACAACCACAAAATCAACTTCTCTGCTTGATGAGTACGACACATTTAGTCTCATATTGTGAGTTTCTCGCAAGAAAAATAAACGCAGCGGATGCAGTGTGCAAGGTGTCTGTGCGTAACATATAGAATCTGATCATGCATCAGAAAAAAATGACTGTGAAGAACTCAGGTGTCTTTGTAACCTGTTTGGGGTACGCTGAATGAGCTCTTCTAAAGGGGTATGGTGCTCTATATGTACATTCTTGACTTAATAAAAAGTTGTTGACAAACAAAATGGAAGGATTTGTTTCTTCTGAGTGATTTGGATCGTCCTCTGAAGAACTAACAACAACAATCATGAAATTAACACATTAATGAAACATACTGGGTAACATCTGTGGGGTCCTTTTTTTTTTTAACAAAATAATATCCAAACACTTAATCCTCCTCTAAGCCTTTTATTTTTCCATCTTTCATTTCTCATTTCATGCTGGTGATAAAGGGGTCTGAGTCCATTGGCTGGCGACTTGCCACTCAGGAGAGCACCGCCAGTTTCTGTTTCACCAAAGAGACGGAATTCAGTCCCTCTGTGCTGCCAAGGAAAGCTGAATCCAAAAGTAAGTGGATAAAACACAATATTTTTTAGTGTCATGTAACATAATAATCTGAGTTGTAAGACCAATATCTGACTTATTTTATAGGCTCAAAGTTCATCAGCAAGTCTGAAGACAACCTGCTGACCCCTCAATGTGACTCAGGAGCCCTCGGTACCTCGTGGAGTGGAGAGACCCCTGTGGGTGGAGGGTCCTTCACAGACACCCCCATGAACATGTGCCTTAAGAGCACCTACAAGTCTGAGCCAGCCATTGTTATATCAAAGCCGCCGGTGGTGGCCAGCCTTCCCAAGAAGCTTTGCTGCGCTTCCAGCGCTGAGAGTCTGGAGAGTGAGAGGTCCATCACTGAAGAGCCAACTCAAAGCGGCCCCACCCTGCTGAAAATAAAGAAGTCTGGCAGTGACCTCCTGGCTGTGGCACAGGAGCCCTGCACAATACAACCACAAGACTGCATCGTAGTCCCTCCACCAGAGAGTCCTTCAGTCAACGTGGACACAAAAGGGTATTTGTTTCAAGCTCAGCAGAGCCATCTGGGAAACGATCAGAACATCACCTTCGGTCATTTTGAAATTGCGGCATTATCCCCTTTGCATATAGACAGTGTCATTTTTGAGTCTGGTGCATTCAGTCCAGCTGCTAATGCTGCTAAAGAGTCTCCTTGTGCTGCTCCAATCAGCAGCCACAACAACTCTATGGTGGGAGAAAGTGATGGAGAGTTGGAGCAGGTGAACTGCAGCAGGTTGATCGACGCTCTGGACATCCACAGCCCCGCTCTCTTTAAACTGGGCGTCTCCTCCGGGCTACAGTCCACGCCATACAAGCGGGATCTGGACCTACCAGAAGAGTTTGGTACACCTAAACTTGGTACTACGGTCAGTTGCAGTGCGGTACATGAAGAAAATGAATCTTGCCATGAGATTGGTGCAGAATTCCAAAACCAGCAGGCCCTATCGCCCCGCAGCCTGGAGACTGAAAAGCGTCGTGTGGCAGATCACATCCAGCACTTCAACAAGCTCACTCTCCATTCTCCCAGAGGACCAAAGGGCATTCACACCCGTTCACCGCTCAAGTTCACGCGCACCCCAGTGCGCCAGACTGTCCGCAGGATGAACTCTCTGCTGGGAGAGGGAAGGAGGCCCTCGAGAAAAACAGAGCTCACCATCAACCAGGGCGCTCAGGTGGTGAAGGCAGTGAGCCTGGAGAGTGGCCTCTCCCCTCACCCTCAGCTCAAGCTCCTACAGCGAGAGGCGCAGGTGGGACTGCCCAAAAAGAAACCGCCTCCAGTCCCACCCAAGAAGCCAAGCACCCTGGCCCGTAAAGCTAAGGCTTGCGCTCTGGGCGATGTGACCAACAAGGTCCAAGCCAAGACCAAAGTGGACTCATCTGTCCCCGGTCCACCAGCAGCTCAGAAGCCTCTGGTGCAGCAGCTAGCAGAGAAGGACATGAACCATTACAGAGGATCACCCAGAAACCCTCTGAACCAGGCCTGCCTGCTGCCTGCCACCAAGCCTGTAGATTTATAGCTCCCAATCTTTGATTTCTCTTCAACTGGCAGGTCCATGTCTGCCCGGACTACATGACTTTAAACGTTCCCTCCTACATCATCCACATGTTCAGGGGTTTAATTTATTTGTAGCTACGCTAGATGCTGTTTGTGTTGCGTTAGGACATAATGGGAGATGTTCATATGCCTTATATTTGTTTTACTTTAGTAAAACAAGTTTACAAAAATCAACACTGCAGCCTATAAGATGATGTTAGACTGTAGAGTGCAGGCAGAATGATCTGAAATGTGAATGACAGTGTGACTGGAAATGCTTAGATTAAGACTTAGGCTTTTATTTATGCTTTTTTTCTATCTAATCCTTAGTTTTTTTTTTTTTAAAGGAAACGTTTACTTAAGTTTTTTTTATTGCAGAATATTCTCAAACTGTTTCTTGCCATGATAAGAAAATATGAAAAAAAAATGCACCTTTATTTGGATTTAATGGAAAAGAAAGAAAGCCCAGCAGTATTGGTCACCTAATGTGTCTATTGTAATCCATTCATTTGAAGACAACAACCAGTGAAAGTGCTTTGCTATGCCAGCTGCTTCAGACAAATAAAATCAAATGGCATGTACCTGTACTTGTGTCTTCGGCCAGGTTCCTCTCGTCTGGATATAGTAGTTCTAGTTGGAGCCACAAGGGGGAGCCCTACATTCACTGCTTTGACCACACCTGACTGAAATCCTCAAACAAGTATTTGTTCTGTCAGAGAAAATGAAATTGGAATGACTGTTCAGTCTGATTTCATTCATATCCACATCACATGTTAACGGGTTTGCAGCAGTTATTATTTCAAAAACAAAATTCACAACATGTATAGAGGGAGCTCTATAGACGTTATTTTGCCCAGTGTATTTGAACAGGGAGCAATGAACTGGTACTAGAAAGTTTCAGTGCATTGAGTCAGATAGCCTTAAATTATTGAGGATGACAAAACGAAGTGAAATTCCTTCATGTAAAAAAATCTTCAGAGTAGACATGGAGGGGGTGAAGGTCAGAATCCTTCCTGGAGATTTATTCTCCTCAGTCCATTGCATTGGGAGGCTCTCAGGATTTCATGGTGATAGAGGATGTTTTAGACGTGGGTGAAAGGTGAAAATTCCCCCTTCGCTTTATCTGCTAACTGTAATTCACTGCGGGGACAGCAGCGCGGTGTGTATTTCTATCGGTTTGCTTCTCCTCCACCAGACGCTGCGTAATGACGCAGGAGTGAGCCGAGGCCATGTGCTCAACAGATGAGTTCACAGTGTGACGGTAGGCCACAATTGTTCCTGAATAAACATTAGAATGAAAAAGTTAACTGAAAATCCAGGACCAGACTATTCTCTAATGACCTTAAACAACAACACTGAACAAACGCTGGAGTTTGGTACGTTTTAAAAATGCGTCATCAATCAAATAGTAAGACACATTTTGACGTGCACGGTGTTGATGATGGTCACTCAAACCTAACACGATCTTTTTAGACTGTTTGATTCAGCAAGAACATTCCGGTGTGTCATTGTATGATTTATATTTGGACCTAAATCGATCAACAAAAAGCGATGCTCACTTATTTATTTATTTTGAAACATAAAGAGTTAATTTAAATGAACAAATCACATAACAGATACATGGTTATTTGATAACCTTCCAACGCAAGAGTTGCTCTAAATAATGGCTATAAATATCAGTTATCATCTATAAAAAGCTTTCGTTAAATAGAAGCATGTATTTCTTTTATTAAATCACAGGACTAATAAGACTTCATTTGTCATGATTAAATGCACTTTTACAACCATTTAAAGTTATTCACTGGTTTTCAATTAAAGTTATTAACTGCAGTAAGGACAACTACAGATCACTGCGTTCACATTCTCAATACAGTTTTCATGAAGGGACGAAATATTGTTTCAGTCTACTTTATGTGTTAAGGGGTAACATGTGGGCTGTACTGTGTAACACTCTTATACTTATGTTCATTGTTTGCGTGAGGGTTGTGACCGCCTTTTTCACTATTCTTAGGTATAATTTATAACAAAAATGTCATCTTCCTGCTTCTTTTGAGAAAACTGTTTGACATTTTTCCATGTTCGCAAAAACTTCAGGCCTATCCGCCACCTCCTCCTCTTCCTCCTCCTCCTCTCTGCTCCTCGGTTGTCTGTTTTCTTGAAGTGGGTTCAGGGAAGTGTTGAGGGGGGCGGATAGTTTTGATTTTCTCCAAATCTCGCTTAGCCAATAATGTAGAGGGAACTGTTGTGCACATCTCAGCTGGCAGGCATTTAAAAGGGAGACAGTCCGGCGCTGGAGCAATTTGTATTAAACCCCCTGGCCCCTGTCTATGGAGCGCTTTTTCTCCCACCCATCAGCAGTCCCGCCAGCGTACAGTCGACAGCAGTAGGTGCTGATCACCTCGGAGGGTGCCAAAGAGGACTGACACGATCAGATCGGATCATCGCACTTGAGGCAGTGGTGGTTCGCAGGTGAGTCAATTGTCTTGAGCACAAATGTGTGAGATTTATACTTTTAATTGTCTATAGAAAAAAAAGCATAATTTTGATCTACGGGTTTGAATGTGACTACGCAGATGGTTAAATAAAGATAAGGAAATGCATGCTTTGGCTTTTGCTAAAACGTTGTCGTTCCTATGCGTAATAAACAGTCTCTTCAAGTTTTGGGGGAAAGTCACTTTTATTACAAATCTAATTTAGATGAAGGTGGTTTTTTTTGCTCTATATAATTGTTTTGCACGCATGTCCTCAAAAGTTATTTATATATCTGTGCGTTTTTACGCAGCGTAAAAGCTTTGACAGCTGTGCGTCACCCGTCCACAGTGGAAACGGTATAAATGATGAATTATTCTCTTCCTCTCTCTCAGGATGGCGAGCTCGACGCGTATCCTCTGCGGTATGGTTTTCATCATCGGGTTGCTTTCCTCTCCCGTGGATTCCAAAAGAAACCGAGGTTCACAAGGCGCCATCCCTCATCCTGACAAAAACAACCCAAACGAATCGGAGCAGCAACCGCAGCCTCCACAGGCAGGCTCCGGGTCTCGGCAGAGGCAGGGCTCATCCTCACCGGCCGACGAGGTGTTGGAGTCCAGCCAAGAAGCTTTGCATGTGACGGAGCGCCAGTATTTGAAACGGGACTGGTGCAAGACGCAACCCCTCAAGCAGACCATCCACGAGGAGGGCTGCGTCAGCCGCACCATCATCAACCGCTTCTGTTACGGACAGTGCAACTCGTTCTACATCCCCCGGCACATCCGCAGGGAGGAGGGAGCCTTCCAGTCTTGCTCGTTCTGTAAGCCAAAGCGTTTCACCACCATGACTTTTACATTGAACTGTCCGGACCAGCAGCCTCCCACCAAGAAGAAACGCATCCAGCGCGTCAAACAGTGCCGCTGTATATCCATAGACCTGGACTAGAGACGCACAGAAATGTGATGCGTGTGTTTCAAATCGTGCGTACTTCATGGACCGGATCGTGGTAGAAAAAAGAAAGGCTGTCATACAGCCAAGAGCACGTGCCCGTCTCCATAGGAGGACGCATCTATTAGCGCATCTATAGGCTGTAAGGATTCTCCTCTTGCACAATGTGTAAACAACTAGGGACATAACACTTCTGAATCGATGTTGAACTGCAACGAACATGTTTCTCCCCACCACTTTGCAAAGTTTGAAAACAAGCATCATTGCACGTGAACGCTGACTTGGAATGGGCACGTTTTACGCACGGCTTCCTCACCCCAAGAGGAGTGCATAACCTGTCCTGGGTTATTTCATAAATACTGTTCAGAACGCCTAATGTAACAGGAACTCATTGCTGTCCTTGGTTGTATTTTTGTGTGTATATTTCTTAGTCTAACTGAAGGTTTCCACTGTGTGGAATTTGAAGACGACAGGCGTTATTTGAAAATAGTAAATTTGATTTTATTTCCATATTACAGAAGTCGTTTGAGGTTAATTAATTTCCTCTGATTTCAAAAGTGTTTTCGTAAGATTTGTTTGAGGCTTCTTGTTTGTAGTTAGAATGAAGAATGTACAGTGATGGTTTTTACAGTGTTAAGATTAAATAGATGTAAAATGTACAGCCAACGTTGATGTAACCGGTCTGATTTTCCCTTTCATTAAATTATCCTTAGAGACATAAAATAAACGGATGTTGGAATATTGGACCAATCTCGTGTTACTTTTCACCTGATAAAAAGTAAGGAGTGTAGAAACATGTTCAAGCATCATCTGCTGCTCTCATCTTAGATCTTTGAGGAAAAAACGTGGAGTACGTTTTATGAGTAAAGATCCGCTCACCAGTACCAGTAATCAGTGTAGTGGTGCCTAACAATGGGAATACACTCTTAATTTTTCACCATAATATTTTTTAAGTGGCCCGTCCAGAGGACAAACAGCCTCTGTTATAAACAGTGTCATGTAAGACAACTCCTACAAATGTCATTTGTGTGTAACCTACTAGCCAATTAGAGACGGAGTAGAGAGAGTCATCCCTTCAGCATCAGGGGAACAAACTGCAGCATGCTGCTTAAAATTGTCAATCAATGACTGGTGTAAATCAAAGGAGATTAAGAAGTGTGTATACCCTATTCTGTATACCCATGCACTATACACCACAGTAATACCATTTAAATCGATATTGTAAGAAAAGATCGCACTTTTTGTCGGGGCATTTTCTGCCTAAACGGAAACACTTACTTTAATAAAAACGTCGCAAAAATTTAATATTTTTGTTTATTAGAAAAGACCCAGTTCTCATCTTGATGACATCACGTTTTATCTATGCAGGCTACCCCAATCTGTATGACTCTTTCGGTGTTGAACAAATAAGCTGAACTGGAGGCGACACAGGTGTCACAAGCCAACAGTAAGAACAACACGTATTTTCACGTTTTTTTTTAATCCGAATCACTTGATAATGTATTATTACTCCTGTAGTAAACATAAACGCACCATTTAATGCTATTTGAGTTGGCTTTTTCAAGAATACTTTTCATATGTAAATCATGACGCAACATTCCTACTGTGAAGTAAACATTTTTTAAAACACCAACAGACTAAACCCTTTAATCTATTGCCCTTTGAATTTGACATTCCTCAAATCTCAGCCCTATGAATCTAAGTTCAGATAATATTCTATAATCACATATTCTTCCTGTAAGGATACATTTCTTTCTTCCTGGAACAAGTTTTAAATATCTTCAAATGAGGTTTGATTGAAGAACTCTCACCCTGACTCACGGTTTATTGAAAACCTTCTGTGAATTATGACTCACCACCTCCTTTAAGGTTTTTCACATAAATATCGCATCTGCTTGCTGCAGCCGTGAGCTTATAAAAGCTGCCAAATAAAAGTGTTGACAGATGAAACTGCAGAGACGAGGGCCCAGTTTGTTCAGCATCCAGTTTATTGTTGAAATTTAAAACAATTCCATAACATCACAGAGCACCTACATGAGAGCTACTGAAGGTTACATGAACCGACACACATACAGTAGAGGCTACAGCAGGTCCTCATCACCTCTTTTTTTCCTTACATTTCTCAAACCATCTGAAGTAAAACATAGCAGTTTAAAGTTATGAAATATTTAGATTTGTTTTAATACAAAATAAATGGCACACGTGAAGGACTTTTGAGGGTTAAAAAAAGGAATTCAAGGTGCAGTTTTGTGGAAACTCTGATAATGGAAGTTTTTCTGAGGTATAACAGCTCACATGGCTTCAGGTGATATGCTTCAATGTTCTCAATACACAAAATACAACCCTCATCTCTCCAAAAATAACAGCAAATGAATGCAAATAACTCTTTATCTTTGCGAAAATATATCTTTCATTTGACTTCTCTAACAGGCAGCTTCTCAGTCAATCACAACACATAAAAATACAGCCTCAAAGGGAACAAAGTTGATGTATTTGGCTTAAAATATTTCTCATTTCATAAATAGACTTTTCTTGAGTGTGGTCACACCATTCATATGCATTAGATTTACATAGCTTAATAAATGTTTTAAGAAATAAAACACAAAATCAAAGCATGAAGCAAAACAATCCATTAAACATTACAAGAAACCAAACCCTTGCATAGGAAGAGAGGTGCAAAAAAGTGCAAGACATGAAATTAAAACGCAGTTAGCAATACTAGGGTAGTGTGGCTTCTAGCGAGCTAGCTACGACAAACAGCTTCTGCAAGCAGTAAAGTGCTTAGAAGTGTGCACGACACAGTGTGATGTGCAGCACTCGGTAAAGGATTAACACGTTTCTATAATGCATATTTAATATTGAGGGTGAGTGTGTGCAGGGCCAAAGTCCTGTCGTGTTCTTCTGATGTTTCCTAAGTACATGTTCGTGTGACGGCCGAGGCTCGCTGCCAGGTCCTGCTCCTCTCTGGCCGACACACAGGAGAGAGGTCAGTGTGGTGCACTGCTACACAAAACGGTACAAAAAAACCCCCCTCTACATTCCGATTGTTTCACACATTTAGACACGTCTTCATCTGTGCTGAAGCAGATCATTTATCATACGCTGCGTGGTCCCTGCTGATACTACGACATGACATATTTACAAGACTTTTAATGAGCCATGGTGAATGAAAAGCTTTCCTGCTACAGCAAAGGACACTGGGAACGGATTTCTTTTTTTTACCACTTCCAGAAAAAGTTTTATATGATTTCTTAACTTCTCAACACATTGAATATGTAAGAGCATTGTCATTCTGCTCTCTGATGTTACTTTAACAGTCCAGATAAAAAGGTGCATCTGCTCTTGCAGATCCAGAAAAAAAAAAACCCTTGTGGATGTGTCAGCTGGCACGGCTGGGAATCCCACTGACCCTTTTAGACCTTTCACAAGCCGGCCACTCAGAGGTCACGCTGCGCTGGATGAATGAGATCAACCTTTGGCCTCTCAGACTCTCATCACTGCGGCGGTGTCAGCCATGCATCCTCTCTGCAGGCCCGACGTCTGTCTGTGCAGCAGGCAGGAAAAGCTGGACGAGTGTGGGGAGAGTAGGGTGGGGATGGTTGGAGGTTAGTAGGGCAGCGATATGGCAGTGGGAGTAGGAAGCGTCGAGGTTTTGTAGTAAGTCTGTACAGGGCCAAAAACAGGGAAGGCCCAAAGTTGTTGAGGCAGGTGTTAAATACAGGAGAGATCAGGCCTGAACACTTTCCGGTCTTGTTCTTCAACATTTCTCCCACCACCACTCATCTCTTCTTCTGCTGAGTCATTTCATTCAGCTCGAGGAGACACCGGCCTCCTTCTGCCGCAGCCTCTCTTTCTGTTAGGAAGAACAAGGGAACGTTTATTGATTTCAATGCAGACAATAAAAGAGCATTTTTCTGCCCCGCATACTTCAATTCTTACCAGACTGTTGGCGTTGATTTTCTTGGTTTCGACTGTCTTCTCAGCCGTTATCTTCTTGATGTTTTCTTGAGCTTCCTTCAACCTATGGAGAGAGAGAGAGAGAGAGAGAGAGAGAGAGAGAGAGAGAGAGCGAGAGAGAGAGAAAGACCCTTTAAAACTAAAAGTGCACACAGAGCTCTGGAGCTAAATCATGAAAATAGTACTTGGGCAACTCGTAAAAACAATGTAAAGTCAGAAGCCTCTCATCACTGTGACCTTCTGAAGTTGTTTGTAAGAGCATGACATTTAAGTATCTCCCTGGGGCACCTTGTGTCATGGAGCCATGTAGAGTTTTAAACACACACATATATACACACACATGCACACACACGGATCCTCTGAGGAGTTTGCGGTCAGTGAAACCCCTGTAAGTGAGAGGCAGTAGAGAATGACAGTGGGTTGATGAGATAATGAGGCAGCCTTTAAAAAACACTTGGCTTTTATGAGTGAGCAAACACTATTTAAAATAAAGTTAATTGTACATAAGCACAATCAGCTGGGAGTAATGTGAGGCACGATTACCTAGTAAACAATTAAGAAAGAGCACATGGATCCGAGGAGGAAGGAGGCTTTGTTACACAACATCTGCGGAGCGTAAAGGACGATGAAGGCACCACACTATATTTAAATCTTCGGCTGGACAGTCATGAGCAGCTTCTCTTGTGGCTTCTCTCTCATAGGGTGTTGTCTCCTGCCCTCTAGGCTGCATGTCCAGCATCATTACAGTGTTTATCTGTTCTCCCATAATGCACTGCCTTTATCGGGCCACAGGCCCCTGGTCCGCTGGCTAGTAAAGCCAGGCATCGGCCAGGAGGGTCTACGCTCCTTCAGTGGAATGCCCCCTCCCCAACATGACGCCTCAGGTCAGAGGAAACGTCATAAATTCAGGCCCCAGACCCTTAGACGGAGAGCCTCAGCCTCAGCTACTCCTCCTTTGTCTCCTCTTTGAAGGCCTCCCTCTCTGCTTACCTCCTACACAACATCTGCATATCACTCTTGCAAAATGAGTGCTGATTTGACACAATGTCCAGAGGTTGTTAAAAATCTAAAGTGAAAAAGATTATAGGTCTAACCAAATAGTGAAATGGCTAGACCTTTGTGTTGCAGAGTGTTGGTCCATCTTCAACATCTCTACATCAGTCATGTTTTTATGGCCATCACTTAAAGGGACACGCTAGCAAGTTAACATCGTGCTACCTTAAGTTGGAGGGCAAACCAGAGAAACGGTTGAATTCTGTGCATTGGAGGCAAAAACATCTCGACTCTAAAGTCCTTTATTTAGGTCAAGCTGTGAAAGTACTGGATCATCCCACAATGCAACTCAGCATCACAAATATGTTCCTTTTTTTTTTTAAAGAAGGCTCAAAAGTCTAACCTCAGAGGGTTGACATCATAAAAGGTTTATTTTTCTGACTTAAAGAGGACAACATTTAAACTTGTTGGAGGGTTCAGTAGTTGTCCTCCCGACATGTAAACTAATCTTTGCTTTTCTTTAACATGGAAACCAACAAATGGACTCTAACCCACCTCTCCTTGGAGATGTTCTTGCTCTGTCGTACCCAGGCGTTCTTGAAGTCGTTGCAGAACTCGTACCACAGCATGAAGATGTAAGTCGGGACCACTTCTTTCTCCCCAGACTTTGGCTTAACCCCAAAGTAGCTCACTGTGTCCTGGAAACTGTATTTGGAAACAGAGCAGTGGCACAAACAGTGTTGTCTTATCACACATAAACACTTATAAATGTCAGACATAAACAATAGAGTGCTTCAAGGAACTGTGGTAGAGTTACAAGTGAAAGTTATAAACAGAGAGGTCAAACGGTACGAGGGAGCTCAGGTGTGCATGCACGCAAAAAATTCAGACAGATACAGGGTGCAATCAGTCCGGTACGGGCTGACAAAACACTGAGAAGATGATGGATGTAGAGTGAAACAGAGGAGGGAGAAACAGAGCTGGAGGGAGAGTGTCCACCCTGCTGGGGCACGGGGGAGAGCCAGTAGCGGCGGCTCCATTAGCACATTGACCTCCACAGGCTGCAGGGGAAGACTGCCAGAGGAGATGGAGACAGCCAAGAACAGGCTGCTGCTGCTCCAGACACACACACACACACACACACACACACACACACACACACACACACACACACACACACACATAAAATAAAAAGATAAAAATCTGTTATACGCTGCTGCTAGAGTCTTCACCAAAACCAAGAATATGGATCAAATCAGTCCAGTTCTGAGGTCTTTACACTGGCTCCCAGTCCGTTAGAGAATAGACTTTAAAATCCTGCTGCTGGTTTATAAAGCACTTAAAAGGCCAAAATACATTAGTGACCTCCTGATTAATTAGGAACCATCCAGACCGCTCAGGTCGTCTGGGACAGGTCTGCTCTCTGTCCCCAGAGTCAGAACCAAACACGGAGAAGCAGCGTTCAGTTTCTATGCTCCTTATATCTGGAACAAACTCCCAGAAAACTGCAGGTCTGCTGAAACTCTTAGCTCTTTTAAATCCAGGTTGAAGACTCACCTGTTTACAGCTGCCTTTCATTAAACAGCTTTAATAAGATTTTAAATTTTAACTCTGCACTGTAACCTTAACTCTTTTTATATTTTTACTTCATTTATTTCAATTAATTTCATTTGAATTATTTTATTTTATTTGAACATATGTTCAGATTTAATCATTTCAGTGATTTTTAAATGTTCTATTTTAATGTTTCTTTTCTTTCCTCTGTCATGATGCTTTTGATGTCTCGTGTGAAGCACTTTGAATTGCCTTGTTGTTGAAATGTGCTACATAATTAAACTTGCCTTGCCTATACGTAGGTGAATGAAGTGGATTTTCCTTTATCCTTTAATGGTTGGACTTACTGTGTTGTAGGCCAGCTTGTCCGCCTAGTTCAATTGCATGACTTTCCGTAGCACACACAAGGCATGAAACGCAGACTGCTCCTTCAGATTCCCTTTCTAACGCAAACATGAAAGACATTTTCTAGCCCTGCCTGTCAAGAGGTTGACAAAAGGGCTCTATGATTCAAGAGATGCTCCTTGTCCCATTGACACCTAGATATGCTCTGACCTCCAGATGCTAGGTGGCTTTCGGCGACGCTAATCTAAGACATGTTCGCGGGTAAGGAATCGGAACAATGTGCTGCCCAGACGGCCCCGCTGAAAGCTGAAAACAAAGAGGGCTCCTACGTGAGCCTGCTTCACATTTCCCAGTGATGCGTCATTTCGTTGTAGATCATTCTGTACGCTACAAAAGAAATCAGAGGCTCTTGGATGTTTAGACTGACCAAGCAGACCTTTGCTGCAGCTGGCCTGGTCTGGCATGATGAACAGGGTCTCTTCTCTATCAGCTCCTCTCCTGACCCTGGGTCATCATGTCAAAGAATACACAAATCAATCATCGGTGCTTTTCCTTTTTTTTACCCTCCTGAGCATACGCAACAAAGCAGATACACAAAGATTTACTCAAAACAGATGCAAACACACTCCCACATGTGAGCGTACCTCTACAAAACATAAACACAATCAAGGCAGACCTTTGTTCATTCGCAAGTGCAGAAGAATTCAGCTTGTGCACACATGCAAACAAACACACACTTCTGTAATCCACAGTACGATACCATCGCTGCGAGGGTTTACTCTCAGCACCCACAGCCGGAATTCCTCCCTGACATCTACAAAAATAAGAACCATTACAAAACCATGAGCAGCAGTGAGAATCAGGGAAATATCTGGACAGGCAACTCTGCATTCTTAGTAGTCCAAAGATTACACAAGTGAACGCTGTGCTGTTGGCTGTTGTTCAGAAGAGGCACTAAGTTGTCGCACAATACCCGAGCAGAATAATAAACCAACTGGCATCTCTGAAACCAAAATTGCATGGTGACTGTGGAGGCCAAATGAAATTGAGCATGATGTGGGAGAAGAAAACTTAATGAGCCGGAACTGAGGACAGAACCAGAAAACCTCGTTAGGACCCGAACATGAAGAAGACAAATTGGGACTGCATGTTGAAGAAAAGGCATCAGCAGGGGGCCATAATGTGAGAATGACACTTTCACAGAAAGTACAAAACAACCACAAATGAAGGTGATGGAGATGAATTCATACAGCATGTCTCAAGGTGCGTTTAAGAGTGAGCGAGAGTTTAATCAAACTGTGCACCACATTCTGTCCTCTAGTGTTGTGAAGCCCTTTTCTAGTAATCTGAATACTCGACGCACACCACATTCTGTCAGAGGCTGCTATGTTAACTGTTCATCAGTATTAACTAATCCATTCATACACAATCCCACACTGTTGGCGTAGCAGCAGGCGGGGTTTGGGGTTCAGTGTCTTGCCCAATTGACACTTTAACATGTGACAGCAGGAGCTGGGGATCGAATCCCCGACCTTACGGTTAAGAAAAGAGCGACTCCACCACTGAGCTACAGCCGCGCCTTATCCTGAACAAATGTGTTTAAAAATGAATTAAATGATTGTTGGATGTTTTTGTGATTTCGCCGGCATAGGTTTTATATATTTCAATACTGAAACAAGGCCGAGGGTCTACAGCTATTCTGAGCTAATGCCAGCATGACAACATGCAGACAACTATGATTCTAAACTACTTGGCAGATTACATAGTTACCATCCGAGTTTGCATGTCAACATGCTAGCAGAAGCTTAGCAGAAGCTAATCACACCTAATGTCATTCCTTTGCAGATATAGATCACACATTAAATTCCAGAAAAAAATGATGATATTGACCCTATTATGATGAAGTGAAATAATAGGTCATCAAAGATATTAGAATTAACCTTAAAGGTAGCTTAAATATTCATACAAAAATTCAAAGGTAATCCTTTCATTTGTTGATGTTAAGGGCTAATTGCTATATATATATATATATATATATATGATGCTAATGCCAAAATGATGATCAGAGTATATAAATAAAAAATCTTGTACTTAAATGCGGAGCTAAAACAATTAGTGTACTGTATAAATTGTTCTGTTAAAAAACAATAAAACAGCAACTATGTTTATAATCCTTCATCACACATCTTCGACCTCTTTTGAGACTTTTTGTCCCATAAAATAACTGTTCATTTTAAATTTTGAAGGTCAATAAATTCAATGTGAAATACTTGCTATATTAATAGATAATGAAAATAATCATTAAAGTTGCCGTTGTTATTGCCCCTAGCTCCCTGACTCAAGTCCATGTCCTGATGGGGATTCACGAGACCCGCTGCTAACTGGTTGTCAACTTCAACTCGACTGCGCTGAAACCCACTGACTCCTCATGTGACGGATGTATCAGGTAACACTACAGTCGGATGTGTTGTCTATTTCCTTTATTAATACCTAGTCATAATGTTGCCACCTCTGCTGCTGCTGTTTGTGAGGATCCCTCATCCAGCACAGATGTGAGAGCCCACCCAGGGCCCGGTGAGCCCGCTGACGCCCATATTCATCAACAGCGTGTCACTTTTACGAGGTGACTCTGTGGGAACCTGGGGAAAAAGTGACCCCCCCTCCCCTCCCCTCCTAACTTCTGCTTTACCTAGCGCCAGTCGGCCAGCCCCCTCTTTAGATGAAATTAAAGGAAAACTTCATTAAAGGCAAAGGTGCTGTCAGCTGCTGGGACCTTTTGATCAATATTCCACCTCAAGTTCAACGCCTTCATTACAGTTGTGTCACTCAGGCACAAGAGGCGGCACACACACACACACGCACACTTCACACAGGTCCAGGTCAGCACACACAGATATCACTCTGTAGTGAGGGAGGGTGTGAGGGGCCAGGACTGAGCGGAACAGTTGCAAATGTGCCTTTGAGTTTCCTTTGGCTTAAAAATAGCACCATGAATCAGAAGAGTTTGGAAGCACTCGCTGACTTATAGTTCTGTCCGAAGCGATCGACTTGTTAATTGTTTATATTTTCCATTTCCCTTTCGCTTTCTCTTTTATGTGCTTTCATGGTTCCAGAGTTAGAATATAAAGCAAACAGTTCTTGCTCTCTATCCAAACAAGGCAAAAAAAAAATCATCCATTTGCTTTGTTTTTCTGTCGCAACATCTTTTTCCAATCTGAAATGTGCCAGATATCATTTCGCTCGGACAGCGTGTCTCACACCTATAAATCAGATGCCTCTCAGAAAACTCTTGGGAGTCTTCTGCACAAAACATGGCAGATAAGAATGATAGGAAATGCAGGGGAGGAAGTGCTGGGCGTTCAGGCTTAAAAATAAAGTCTGCTGGATGTTGAGTGTGTTTTGAAATCCTTCTGGTGAACTTTGGTGACTTGTTTATTTGTGTTCAAGACAAATTATGGAAAGTCCTACAATTAGAACATCTGTATAAATACCTGAGATATTGCATATCTTTTCCAAAAAATATATTTCTTTCATGATTTAATACACTTGGGCTTCGGATTGATAAGTTAGTCTCTTACCGTTTCTGTGCCTCATTGAGTCGGTCCTCTTTAGCTGAATGATCCCCTTGAGCTGAAAAAAATAGAGAATGTTGGATTAGCTTGACAGGAATCATCTCTGGACTTTTGGTGACTTCGAAAACAGCTTTCAGATTGAGAGGACTGGTCCAAGGTGAACTGTGGAGTCCTGATGGGGGCGCTCTGCTCATTACACACACTCAAGAGTTGTCGGTAAAGAGAAGAGAAGAAGAAAGGGCCGTGGCTTGAGATGTCATGATAGCGAGTTATCCAAGTGACAGTTAAGCACATTGTAAAGTTTGACATGCCTCTGTGCGTTGACGCATGAGAGTGTGAGCCTGTGACGCCTAGTCTCAGGGTGGGGAGCAGTGGTCTGTTTGTGTGTGTGTGTGTGTGTGTGTGTGTAGAGACATACATGTGCATGTTCTAAGCAGAGCTGAAGCATGGGTGCAGGGTTGAGCATGTAAGCTTGGGAACTGGAGGCTCCTGTGGACTCCTGCCATGTAAAAGTGTCTAAATGCAAGGCAGATGTGTGCGGCTGGCCAGACCGAGGTGCAAGAATTTATCTAGGGCCAGAGAGAGCCTGTGATCTCAGATTTATTGCATTTTTCCAGATTCATCCTTTTTTTTACAATGATGGGGGACCTTTCCTACTTGAAGATTTAAGAGCCTGAAGTCTCCAAAAAATTGTTCAAAGAAAGGTTTGGGGGTCTTCTGGGATAGGGGTGCGCTTAAGCCTCCACACAACCACCCTGCTTACTTTTACTCCTTTTTTTCACATGTATGTGAGCAAGGAGGTAAACCTAATGAAGGGAGGTTGTGGCTATGTCTGGGGTATATGGAGGAGGGGGGACGAGGAGAGGGGCCGTGACCAATGGTGTTAGTCTCAGTGGGGGTCAGGCTGGCGCCTGAGGTACCCCTCTGGTGCGACTGTGCAGAGGTGGCACTGGAGCCGAGAGGCCGAGGGAGAGAGAGAGAGAGAGAGAGAGAGAGAGAGAGGATGTGTGAAGTTCTCTTCCTCAGTCCCCGTGTAAACATGAAACCAGTAGTCGCTAACTAGAAAGTTATGAGATGTGCATGCTGAGAGGGATAATAAATTAGGGCTTTAAAACTCTGACACACTTTTACAAAACGCCGCTTTACCTAGCAGCTAGATAACGAAGAGATTGAACACGCTCTAGGACGGTCTCTAAGTCTCTAAAAAACATCCCCCTCTGTTTCCCAGCACTATGTCTAATTTGTTTGAACACATCTCAAATTTTCATCAAAAACAGGTTCCTTGGTGAGTTATTTGCGGATTCTACTCGATCTACGTAATTTACGGTCAGCTGGACAAGTGGAAGTTTGGTTATTGGGGTGTGACTCACTGACAACAAAGAGCGTGAGGATGTGATGATACATGTGCATATACTAAGAGAGCCAGATGATTAAATAAGGGGGGGATTGTTTTTAATGAGATGTGGCTCGTATTCAACGGGAACATCTGTCCGTCAGGGTATCCCCAGAGGTTTCAAAGAGATAATTAAAAAGAGAAACTTAAAGGAAGTCGATTGGATGTCCTCAACACAGTCGGAGACAAAGGGATGTTTTTGTTTTCTAGCTTCACCTTAGATACTAGGGTCTTTATGTAGAGAGACATATACAAATGTATATGCAGTAAACTCAGTGAGCTTGATCAGATAATGCTATGTAAAACATCACTTCTGCATGTTTAATATGAACAGCTTAAAAAACTGTGGAGCAGTAATAAACGCAGAAACAGCCTTACAAGAAAACTGATCTCTTGGTTTTTGGAGGTATCCCGTTTGATCGAGGGAGAGATCACACAGGCAAGTTTAAGAGGCAGAGTGCAGGGCGTTTGGGTTCACCTGCAGGCCCTGCTGTGAGCCTCCCTGTAGGCCTGCTTACGGGTCGGTGCTACTTAGAAACAGAAAGTCCCAGAACAACGTGTATACCACTGATATACTTTGATCCTCTTGCAAGAGGATGTGATGATGCATTTCTCAATAACCCTTACATTTGGATATCTAATATCATGTGTTGAACACATGAGTCTGTGGTCAGCCTCCGGAACATTTACCTGGGTGAGAAATTCACGCATTTGCTGATGAGTCAGAGTTTAAAAGCCTCAGCTGTCTGCGAAGTGAGATCTGTTGCTTTGTTTTGCCGTCTGAAGTCATGGAATCATCACGAACGATGATTACACACCGCTCCTCCCTGACGCACAGGCAACAGCTCAAGGAATTCTGTTTATTAAAAGAAAGGTTTACAAGTATTCCATTGGAACGTTTATGTTCAAGATGTGCCGTCGGAAACCCAAGTCCATTTTGAAGCCAGTGGCAGCTACAGCGGCTTTTTGCTTTCAAATACTCTGCGTGCAGAAGCCTTTCTTCGGCTTTGCTCAGCATCACAGAGGTAGATAAGTTAGATAAAATAACAAAAACAACGCTGTGGCATGTTTCCAGTTTAAGAATACCAACACAGACTGGGTATGCAATAATAAACAGCTTTTCAGGAATTGTTCCGCAAACATGGAATCCCCACAAATGTTCACTCTGAACCGCAAACATATGGCTACGATTTCCATGTGAGATACCTCAGCTGACTCTTTTATGATGGAGCGAGTCTGTTGTTTAAGCTCTCTGCAAGAAATGCAGGCTGAAGTCCTTTAATGACGTCTAGTTGTTGTGTGATAGGGACATGTTGGATTTGGAAAAACATGACTTGATGCTGATTAACACTTGGTACAAGTCGTGTCACAACACTTGTCACTTGCCTTTGCTGAATTAAGCCATGCAGATAGTTTCAGTTATATGAGCCATACGATTAATCAGCAAGCTGATAATATTGGCCAATATTATCTTATTAAGTGACTATTGGTATCGGCTAATTTTAATCGCAGATATGCTCCGATATTACTTCATTCACCAGTCAAAAAGCATTCCATTTGACTTTCATTTTATTGAACTATCAGTCAAAAAAAGATATTGGCAGATTGATTTTTTCTCTCTTCCTTAATATCGATATCGGCCCCCAATAATCCCACATCGGTCGGGCCCTAGTCTCCAGTTAAGTTTAAAAGTTTCCACAATTTTAAAACTTGCACCTTCTTGCAATGTGCCAGTCAACAAAGTACATAAATCTGAGATTACAACAATATGACTACACCATGTTTCATTAGTTTACTGCCCTTTTTTTCATGCTTTATTTGTGTAGCTACATATTTCTGTAGCATCTTCAAACATGAATGAGGATATTGTCAGTACGTAACATGTTACCGCTGCATTACTAGTGTTGAATTTAAAGAGGGTTGGACATATTAAGACATAAAGGCTTGCTTCTACAAAAAAGAAAAGAGAGTTTATGCAAATGTATCCCCTGAATTTGAGACAAATCTTTGGTCGGAGCTGTCCTTCAGTGTTGTGGTTTGAGGACAGAATCTGTGGTGCTCACAGCTTCGACTACAACTGGCAGTGAATTCCTTGGTCTATGTTTTAGGTTATATCTTCTCTGTCTCTCTCTCTCTCCATATTCATGCCATCATCCCTGGTTTTGACTGTTTCATGAGTAAACTAACCACAAACTAATTTACACTAAAGTAAGTAGACAGATTTGGTTGTGTACAATTGCATCAGTTTTTAGAGTCAGTAGATTTTTTTCAAGTAGCGTGGACTTTGTTTCTAGAAAGAAGGCCTGCTTTTGATTTGTGTCAAACTTAACCTTTGCACAAAACAGTGTGTGCTCTACTTTCATTGAGGCCTCTTTCAGAGCAAAAGAAAACGAGCTGCAATAAAAAAGTAATTGTATAAAATTGCAACTTAATTTAAAGGTGAAAGGATGGTGACACATGACAGGTATATATCTGTAAATGCCTTTGTTCTCATCATATCAGGCAAACAAATCCTTCAACAGATTCTTTACAAAATACAAGAGGTCTAATGCTCGGTAATAATCAGTGAAAACCTTCAGGACTTTCTAAACCAGTCATATGACAGGTTTCTGTGTCACATTCAAGGTTTGTCCTTGCACTATTGAAACGACAGCATTGTGTATGATAAGGCTTTGGTTTAATGTTGATAAAACTTTCATGTATACGTGTACATACAAAGTAACCTCATCGAAGTCCCAGCAGAAAAAGGCATTGATGGTTTGAAGGAAGCGAGATATGGAAGGAGCTGGTGCATGAAGTCTATAATGATCGGAGAAAAGGATGGGATGAAAATGATCAGTGTGTGTCAGAGAAACTCTGCTCCCGTCCCGGTGGTCCCCAGGCCTGATCCACTGAGGCCGGCCAGTCTTTACAAGGCCGCAGCCAGAGATGTCCCGCCAGCTTTATGGAAGGTGAGAGTACATGGATACCATGTAAGAGGCAATGCGATCCTTTCTACAGGCCTGTAGACTCCTGTCCTCATGCTGTCTTATGGTGTACCAAGACGCCCTCTCCCAGCAAGAACAAAAACATGCACACACACACACACACACACTGATAGGCAGATTCTGCACCACCCAGCTGACTGTATGACATGGCAAAAAACATAATTATACCTTCCTCTTTTATTTTAAGGTCCCATGCTGGGCATAAGGGCGAAAACGGGGCATTTCTTTGCTCTGTAAGCCTGGTTTCATGACTATCTCTTTGGCTGTAAACCGTCCGTCCAAAATACTGTTTCATCTTTGAAGACAAGAATTTTCTTGAGGGTCCTTTTAGTGCTTCACATGCTGCACAGACCAGCTGGAGAGTGGGACGGAGGGCAAACATTGGCGGGACCCATGATTTTGTGGATCAGTGGTTTCAGATTAAATAAATTCATGGCTCCTCTTGACTGCCATAAATCAAATGATCTCACGTGGAGATATTTCGGGATTAACAGGAAAATAAAGGCATTTTTTATCATAAACGTTGCAGCATGTTCAATCGCATTTCAGTTTTTGAACATTATGCACATAAAAAGTGGAATCTTAACTTGACTCACCAGTAGAGATAAATCTTTCCATCTTCAGCTTGAATGGCTCCAAGTGTTTCACTGAAGCGTTGGAACACACCTGTTGTAGGTCTTTCTCACAAGCTGGTACAAGACAACAGAGAACAGAGGAGAATGATCAATCGTAATGCAGGATTGTCTCTTGTTGATGGGAAATTAGGTTAAAAAACAAATCAGGAGAATGTAATTTTCAAGTCAAATAACAATATAAAACAATGAAAAACTAATTCATTGCCTGTAACAGTTAAAAACTGAGAAGAAATGTTTGTTAAAATGGGGCAATGGGAATCACAAAATTACAGTCCGTTGCTGTTTTTGCACGGCCCTGCACCCATGTGATGTGCGTATAACTACCTCCTTCTTCTGAGATATGTTTTAAGAAATACCTAAAATATCAAACGTTTTATTTTATTTCCCCTGAAAGCATAAACACTTCGTAGCAAATACTATTTTGTTAGCATTATACTACAGAAGAGTATTTTTTTCAGTCCTAAATATAAAAAATTAGGATAAGGGTCACATTACAGGGTTATACATTTTTCTCATAACAAGGTGTTTTTACGTAGTAATGTGATCACTTACATAGTTATAACATAAAACTTTTCATGTTACAACATAATGACTGATATTGTTTAAACATGCATCTCTTTTTTGGCTGATGAAAATGATGTGTGAGGAAATATAGAAAGATTGTAAAATGCACGGCTCTGAGTCTGTACAGAAAGAAGAATGAGTGTGATGCTCTGGAGGTCGTCTTCTCGTCTCTCATTGGTCGCCTGGACGGGCATGAATGACTCCATACAAGCTACACCATCTCAACAATGTAAGTTTCATGTTATAACATGAAAAGTTCTACGTCATAATGAGATAAATGATTACGTTATAAAGTGGTACGTTTCATGTTATAAGAATATAAGTTATAACAAGAAATGTTTCTGGCATGGCAGCATTAGGCTTCCATATAAAACATACAGTCTACTTTTTCTACGTCACCGTGTTAATTTACACTCATAAAAAACAGGCCTCAGACATGCTCCCTTTGTCAAATAAAAAGACAGCAGTTTGGTTAAAACTAAACTGCAAACAAGGATTAAATAGGAAAACTTTTTCAACTTGAAACTTGATTTAAAAAGTTATAGTTAAATTGAGTTATTAAATCTTTTTCCCCATACACTTCTTCTTTGTATTGATCCCATTTGTGATAAATAACCTTTAGTTTACAAATGAGTAATACATTTGTTTTGTCCTACATGTTGTTACTATTTCTGAAGTCTTAATAATACACATGTGAGTGCAGCAGATGTGTCTTTGCTGTTTGTGGATTTGTTTTCTGCTCGGCGCTAAATGACCCAACTCACACGAGCTCAGAGGAAACCATGGTGATTGATCGTGTTCCAGCCGAACCTTCCCCATTTCCTCTCAACTGTAACCTGGGTTAATATACACACAGACGCCTGCTAGAAGAACTTTGGCACATTGCTCCAACCTGTAAGTCATTAATGGGTGCAATAAATACCTTGACTTGCTTATGACTGCATAGCTAAATAGTTCTGCAACACGACAAGAGCATTAACAGCTCTGGCCGCAGACTCATTCACTGCGAGGCTGCTTTTGGTTCGGAGTTTGACTCTCCTATGTTTGCATGCGGAGCAACGGCACCTGCAACTCGGTAAACTCAAGTCTATTACATCGCTTATTTATTGGCTGTGTTAATAAATCCGACAGGAAACACGTCGTCTGAGCATTCAAATTGAGGTGTAACTACGTGCAGCCTCACTGTCTGGATAACATCACTCTTTTAAAAAATGAGAGTAGAGAGAGCCGGCAGTTATCAAAATAAAAAACAGAGATCAGCAACCAAACATGATGACCGAAATATCCTGTTTGGACAAAACCGCGTTTCCTCGCCAGAAATCCCCCAACTCAAAACGACCCATTAAAAAACAGTGTTCAAAACAGCGAGTCTACAATTTAGAGGCGGCTCTCTCCTAAATGTGGTCCAGACAGCAAAGGCCACAAGGAGGAAGCCCACAACACACAGCAGCTGTAAAGAATAAAAACCAAAAGCTCCAGTTTGAGACATTGTCTTACAGCGATAATACTGGTGTTTTTTTTTTAAAGGGAGGATTCTCCTACAAGTGAAGACAGACACCATGTATCAGGTTAGATGATGACTTTCTGAGTGAATCACCAATGTCTAACATCAACTTAAAATGTATGTTAATGCAGGGAAAGAGGAAGCTGAAGTAATGCTTTAATGGACTTTATTTTTGAACATTTGATTTTCTCAATAACAGATATTTTGAGTTTTCAAAATAAAGTATTTAATTAAAATTGTAGTGTTTAAAGCCTTGCTCAAGATTCTGCCTTGATGGGCTGCATACACACAGAGTTAATAAAAGAAACACTAATTGTGTCCTATTCTGGATACAGAATCTATTTGTTTGTATTTTTTTAAATTTAGATAATGCATGTTATTTTGATTGAATCACCTGTTATTCCTAGCAAAGATTTTGTTAAAATGATGCATGCATACACCCGTGATGTATCTCTGAAAGCCCAAACTGTGATTGTAGATATCACGAGTGATATTATTACCCCAAGTCAAATTGATTTTAGTGAGTAGAGAAACCTTTAACGTTCACGTGTATTTTCTTTTGTGATGTCTCTTTGGCAGAACATTTTTGAAATGATGAGAAATTAAAACCCGAAAACCTTTTTTTATTTATGTAGATTAACATGAATTAACATAACGGCTACTATTGTAGAAAAAGCAGAAATAAATGACAGAACTCATACTTGCAGTGTAGTTACATGTTTGTGTTTTGTAAATGGTAGCAGAAATAGTGACATGCTGAATTGGTGTGATGACTTGTGAGATGATCTGCAATAGAAAAATACACTGAAAAAGTAAGAGGCAGTACTGATTATAAAGATGATGTTGAGAGATGCTTTATATATGTTTTAGGCAACAGGAACCAAATATGCAGATCTAGAGTTTATGCTTAAAAAAAGTTTTATAATGTTTTTTGTTAAAGTTAAAAGTTTAGCAAAAACAATCAAATTAATCAATGAATATTTAAGAAGCGAAATGAGCCAGCAAAGATTTACATATATGAACTAGCAAGCTAGGATCTAGAGAGGATGCTGTAGTGTTATAGAAATATATTGATTGAATCAGTTTTCAGTGGTTGTTACATCTGAAATCAAGTACAAGTATCTATTTTATATATATATATATATATATATATATATATATATATATTATACCGTATCACTTAACTTGTTAAATGTGACAATAGACTACTTTCTGTTTGTGATCATCAGAAGGAAAACTGACAGAACAAAAGCGCATCAAGTGTTTTTTTTCCAGGCACATAATTGCGACCCCCTGAAAACGGCTAATTTCGAGTCCCTACCAACCAGTTGAGAACCGCTGCACTAGAGACTGACAGCTTCATGATAGGAGCCACTGCACCGTTCTTTTAAGTCCTTTTTTTTACAAGGGAACTTTGGATGAAATTACAGCTAGCTGACTTAGTATCTTTGGAACTGGGCCTCTAAAAACCTGAACATGTTTTTCTTTTTTCATAAAGACTATGTCAAACCAACAGGGATAATTGAGGCTTTCCTGAGCAAGATTTGAGCTTCTGAAAACACAACAAAATACGAGCATATATTCTGGGGTTCTGGAGCAACACTTCTAAACATGCATTTACTGTATTTCTCCAGAGAGGAATCATTTTCCAATCCATCATATCTGAATGTGTCACAGTGGACTATCTATTGTGGATTATGAGGTAACATGACAGTGAGCTGCGGGCGGAGGGGAGTAAACGAAGAAGAAAAACAAACAAGAAAGACAGAATTGTTCTCCAGCGTTTGCCCTGTGTGGTTGACTAAATGGGAGACTTTGATGTTAGTGTGTACTTGTGATTTTAACCGCAGTAAGCAAGAGCCCCCACAGCAGCTACCAGGAAATCACAGCACGCCAAGACAATACGCAACTTTTGAGGATTAGCTAAAAAAAAAAAAAAAAAGAAAGAAAAGAAAGCTAAAGCAGTAGATGGGAGAGCCTGAGCAGCACCACAAGATGAGGAAAGTAGCTGTTTGATGAATGTTTCTGTCTCCACGCCTCGCCACCTCCTGTCTCTGTAGCTCTGAATCATTATTAAAGGCAAGATTTAGGAAGCAAACTAGTAGACAGAGAACCACATGAAGATACGACGGTGACTTCATTGTTGTTTCACAGTTGCCAGCAGAACTACATATTCCAACTAGAAATAGTTCAGTTATTAACATCACATCTTGTTATATTCCAGTTTGACAAATATCTGTATGTCAAAAAGAAAAGGCATTCCTGGAAGAACTATTGTTTTCTTTAGTAATCATTTATCAGAGGTTAAACCAGTGCAGTGCTATGGTTCTGGCACATTCTAATAATTTATACCTGGAAAAGTAAATTCTCTCTCTGATCCCCAATTAGGTCCAAACCCAGCAGACTGTCAGACTTCCAGCTCAGGTCTCCGGGAAGTCAAGTCTTCTATCCCCCCTTTGGTGAGGCCAGCCAGGAGACTACTTCAATATGGAAAGGAAAGACGCTCTCTCCCATTTCCACTCCTCATATATCAACCCAAATCCATCAAACTATAGCCTTCTTCTAAATATCTGCTAGAGAATACGGTGCTGTCAGGTTAAAACATCAATAATACGAGTTGGAGTATTAACCCTTCTTCAAATGTGGGTACAGAGCATCAAAATCACATGTTCTGCTTTATGAGAGAGGGCTAATCCTAAGATAAGAAACAGCTAAAGTAGTTGAATAGAAGCTAAATATGTGAAGACTCTTGTTTTGTAAAAGTAACTCTTCATCATGTTAAACATTCAGGAGGATTACTTTCGTCTTGGTTCTACTTCAGCACTCTGACTTCACACATGGCGTTACGAGTGTAACCCCCGTCGTAAAGCAGGGCTCAGGCTAAAGGCCCTGCCTGAATGTGACATTAAATGCCATTTAAAGTCAAGACACTGTCTGATTTGCCACAGTGATGA